>NC_045685.1:20910462-21217605 GCF_003331165.1 Xiphophorus hellerii
TCCAAGTCCTACTTTGACTATTTTACTAAAGGTTTTGGGCACCATCAAGATCTTATATATTATTTTTGACAAATCTGTAACAAGCTTCTTTCAGATTAGCAGTGATTTTGCCAATGGAGCCAATTATTGATGCCATTTCAGCCCAGTCTCTCTTTTTCATTGTTGAAAAATGAACACTGACCTTAACTGAAGTCATTTAAGTTTTTTATGTTATTCTGGATCCTTAATCTGGCATGTTAGTCATTAATACGCCAGATTTACTGTGGTTAAGTTGGAGAAAAATTGGCGTTATGGATTTGGTTAAATATGTGTTCATATGTTTTATATCCAACTCCTGGGAGAGTCTAGTTCAAGTTAGGCAGGAAAATATCAGCTTCGACTCACAAACATGTGTCTGGCTCCAACGAGCTCATCTTCGGGAACCAGCAGTAGTCGTAGACGGTGTCTCCTTCAGCCATCCTGAGCACAGGACTCTGGGTCAGGAAGAACAGGACACAAATAATGATGAATCTGTGTCTAGCATACTGCACGCCATGCCATGCTGCACATCTGTGTTCAACGTTTATATACAACGTCTATTTCAGTAAATAAAACTAAAAAAAAACATTACAAAATTTAAACTTTGGCATTTTAAATTAAGGAAAAGTATTAAAACTAAGACATGATTATCACAGCACATGCTCTCGTATAATAGAAGGTTAATTTGAAGTTAAATGTGAAGTCAGGAGTGTTAAATTAATGACAGTCAGGTGTAAGACGAACAGCAACATATCAGATTCTGGTCCTTTCCAGTAAAGTGTATCAAGGCATGAAATGAGATTTCCAAGGACTTCAGTAGAAGAGCTACAATAAATTTCTCTTCTGAGTTTAAAAGGCTGTTTAATGGCCTGCAAAGAGAGGACTGTCTGTAAGCTGGAGGAACTGGGGAACACAAGAGGATAAAGCATCAGATGAATGTTTACCAGAACATGGGGTAACTGAAAATGGACGTGCAGTAAACAATGGCGTGGGTTTCTCCTTTTCTCTTCAAGAAAGAAAGTTTCAAAACAGCTTTACAAGAGGAAATGCTGAGTGAAGTAATACAATTCCCAGAATCCTCCCTTTAAAATAAAGGGGAAGATGGTTTTATGTGTCGTTATTCTGATCAAGCCACAACTCGTAAATATTTGGGGGAAAAAAATACTCCACCATCCACAAACAGATAAAAGTTGCTCCAAAAATCAATTATTGTAAAGCTGATTTCAAAGATGAAATGCATTAACCATTTCATGGCTCCACCAATACAGTTAAAGCTTAAAAACATCAAAATTTGAGTTTTTATAATAATGGAAATAATATGCAGAGCTTACGGGAAACGCTGAGAGCATTCCAGTGCTTTAAACTGGGTTTTATGAAATAATGAGCCTTGCAGCTTTTCCTCAGATAATCACAAGCTGAGACGTTTTTTCTCATTTGTTGGGCTGGAAAATCTGATGCTTTTACATCACCTCTTTGCAAGACAATAAAATTGTAAAAAAGTAAAAAAATAAATAAATCTCAATCGTTCATAAATTTGCAAGTACCACTGTATGGGATTAGAGGCAATAAAACAGGCAATAACTCGCAGTAAAATTCAAAGGCCGACGGCTGCCTTTGAGAAATAAAGAAATCAAGCTCAATTTTCTGCTCTCATGAAAAAAGGCTGGCAGATCTTTGTGGAGGAAAATGGATTACATTTCAATTATTTTTGTTCAGTGATCCCGATCTGCCAGCCCATAATAGAAAAAGAGAGATTGGCTCTGCACTCGATATTTTCTCAAATCTAAAAAAGACACGACGGCCATTTTCTTCTACCCGTTAATTCCTCAGAAATACATTTCGTGCGACTCAAAATGTGGGTGGATGGATTGGTGCGCCTGAGGAAGAGGGAGACGGTCGGCTGGACAGGTGGAGAGGACGAATGAACGGGTGAGCAGGCAGATATATTTGGACGATTAGTTTGGGTAAAAAGTTGGGTGGATGAATGACTTTGGGTTTGATGGAGTGACCACAAGGATGAGTTTAGTGAGAGACATTTATACTCTCTGAAACTCAAAAGGTGGCATAGACACAAATATTCAAATATTTGTAGTTAGTATAATAATTAGGAAAAAATAAAGTCTAATAGACACCTGCAAGTATTACTGAAATTCTTATTGTAACTATTTTCTCCTCTGTTTGTTCCACAAGAGCATCAATAAATATAGTAAATTTGGAAATATAATTAAATGTAGTTACTGTGTGCAGTTTTGGTGATATAAATCAGACTTCTACTTCAAATGGAAATGTTTTTTCAAGACAATTTGTGTTTGTGGCACTTTGAATGCTGTGCCATGGAGTCACAGCCGTACAGTTATCTAAAAAAGGAATAGTACATACTTTTTTATCATCATCACAATAGCACCATGATAAAATTCTAAATCCATATTGCTCATCCCTACACCTAATTCAGAAGGCCCAATAGTTGTGATCCAACAGGTTTTATACCAGACCAAAGCAGATCAATATTGATAATATTACCAGGACTGACTTAACCCTTCACCATGAGCACCAACTCTTTCTCTAAAAGTCACTTCATTTTTGTTTTCAGTATCATGAAAGTAAAAAATAAGTTGACAAACATAAACTGATGCTGCAAATAAATATTTAAATATGCAAAATGTTACTTCTTTAAAATCTGAATTGTCAAGAATGGTTCCAACTATTAATTTCGAAACAGAAAAACATTTGCCGATTTCCAACTCACCATCTCAGGGATGGAGTCCCAGCTGTAGCTGTAAATCTCTGGAGGGAGGTTGTACACGCGGAGAACGTTGTCGGCACTGTTAGTCAGGATGCAGGAACCATCGGGAGCCCTAAATGGAGGAGACGGTTGACTTAATATTAACTCAAGTTGCTTCATGTTGAATTAGCCGTTAGTAATATTGTCTCTGCTAAAAGATAAAGATCATTTGTATAATATCTAGATTGATGTAATGAAAATTCTCCTTTACCTTTTGTTTTAATGGAAGGAAGACATTTACTAAAATGACTTATTAGTGATTAGGCCAAAGATAAATAAATATACAACGAGTGGTTCAGAAAACCACCTGTTCCAGTGTGTTTTGCTCATGTTTATTGTAAATCAAGATTACCATTTGCAGCCTTTCAGGTAATTCTCTGGAAAGCTGGAGTACTCCGTCCAGGAACCGGTCAGCATTGAGGGATTCTGGGTAAAATCCAGGTCGAGGCTGGAAGAAAAAGAGAAATGAGACACACACCCATAACAACTGAAGTTTGATGTTGGTCAGAAAATAAAGGAAGCTTGTGGAAAAGAAATAAATCTGTAATTTTGCAAATGAAATGATTTTCAAATGTTGTACTGAATTATTACAATGCTTAAAAACCAACAAACATTCATACAACATTATTTTTACTATAAATAATTACTTTATTAAATAACTTTCCACTCAGGTTATTTCTTCTGTTTTTGTCCTAAACTTTCCGTCATTATAACTAATGGGGTCCCACATTTTCTCTCCATTCTTTCTTTTCAGTCATGTCTCCATCCAGTTTTAGCTAAAACCTATTGCTATTTTGAACATATAGATTCATTGACATAAGTCCAACTTGATGTTTTTTTAAAAAAAGGTTTTACTGGGGAAAAAAAACAAACAAAAAGAGGGAAGATCTTGTGTTTGGCCTAATGGGGGCACTACAACTGTATACAAAACACATGAAAGATTTTTTTAAATTTAAGATTAAACAAGAAAAAAAGAACTGTGTGCCTCAACAATCACATCAAGTTCATGACACCAAATTAAAAACAACCAAAATGCGATTAAAATCTTTCCTGGAAGAAATCAAAATAGTTTGAAACTCCACCGTGTGTAAAACAGTACCTTCTTGCTTTGTATTTTCTGTCTGCTGTCTTTTCTGTGCGACATTTTAAATTAAAGTCAGAATACAAAACAAAAATTTAAACAAAAATTCTTCAACTTACTGCTGTCCCGCTGCGGGGCTGTCTGCTGCTTCGGCGCCATCGCACTCCTCCTCTTGTCTTGTCTCCTCTCCTTCTGCAGCATCAGGTCCTCCATCTCCATTCTGGTGGCATTCTGCTACATCTTCAACTCTCTGATCTTTCACCTCAGGTTGCTGTAACTCGTGCGTTGCTATAAAAAAAATACAATTAAAATCTGTGAGTACAATATTTCTGCCACACTTCCGGTTTTTAAACACACTCAGTTAGCAAGACGAGTGTTTTACTTTGTGCAGAGGTGGAGGTGTTTCCCTGTGCAGATTCAGGCTCTGTTGGTGTTCCATCTCCCTGCTCCTCCTCTCTCATCCTGGAGCGCTTGGCTGATGGTGGAAGCCCGTCCTCTGGGGTCTCCTGCTCTACCTGCTCAGACTGACAAAGTAGAGGCGGGACCTGTTGAGGGGGCTCGCCGTCTGCTTCAGAGTCCTGCCCACCAGCCGCCACGCCTCCGCTCTCTCCACCTCCAGCTGAATCGGACATGGCTTTATCGATCCTCCTCCCGGCGTTTTGAGGCCCGCAGTCCGGCGGGTGGCTGTCAGACGTGGGTGAGGTAAGTGCTACTGGGATAGTGCTTCCTCCTGCAGTGTGGACGGCTGAGTCTGTTGGGGTTTGAGGACATCACCCACCTAGAGAAATCAGGAAGTGGGTAAAGATATAAGCCCGGTTTTCAGGGAACATTTTTGCTTGTTTCAAGAAGCATTAAAGACAGTTTTTTTCCCTCGTTGTGACGATGATGTCTTTCTACACCTCCCCTTCACTCATACAAATTGGTAATTCATTTTTATTGCTTTTGGCACTACGTATAAATGGAGAAACAAAGAAGACATGTTCATAAATACATAAAATTAGGTGCAAATGGAATGGCATTGCATGCAGAATGATGTAATATCCCCTACATACATTCACAAATGCCAAACCAACATTTACTCTACTGACTGAACAGATTTTATGGACAATGTCCTGTTCGCATGTTCCTCTGTTCTGCAGTCATTTCTTGAGAAGAGAGTTTAAGAAACAAAAATATGACTTAGCATTTTGAAATTTGATTTAGTCAGTAGTATGTGTCTGTGTGAATTTAAAAAATACACAGTAGACATTTATAATAATAATGATGATGATTCTTGACCTGGAGTATTAACTTCATGCCCTCAGAGTTTCTCACCACTGATCAAGTCTTATGTGCCAAAAGGAATAGTCAAATATCCCTCTGTCTTCTTCAACCTTATCAAACGGTAAAAAAGAAAACTAGGTGTTGTCCTATAAGCATAAAGTGCCAACAAGGGAACAAAAATGTTAATAAATACTAATCCCACTGAATAAATCTAATCAGAACAAAAGGTAGACTTTCCAAAGTTTTTCCAGAGTAAAACTAAGCTACAGAGTTGCATGCATTTTCAGTTTTTTTTAACATCTGTATCATGACTGCCAACAATGAGTCCCTGTCTGTATACATGCATGTCCATCTAATGTAATGTAACGTTGCTGCTAAGTTTATGAAATTTAAAGTGGAACCGCTGAACTGAAAGGTTCCTTTCGACAAGTAATTAGAATAGAAAGTCACAGACAGGAAAGCAAGTCGATTTACACAAAGATAGAAACACGCATCATATAAAAACATAATAAAAATACTGCACAGTACAGGCACAACTTCAACATACTGGGCAGGTTTAAGAAATAGTTGACAACGATAACTGAATCTGACAAACATTTAGCGTTCGTGTTATAACGTATACATTTGTGCGCTTTAGCAAGCTGCAACTTAAATAAATGTTGGCATTACTAAAGGAAAAAGTACATAAAAAAACGCCTTGAAAATGCTCCTCCAAACACCTGTGGCGAGTCGTGACAGGTCAGATACTTCAAAACGGTGGGTCGTTATTTTAAATTAACTGCATAAATATAGTCACAGATACATTTCCCTCCAGCCCTGCTGCTTTCCCCCCCACCGCATTAATATTGACGATGGAGAAAGGAAATTTTATGTGTTTGGAACAAAGAAACAGCCACCAAGCTCTGTTTAGCTTCAGTTAGCATTAGCTCGTGCTAACAGTATGCAGCTACGCACCTGCTGTAGCTCTGCTGACCGTTGACGCTGAGCTTCGTCTCCTTTTCCTTCTTTGCGGCTTCAAAAGTTTTCACACAAGCGAAGAAGACAACAAGCCCGCAAATACAAGTCGACGTCTTCTTTGTAGGGAACTTCTGTGGTGCTTACCAGCTCATCGAGAAGTTGTAAACACAAGTAGGTAGCCATGTGTTTGGAACTATCGCGAGAATTCGTTTAAAGGGATTTGAGATTTGCTCCCCTCCACTTCCGCGTTAGGTTTCCTCTCAAATACTTAAAGGATTTTGTTTAGAATAGTCTACAGATGGATCTCGGGAAAAATAAAAGTGTCAGTATGTATTTAGCTGGATTTCAGCTACTTGTCATTAAATGGAAACCTAACATTAAGCTACTCAAAATTAGATTTCATAGGACTAAGAAAGACCGCTGATTTGACAGTAGCCCAGCATCCAATCACATCTTAGAAAAACTTAGCGGAAGGAAAAACAAACGCTATGAATTTACACTTTCAAAGAATGTGAAGTAAAGTCCATTCTAAACTAAAAGTAACCGTAATTGTGTCTTACCTGGACTTAGAAAAGGGGAAAAAAAGATTTTACTGTTCTTTGGTGGTCCAAAGTCTTTTTTTTTTTTTTTTTAATAAATTAATTTAATATTTTTAGTTAGTATGTAGAAACCATAGTCATCAAAATTCACAGAAATGTATCCTGAAATGTAGCACTGTGATAAATGTATACATTTTAAATTAAATTACTGGACAAAATTAACTGCAACTATATTGTATTTTCTGATGAGTTTGTAAAAGAAAAAACACAGAAGGAACAGCTAAATGCCATTTATTTAGTATTTATTTTGTTCTTCAAACAGGAGCCAAACTATTTACACATTTTTTCACTTGTTCTTTTTCCGAAACGGTTTCATTAAATGTACAGTTTGCTGTTATTATAACAACATTCAAAAGACTCAAATCAAAGGGGAGCTGAGCTGACTGGGATACAATTACTGTGAAATCACAATCTGATTTAAATTCGCTGCAACAGAATAACATGATCAATTTAATAAGTGTGTAACCAATCATCCTTTTTTCCTTTTCTTTTTGGACAAAGTTTCAGAAGTTTATATATAATTAAAAGCCTTTTCAGTGCACTAAAACTACCAAATGTCATCTTAAAAATATGCTAAAGTTGCTTAAAGTAGATTGTGAATAATTTTTTTTTTTTTTTGCAAATGCATATCTTGCTAAATTCAAACATGTGGTCAAAATTTAATAATTCTGGCCTAATGGAGTCTTCTGCAACTTCTCAATGATAGCTAAGGACGATAATTAGACAAGTTGGCGATAGTCGTCAGCTGCTTGGATTAAAAATGACATTCTGTAGTTTGCAAAGGTACAAAAATAATCTGATTAAAAACACTTGACGCTTCAAATCTTTTTAGATCAAGGGTGGCCAAGTCCAGTACTTGACATCTACTATCCTGCAACGTTTAGACGAATCTCTTTTCAACACAAATAGCTTCTGCCTGAAGCTATTCGGTCAAATAGCTTCTGCCTGAAGCTATTCGGTCAAATAGCTGTCATTTACCGAGCTAAATTGCATGTTTATGAGAAAACTCAGGCGTGTTGGAGAAGGAAAGCTTCTAAAAGTTGAAGGATGGTAGATTTCGAGCGCCAGAGTTAACCACCCCGGACCGAAGAGGCTTCACCTTCAAATAGAAACAAAGAGGGACAAATCAATCCTCTAAAAATCGGGCCAGTATTTTCTTTGAACGGCTCTGATTGGTAGATCAGGGATACTTTCCATTCTTGCATATTAAATGCAGCAAAAATAAGAACTCCCACCATTTTCGACATCAACTAACAACACGTACTTTGACAATTTAATGAAAATCAGAGAAATGTTTGAAACTCATGTTTTGATCAGTGGTATTTCTTTACCGCTCTCCACCCAGAGCGGTATGTACTAGAGTGGGTTGAGAAGTAACATCTGCACGTTAAAAAATAAAAAAATAAGCTGCAACTTTGCATCGTAAGGAACTTTTTATAGCTTAATTGCATGTTCAGTCAATGACGAGCAGCGCCCCCTGGAGTTTTCCACTGTAAAAAAAAAAAAAAGTAACTCGCTGCATCCGGCTACCGTTGCTACAGTTGGTCTCTGATCTGCAGCTGGGCTTAGGATGAAAAAAAAGTTGCCAAGCCCGAGACTGGTATTAAACCGATAAATACTTTAGATCTTATTGAGAAATTATAAAAAGTGTTACCGAGTTTTGCTTCCAAAATAGTACTGATGCAGGTTTTGTGTTTGGTTAAATGTGGGAACTGCCACTGGCTCTGACGCATAAATGGCGACCTTGCAATTCTGTCACATCCGTTCAAAATTATTACCTCTACAAAGTAATCTGCTGCAAATGGGTTTTTTTTCTTCTTTACTGTAAAAGTTATTAAAGAAAAAATATAAGATGGCAGAATCAGAATTCCAGATCTTAAAAATACAGATATCAGAACTGATCATGAAAACCTTGGTCAACGGATCTCCAATTATAAAGCTTCCTTTTAGAGTAAATAAGCCTGAGATTCTCTCACATCTGCACAACAGTATACATATATATTTTTTCTAAAATCATACAATTCTCCTGGAGTGTAAAAAGAGTCCAAATGCACTAACTCGTATTTGAAATTTAAGGATGACTAAATTTACCCAAACTGCATACTGATGCAGCACAGCGAGGGGCCGGTTATTGAAACGCATCCCGGTCAGCTCAGCTCCCCAGAGTACAGACCTTCAGAAAACAACAAAACAAATCAACTCCGAACAAATTCACTCTGCGTTTTCATGAAAACAAAAGAGCAACAAAAATCCAACCACCAGCGAAGTTAGATTTAGAAAAGAAAAAAAAAAAAAATTAAAGACTTGTCGCTCTACTCTGTAGTTAGCTAGTAACTTTTAAAGGTGATCGGATGTATATGTAAGGAGGTCTATACACAACATTTCTGTTAGCCAACAGAACAAAAGCGCTGTTGAAAACTTTGTTCAACCTGAATACAGTTAACAAGATGGTTTCCAACTAAGTTTTATCATTGAGAACATTTTCAGTTAGTCATCCAAGACTCTGCTATACAATTTAAGGCATGTTGAACAAAGAAATAAAGCAAAACCCCACAATGAGAAACAAACAAAAAAAAGTCATCCAAACCAACTTTTACATTATTTACAAAGCGCACCACTTGAATTGATGAGCGCTGTTGTGTTTGTGTCTCTGTGAGTTGATATTTATGGATCCTTATTATGTGTAACTTCTGCTGGAAATGTGCATGTAGTGTATGTTTGCCGCTCCTTTGGACTTGAGAATTTTCTGCGACGTGTTTGTGTGTTTAGTCGTGTTTTAGAGTCTTTTTTTTGTTGTTGTTTTGTACAAGTCTATCCAGTTCCACGGCAGCAGGGATTTCAAAAAGCCGCCATCTTTCTGCGTTTTCTTGTCCGAGACCTCTTAGACAGGATGGGGCCGGTTATTCGAAGAACCATTTCTCCAAGGTCTCAGGTTGAGATCATCTTCCCCCCCCCCTTTTTTTTTGTTGCCCTTATCCTCGTCAGAGAGCGTCTGATCAAACCCCGAGCCAAACGCAATGGGTGATGAACTGTCCGACTGATAATGCCGATGGCCTGCCCAGTCCGAGGACGAGACAAGTGTCTTGGGGTAAAAGTTCGAAAGAGCAGGTTTAGGCGAGCTGATTCATGGGTCGGCTGCAGATTAAATCCTCGTCACAGAGGGCAGCAAATAAAGCAAAGCCAATCGCCTGAGAAGAGGACACACAGAAAGAGAGAAAACAACTTCAATTCACAAATTAGACCAAGGTTGACCGTACTTCTCGGTTCTTACTTTAGAAGGGTGGAGGTTGAATTTTTCTCCACTGACTTTAGACTGCGGCACATTTCTTATCGGACAAATACTCAGAACAGCTGAAAAGTCTAAAAATCTCAGTGAAAGTCTAACACTTGGCATGTCTCTAGGGCCTTTTTTAAATTATTTTTTTCATGTTAACCAGATGTGTCACCAATTGGAAAAGTTTGGGAGAACAACTCAACTGTCACTCTCTAAAGAAAGGAAACTGGCTTGGATGTTTAGGAACATCTTAATTTTCACTCTAAAATAAACCAGACCTAGTGTCGTTTCGCCAAGATTGGACTCGCATGTAAAAACTTGGGAGGATTTTGACACCTGGGAGCAGCATTTTTAACAACATGCAACTGTTCTGAGGAGGTTTTACATACAATGAACTGGTCAATGAAACAAAAGCATGTATAATTATTTCCTGTTCAGTACGTAAAACAGCAGCATTTTCTCAGATGATAAATACAGGAACAAACCAGAGACTTGACACGTGCATTCAAAGTCAAACTGGGATCAAAGGTTATGCCAAAGTGTTTGCTCTATCTTAGACATGCTTTTTTTGGTGTAAAGAAAAATATTTCAGTTTGTCTTTATTGAAGTAAACTGAACAGCCATCCACTATTCAAATTCAGTCGAATTCAGAGATTCTGGGTGAACTGAGTTGTACAACTGAATATCATCCGCTTCATAACGATAAAAGACATCTTTAAAGGTTGACAGGATGTGGCCAAGAACAATAAAAACCAGAAGAGGAGCCAAAAGCAAACAATTTCTAAGTTTAACTCTACATGACATACGTCCAAAAAAGTTAAAGATTTTGGGTAAAACTTGTTGCTTCTGTTTGTAAACAATGAATTGAAAACAACAAATCCAATATTGGCTTCTTGATGAAGTGTCAGATGTCCAAGTGAGATATTTTAAAAGAACTTACCACGCAGCTCTCCTCCTGCAGGAGCTCCATCGCTCTGAAGGCCGTCGTCAGGTTGGGAAAACCAAGTGGAAGCGTCCTTGGCGACGGCTCTTCAGAACGGCGTCCGGCTCTCGACTGTGCGAGTTGATCAAACTCTTGTGGCCACTCCAATCTCCGCTTTGACAAGCAGCCACCAGTAGGCATATCCAACGCCTCAGTCCGCGCTCGTTTCCCTTCCATCCCCCAATTATTTCAAGGTTAGTGGCATATAAAGGGAAACTCGCAGCGAGTCCACTTAAAACTATTGAAAACTATTGGTTTCTTTTCCATGAGGAACATTCAGTCCAACGTCTCATGAAATTTTTTCCTTCATCCATTTGCAATTTTTTTTTCTCTCTCGTTCTACTTTGAAAGGTAATACAAAAATATGCTTATATACAGGAGGTGGGAGAAGACGGGGCTTCTCGAAGTCTCTCGTTTTTAGTTTGGGAATATCTTTTTCGGCGACTTTTTTTTTTTTCCTTTTCTTGAATCAAAAGTCGTAGCAATCCTCCTGTTGTAAATTGTGCTCCCATCCCCAGAATTGTACCTCACAGCTTGAATGAACAAAAGTGCATAGGTGAGTCGGTGAGGGCAGGGTGCGAGTGCGTGGGAGGGTTGAGGTGAAGACGAGCGCGCAGATCAGGTGTCCTCCTCTTTTTTTATTCATTTATTTTTTTTGGCCTCTCAGTTCCCTCAAGGCTCTTTTAGCCCTGCAATCCAGAAAACAAAGTCCATCCTCGAGGTTTCTTTTTTTATATATGTATATATATATATAAACAAGGCCGACTTAGAGGAGTTTGTCCATGCTGTTCAGATTCCTGCCACTCGTCCTCAAGCAAAAAAAAAAAAAAAAGAAAAAACAAAACAAAAAGAAAAAAGACCCCAACACCACTCATTGTCCATATGGCAGAAGCGCACTTGCAAACCCCACCCGCCTCATGTGGGAACAAAAACTAAAACAAAAAACTTTTAAAAATTAAAACAAAACTGCACCCACAGTTATCCATGTGGCTTGTAAACAACCAAAGCTCCAGTATGGAATAGAAAATAAGTCCTTTCTTTTTAATTCTGAGTCACTACGACCAGGATTGTTAGAGGCAGTGTGTTCAACTGTATCCATCCAGAGTTTTTATTTTCCATTTCTTCTTCTTCTTCTTCCCCACTGTGTAAATGAAAACCTCTTAGAAGCTATTTTTTCTGTTTTGTTTCCATTTTTTGAAATCTTCTGAGGAAAAACAAAATCTGTTATCAGCACGGGTTTGTAATTTTTTTTGGAATACATTCAATGTTTTAAGAAAAAAAAACAAAAAAGTAATACACACTTCACATGGCAAGGAAACAAAAAAAAAATTAGGGAAACAAAATAAAAAAATTAACACACAACAAAAATAGCAGCCCCAAGTGCTCATTATCTTAGTCCAAATACTTTTTAAACTTTGTATATAATGTATATATTCCATATATATTTTTATTAAAAAAAACAACTCGTCATTATCAAATTGCAACAACGAGTAAGTAACACAATATGCTAACATTTCTCGCACCGTTTCTGTGCAGTCGCACATTAAAAGATGCTGTATTTTTTTTTTCCAGAGTCAGAAACTCGACACCTTTCATTCACAAGATCGAGAGCTGACAAAAGGCAACGTGATCACACCCCAGGAAAAAAAAAAATGAACTGGACTAACCTTTCTGATGGATCACCACCCCCAAAAAAACCCCGAACACCCCCACCCACCCCCAAAAGACAACTAGAAATATTTACGATATAAACTTACAAACTTTACATACAATGTGCTGAGCACCGACACACATCACATCCGCTCTCGAAAAGAGTTAATGTCTCAATGGCCATGCACCCTATATCAAAGTTCTTAGGCACAAATGTGCATTCATACACGTAGAAAAAAAAAAAGCACATACAAAATGAGTACCTGTAGTCTTAACTCACTTCTATGAACAGTAAATGAACACATCCTCTGAACCACACACACACACACACACTCATTCATACTTAGAAAATCTCACTCGGATGCACACGCGCCAACTCCCCCCTCATGATCCGCTGCGTCCGCCGGCCCTTTAAGGGCCGCAGAGAGGCAGAGGGAAATAAACCAGCGGTGAGCCATCATGTCATGAGAACAAAGCTAACATTTACAAAATGTATGCATCTTTTTTTCTTTTTTTTTTTGAATCTATCTGAAGATGAAGAGCTGGTGAGAGAAAGGATGTTTGTGCAGTTTGCCCTCTCTCTCTGGTTCAGTCACACTCTCGGAACAAACAGATGAAATCCCCCGTTTGGAAAAAAAAAACATAACAAAAGAAGGGGGTGTACACACTCACACTCTGAACATGAGGAGAAATTACTGAACAAAATAAGACAAAAAAGAAATGGCCTCTTTTATGTTTCATACATCTCGGTAAGCAACAGGAAAAAAAAGAACATTGTGCAGACTGGATCACACTCGCTCGCACACATTCACAAAAATATTCACTGCTATAAACTAACCCCATTTGTTGGATTTTTTTTGTTGTTTTTTTTTTGTCATTTCTTTTTTTAGGCAAGTGCAAATCTTCAAGTTTTTTATACTCCATTTTTTTTTTTCAATAGCTTTACTTTTCATATAAATGTAAAAAAAAATGCTCAACAAGAGAAATATCAACAGTGTTTGTCTTTTGAGAAAGGATTTGCTTTCTGATACGGTTCAAACTAAAAAAGGTCCCCCTGACTTTTCTAAACCTAACTTCGTCCCGTCGACTCCTCCTCCTCCTCCCCCTCCCCTCCCCGCCCCCCCCGCCCGCTTCCAGTTCAGATGCGCGCCGGCGATGTGTGCGAAAACGCGCCGTCGGACGCGCATCGATTTCAAACACAAATGTACACATGAAATTAAACAACTAGTCAAATCCCATCTCAATAAAGTGCATTAGTTCAGAATAAGGTGCTTAAAACTTTTGAGTGCCAGAGGAAACCCCCTCCTCGCCTCCCCCCGGCTCACCCCCTCCCTCTCCCCTGCTCTAGTGATCAACTGGTGCAGCAGGGAGCCCTGTTTTTCTTTTTTTAAATAACAAGAGGGAGATAAAGGGATTAACCCTTCACCGTCTCTCATGCTTTGCTCCCTTCCCTTCCAGAACCCGACCCAAACCGATTCCCCCCGCCCCCTTCCCTACCCCGGTTCCCCAGCAGTGCACATTCGTCATCAGGTTTGTCTGATTAAAAGACAGAAAAGGCCTCAGGTAGCTATTGCTGCTGCGCTGCGTCACATCAGTAATCCTCCACCATCTCCATCTCATTCATGCTCAGACATTCGCCTGTGTTGTGGAATGAGTACCCTGCAGGGGGGACACACACAACGCAACGCTTAGATCACACAGTTTCTACAAGATGAACGCACACCTGACATTTGTCATTCTCTATTGCTTAATTTTGACACTTTTTTGCATTGAATTTGGGCATGGACTGATTTTATTATGCATTGGATTCATTTTCTACTCATCATAATCAGGAAGTTAAAGTTCAGCCTTCCCTGCTCACTTTAACAGACAAAAATGTCACAATGCAATGAGTAAATAATGACATTTGTACACATCACAATAAAAACAAAACTATGTATCCACAATTCTAAACAGATGTTAATTTAGTAGGTGTAAAATTCATTAAATAAAAACTTCAAGTTTCTGTATGTTCAATTCCTAATTATTTCAGTATTTATTTTGCTAATAGCTACATTTTGTAAAAAAGTGAGACCTCTAAAAATGCTTATATCTGCCTATTTTAGTAGCTTAACACCAAATATACACTAAAATGCATTAACAGTGAAAATCATCTTGTTTTTACTGCGGAAGCTAACATCTACAGTCTTCCTCATCTCCATCTCACACCCACACCCACTTGTGTTTTCAGCCAATCAGAGCCAAGGAAAACACATGGTGCTCCTGGATTGGCTGTTTCGCAATAGTGTGTCAAGAAGCAATGGACCTACATGTTTCAAGTTCTCATGTTGCTTAACAAAAAATGTCTGCAAATACTAAACCACAAATGGGCTAATAGGGATCCACTATAGTCAGAAATAAAAAAATAAAAAAACTTTTTGATGAATTTTGACTGAATTGATAGTTTTTGAAAGAGTTACAATAGTGATGTCACCCATGCACCAAAAAGAACATAAAATAAAATAAAAAAACCTTCTGACTTCATGAGGCTAATATGCTTATATATTAACAAAGACAACATGTAGAACCGTTTCTTAGAGTAATCTTCTTTTTATCTGTTGGTTAATTCTCTATGTTTTAATCTTTAAAGGCAGTAAAAAATCAACTGGATTTCCTGTGGTAATCATAAAGAACCACAAACCTCTCTAGGCAGATGGAAATATTACACATATTAAAATGCAAAATCTAGTCCTGTTGCACAGAGAAGGCAGAAGTGAATATAAATAGAAAAAATTGCTGCCCTTTGTGCGACATTTTCAAGCCTCTGTTTACATGTGTTAGAAAAATATGCTTGGGTTTTGTAACAGGCTGCTGGTCTTTGTGTTAATGCTCCCGGTGTTGCAGGGAGAGAAAACACAAGTGTGTGTGTGGGTGTGTAAAATAAACAAATCCAGTCAACCCACTTGTGTGCAGCCTTTTGCGCAAGAATCAACTTTGAAATTATTAAATTAGTATACTATCATGTAATTCTTCATTAAAGTGACAGAATTTGTTTTTCCAACTTTACATTTATGGAAAGCAAACAGAACGTTTGAGTTTATCTCAAACTGTCACTGCAGCACAATCAAACAAATTTCTCATCCAGTTAAAATTCAGCCCATGCCCAATTCAGTCTGAATCAAATCAAAGTGGCTGGTGTCGCTTACCTAAGATGCTGGGATCAGAGTGCAGCATCATGGGTGGCTTCTTCTTCATCTTTCCTCCCTGGTTGTCATAGAGACCAGCTTTGCCCATGTGGTTGGCCTGAAACATGGACTGCAGAGTGCTTGGATTCATACCTCGCATTGAGTCCTTAAAGTGAAACAAAAAAACAGAAGTTACCCACATGACCTCACCTCTTATCAGTTAGAACAACTCATTTGTATCAAATAATATATATATATATTTCTAAAAGAACAATTTTGTCTTTCTAATAACCTTCATTTACTGATGTTTCTTTAAAAACTAAAGTATCTGATGTGACCTTTGTGTTTTTGTTTGTTGATGAGCGATATCAGTTAAATATGCAGCAGCCTTGTGAAAACTCAGCAATAAAAGATTCCACCAAACCACTGAGTCATTAATATCTATTACTGTGAGCACGTAGAAATAAAGAAAGCAGGTTTAATTGTATTTACCTGCAGAGGGAAGTTCATGTTCAACCCACCCACTTCTTTTGATAGCTGGAAAACGAACAACCAGAAAGGACATAAAACATTTAATTACAAGCTTTGATAAATTCAATACAACAACATGATAAATTACTTTATTCAAGAGAATAATTAGAATAGATTTTTTAACCTAGACTTTATCCTTTCATATATCAGAACTTCACACCTTTGTGAAAATCATCAATTATCAAAATTAATGCAGAAGATATACATCAACAACATATTTTTACATGCAAGACTGGATATTATTAAAATATGTGTTCCTCTGTCCAGCTACTAGAAATGAAATCTAATATTTCTACCTCAACAAGCTTATTGTGAAAAACAAAACAAAACCATGATATCTCCCTTTATTGTGCGTCATATTTCTGAAACGCATCGTTTCTAAAAGCTGTTCGGGGCCGAGGAGAGGCGTACCTGTTGCTGCTGTCTCTGTTGGTTGGCTTTCTGTTTGGCACGTCGCTCCAGAAACTGTTTGGCGAACTCTTTGGCTTCCACTGTGTCCCCAAGGTAGGACCGGATGAAATCCAGCACTGCATAGGGAGACTCCACCTCCTTCAGGTACGCCACGATGGTGGCGACTGAACAGACACACAAGGTTACCATGGTTACTAGAGGCAGCAGAACCAGTCTATTCTGCAGTCAAACTGTTTTTGTTTCAGACATTCATAGCCATCAACTCTGACTGTATAAAACAGAGTAGAGTGCCGGATTGTTACACCTCCAAGCTACAGATTGCAGATGTCTTGATTTCCTCCTATGGATCACATTTACTAATGGAATGATGTTATTGGAGTTTAGACAATAAAATGTTAATTTTCCGATTTATAAAAGGAATTGGATTATGTGTTTATTTCCATCTTTTAATGTATTTCCGATTGTCAGAATAATTGAGGAATTAATAGATTACTAAAATAGTCGTTAGTTGCAGCCCTATATGTAAAGTTATCACTTTTCTTCAGCTCAGTTTCTTTCAAACTTTTAAACGTTGACATCATTCATCTTTGGCAGACGACTCTACATCCACAAAATGTCAGAGCCGGGCTAAGAAAAAAACCTGAAATGCAAGATTGCAGGGCTGCAATCAATAGCAGCAACAGTGTAGATAATAATGATGTCTTCAATGCGCTGAACTAAATTTAGGTTGAACTCTCCCCGCCTCTTGGCAAAGCTTAATGGGTAAAATGGTGGCGTTCCTACCATCCAGAGAGGAAGAGGAGTTGTTGGCAGAGGTGTTGAGAGCGTGCAGCATCTGTTCACACCAGGTGGTGAAGCCGTCCTGAGGCTTCATGCCCTGCAGCAGCTTCAGCAGCTTCTCCTCGTCCTCCGTTCTCTTACGACGCATCATGTACTGGTCGCTATGAGAGAAAACAAAAGGCGCATCATGTACTGGTTGCAATGAGAGAAAACAAAAGGATCTGTGATGAAGAAGTGGATGAGTGGGTTTCATTTGGTGCCGAGTGGACTGTTTAGCGTGGCGTACGTCAGAGAGGGGCTGCTGCGGCTGTTCTTCAGGCCCAGGTTGTTGTTGGTGTTCCCCCGCAGGCCGGCCTGGTTCTTCACCGCCTCGTCCCACATCCCCATGCTGCTGGAGGAGCCGCCGCTTCCTCCCTTTCCCTCCAGACCGCCCCACATGCCCACGCCGTCGGCCCACTGCCCGCCCATGGAGGAACTCCCCATGGACAGCCCTGGATGCTGCGAGGCGAATATTAAACAAGATGTGTCGGTGTGTGTTCTGTTTCCAACAAAGTCCCACATTCATGCCAAAAAAGGTACTCACCCTCTGCTGCTGCGCTCGCTGCTGCTGCTGCTTTAAGATGCGCTCGGCCTCCTGCATCTCCAGCATGGTCAGAGACTTCCCTGCCTTAGAGAGGCCAGAAGAGGGCGCACTGCTCCACCCTGAGCCCCCCACTGCAGATCCCTGCTGCTGGGGCGACTGCTGCTGCAGCAGCTTCATGAGCAGTTCCTGCTGCTGACGCTACCAGCAGGAAACACACAAAACATTTTTTTTTACTGTTTTTAAACAGCAGAACTGCTATTTTATTATATAATGTTTTTAAACTGAGAAATAGTTTAATTTAATCAGTGTTACTGCAAGACAAATTCAAGACTTTTAAATATGAACAAAATTTATAATCTACATAAATGATAAATAAGTTCTCTTATGTTCTCTTAATTTATAAGCTCCAGTAAGTTGATCTGTGTGATTTTTAAAAAAAATTTACAACTGAGGAATGCGTCAATGTTGAAGGAATTTTAAAAAGTAGCTTCCATGTAAAGCAAGGCTGTTCAAAGTAGGGACAGGAGGCCATTTGTAGCCATTGGACTGATTTTGTGTGACCCACTGACTACAAAAATTAAATAAATTAGAAAAAAAAAGTTTTAAATTAAAATAAAATCTACAAAAAAAATGTTAGATGCAGCAGAAAGTGACCATCCTTTCTGTTATTCTGTTGTCATGGCAACTAGTCATTGACTCTAAAGAACACCCTGTTGCACCCAAATCTGCTTTTAAGCAGATTTTTAATTGCGGTCTTTAAACTTGGCTAAACACAACAAGTGTTTCCAAATGGAGACTGACCTAGATCCTGTTTTTACTGCTGAGAAATTACAATATATTTTTTCAGTTTTCTTCAATCGAGCCCAAAATAATAAGCAAACTGGTTGCCTTTCATTTAACAAGAAAAAATCATTTCAAGTTTTGGATTTAAAATCCCATTCCTACAAAAAAAATCTGATTACTTTGTTTCATTAAAATAGTTCTTGCTTAGTTAGATGCTGAGCTGTAGCTACGTTACATGAGATCAGACTGTATTTCGCGACCTTTGCGATTTTTAAAGCTGCGCCTTCTCACCTGCTTGCGTCTGTAGAGCTCCTCCTCCTCCCTCCGTTTCTGCTCCTCCTGCTGCTGCCTCCTCTTCTCCTCCCTCCTCTTGCGCTGCTCCTCCTCCTCGCGCTTCGCCCTGAGTTCGGCGTCTCGCCTCTCCTGGAGCTGACGGGCAAACGTCAAAATAAAGAGAAACATTTTGACATGTCTGGACAAAAACTATGGCTGGGCGATACGACAACAGCCACTCTCTGTATGTCAACACCAACACAATCACAGCACAGTTTGAGTGGAACTGACCTTCTGAAGCTGTTCAAGAGTTGGACCCTGAGTATTAGGATTCATTGTTAAGTCCCAAAGACTGGCTTCACCGCCTGAGTGGGAATAAAAACACTTATGTTTATATTTTATCCGATGTTTTGTTTGCATCGTAAGGAGAAGGGTCCCAACTGTACCTGACGACTGTGAAGCTGAGGTATGCATGTCCCACAAGGGCCCTGTATCTGGCACTGACATCGACCGGTTCATCGAAGGCATCATACCCTGCTCACTGCACCTGCAACACACAAACAGGTCCATATGGCTCAGTATTCGGCAGCATTAAACATTCAATTCAATCAATAAAACTTGATTTATTCCAAAGGGAAACTGAGAGGAAACCTGTTAATGAGCTGGAATAGCTGCTGCTGCTGGAGCTGCTGATAGAGAGCTGCCGTCGCCAGCTCCTGCTGCTTCTTTAGCCGCTCCTGGTCCAGGTTCCCCTGAAAGATCCAACATGGAAACTCAGCTGTCATGACGGCGCATCTTCAGCTTCATCACACAAAAAATGAAACAAATGGCACCATAAAAGATCCTACAGTTTAACATTTGGGTAGGGCTGGAAGATTTTTTTTTTCTTCACTTTCTTTTATAAAAAAAGAAATTAAAGAAAATATTTTCAAAAAGTGGCTTTTATTCAAATCTTCCCCTCTGGGAGTTGTATGGCAGAGTTTTAGGGCCCAACTATGAGAATTTTTGTTTAATTACCAGAATATAGTCATAATATTAGCAGAAAAAAGATGCAATTTGCAAAACATCTTTAAATTTTAAGAAAATTTCGATGTGAAAAACAACCATCTACACAGTTATTTATCATCTGACATTTCCAGCTCAGTTTGTGCAGATCTTTCTTCAAAACAGACTCATTTACACAATCAGTTCAAATTACTGTTACTGATAATACTTAATACAAATACTTAATCCTTTAACACATCAGTATTAAACTATTATCAGAAAAACGTATACCAAACTTCACATGATGAATAACATTCCTCATTTTAATGTTTTGTACTTTTTTTGTGTTGTTTTTTTTTTTTTGTCAAAGTGAGACTTAATTTTGGTATAATTACAACAATATCCTGATGAGTAAATAAGAAAATAAAGTAAGAAAATAAAACATATTGCCTGTATTCTGTAGTAGAGCTGACCTGAATTCAAAGTCCAAATAAATAAAAGCTGTAAAACGCGCTTGTTAAACAAGATGGCCGGCCTGAGTGTGCTGAAATCACTCTGAACTTTGAAAACCTAAAGAGTGCATTGGTGGGGAAAAAGATATAGATTTTCCCAGAATTTAATCTTCAAAAATAAAAAATTCAAAGAATCAAAATCATTTTACTGCCCAGCATCAGGATGACTAGCTGCAGTTAAACACGATGCTGGTGAGAAAAACGTCCTGCTCTGTTTCTGAGCTGAAGAGGAAAGAAACCCTGCAGTCTGAGGTGGAACCCACCGTCCCAGAGGACCCCCGGCTGGTCTGCGAGCGCTGCGTTGGCGGGAGCTGCCTCACCAGCAGCGGCGGCGGCGAGGGCCCGGGGGCAAAGGGCACGCGGCCCCACATCTTGATGACGTCCCCCAGGGGCTGGAAGCCCTCGTCGCAGCCCCGCTTCACCAGCAGCGTCATGGTGAAGTAGCCGGCCTGGAACCACTCGCACATCTCCACCGTGGTGAACGGCCCTGGAGAGCAGAGGAAACCCGCAAGTTAAGCTCCGGGTTGGTTAGTAATGTTCACAGGTCGCAGTGATGAAACCATACCCTGGATCTCTCCCTGCGGGTCTTTGTAGAACCACTTCATGGCGGCTTCGTGAGACAGCGGCAGAGCAGCCGCTGTGTTCCGGCTCTCCTGCTGCTGCAGAGAATGCGTGAAGCATTCCTCCTCCATGGACGTGTCCTGCAGCGACGCCACCATCTTCTCTGCCTCCTGCACAAAGGTCAGAACATGGTCAGTACTTAATATTCGCTTCCACCGGGCAACCCTCAAACCAATCTTCCAGACCTTTCTATTTCCAACAGCTCTGTGTAATTAGGTACAAAAATCACTCTTTATGAAAATTGCATATACTACTGCTGAAATGTTGCAGCTTTTTAACCCGCTTTTAATATTCCAGCTGAATAGAGGAAATCTTTTATAACAAACCACTTTTAGACTTTATGAGGCAGCAGTAATCTCAGGAGGATGATTGCTGCCCACCGAAGTATTGTCCAGAACAAACTAAAAGAAAATAATCTAAGATTGCTTCATGGTGGTTAAAATTTAAAAGCATAGTAAAGTCACCTTAAAATTCAAACAACTGTGGAGCTAAAATTAATTTTAAACAAAGTGTCTCCATTAAGATATCTTGTTGTCTTGGCAGGGGCGCCGTATAGGGGGAAAAGTTAGGACAATTCCAAAGACTCTTGACTGACAGAAATAGTCAGTCAAGACTATTTCTGACTGAAACAGTCAGAAATAATTTTATTTTTCTTATAAAAATAGAACAAAAATGGGGGCCCTGTCAATTACAAAATTAATTGTAGTGTTTTTAAAATAGTTTTATCAGTAAAAGTTAAATGTTACCCAATCATTAACAAAACCATAACCAATAACTTTGTCAGTAATTCCACTAATTAAATTAAAGCCTTGCAAATTTAAAACAGGTTAATCAACCACAATTCTGACATAAAATCTGAAGTTGATAAATATCAGGAGCAACATGCTGCACAGAGATGCTGTAAATATGACAACATTACTGTGGGATGTAAAGGTGGATGGACATAAGGAGGGCGCGAGAAAGGAAGTAGGACTCAAGGAAGGAACAGAAAGGAAGTAAAGACAAAGCTTGAGTAGATAAAAATAAATAAATGGAAGGAAACAAACAATGACAAAGAAAACGGAAGGAAGAAAGGAAATAAGGAAGGATGGACAGAAAAGCAAAGGTGCAAGGAAGAAAGGAACATAAGACAAGGAAGAAGAAAAAAGAAAGGAGGATACAAAGCCAGGGTAGACAAAAATAAAGACATGAGAGGACACAAGGACAAAGGAAGAAAAGAAGGAAGAACAAAAAATTTAAGAAAAACAAAACCAGGATAGAAAAGGACAGAAAAAAGGAATGACATGACAGATCAAGTCAGAAAGAAACAGTCTTGCTTCTTCTTATTTGCATTTTCTATACTTTTTACTTTAAATAGATGATCTACACATTTCTAGAAGCTTTGAGACGACTGGGCTCTTAAACCAAAACAGCTTCCAAACAGTCTGGGAATGGAGCCGGGTTGTTTTCATTTCACTCTTTTTAAACGCATTCCTGACGCTGCCGATGTGTGGGACTGTGTGTTCCTCCTGAAGCTGGAAGCAACAACAAGGACCCTCCTGTTTACACAAACAGCCCAGCTCTCAGTGCCCACAGCCAAACTGCACACACCTGTCAGGCTGGCTGCAACGTCAACGCTGGAAATACTCAAATTATTTATTTTAGTATCCAAACCTGTTGCAAGTGTTTCAGGCCTTCATCGTCCTCGGGGTCTCCTCCAGAAGGAGGGAGGAGCGGAGCAGCAGAGGAGGAGGGTGGGGGAGGTAGGTTGGAGGAGGTGGAGGCGTTGCCGATGGCGACGCTGGGGCTGAGCTGGGACTTGGAGCCCCCCACCGAGGCCAGGTCTGACACAGAAAAACAACAAGCAGTTCAACAATGGCGGCTATTTTTAGCTCGTCTGATGAGGAGCAGCAGAGCCGCCTGCCGGCTCCGGGGCCCATCCAGCAAAAACAATAAACAGTTAGATGACCCGGGATAAAAATATACCAAATCAAAACCTCGACGACAAAAATATGTTGGACCAGAGACACGAATCAGAACCTGTCCTTTGTTTGGAAACTTAATAAAAACATTTGGTTTCAGATTAAATTCAAGTAGAAGTTACTTCAGATTAAACAAACTAAGAATAATAATAATAATAATAATAATAATAATAATAAAAAACATCTAGAAGTTTCTGTCTTTGGAAACCCACCATCAGCAGAGGCGCTGCCGGCCTTGACAGAGTGGCTGTTGTTCATCTGAGAGTTCTCCATCAACTGACCAGCACTTCCTGGTTGGAGCTCCAGTGATGGCGGGGCACAGTGGGCTGGGGGGGAGGAGGAGGAAGAGGAGGGTGGTGCTGGCTTCATCTTTTCTTCCCCTGCAGCAGGAAGGGGGTCTTTAATCTCTAAATGAGCAAAAAGAAAAGAGTTTGAATAAGGACTCCCGTTTTGTTTTTCTCTCTCTGGGTTATGAGGCATTCTGTTTTATTTTTGCTCACCCTTGTCTTTATCTCCGTCTCCATTGTTCCTCTCTGCATCAAGGAAGCCGTCGTCCTCATCCTCGTCCTCGATGCCCTTAAAGTCCAAATCTTCCTCCAGGATTGTCTCCTTACCACCCTTCTAATGGAACAAGAGAAAAAAATACTAAGTAGGTCACAAACTTTAACAACAAACCTCAGGCTCACAGATCTAAATATTGGAGACGGCCCAATAAGTGTCTTTAACAAAAACCGTTTTGCAAAATATTCCGACTTCAATACATTAAAATGACAGCATAACAGCGTTACAGTACACTAAAATCACTGGACTCACTTCAGTGAACAAATGGCTTTTCAAATGTTACGTTTTTTCTGGACAGAACCAATAAACTCGTGTCTTGGTTCTGCTGCCTTTATGATTGGTTAAGGCTAGCATGTTTACTCTTCATGTTGATGCAACTTGTTCATATTTACGTATTTGCAATCTGTGAAAACAGAAAAAGTTGTTTGTTTCAAAAATTCAAAAGGTTAAATTTAACTCAGGGTGCGACAATAAATTGGTGCAGATTTTCTTAATTTTGGGAGATCAGTGATCAACTGATGCTTAAATGTGAAGCCGATCTCATCCGCCTCTGCAAAAGTTACTGTCCTCTTTTGCTCTGCTGTGAGAAGGTTTTTACTGACAGTTAACAATAGTCACTCCTCTGTTGCCAACTCAGAAACTTTAAGAAAAGAAAAAAAAGATCCACATCAACCAAAATCGGAATTGGCAGGTCAGGATGCAATTGGTGCACCCATAATTTGAACGTCATAAAATTTTACGACTTGTGTTTCGGCTGCTCTCTGTCTGGGCACAGCGCACGTCATGTGATACGGGAAGGAGGTCAGTGTTGTAAAAAGTAAAAAATGTCAAGGAGAAAACCCAGATTTATTGGATTAATAAAAAAAATGTGCACAGAGTGTTGTAGCTTTGCAAGGAAAATAAAAACAGGCTGAGATTTTTTTAAAACTGGCTTCAGAAATTACAGTCGCATGATTCACTAGGGGAACATTTGCACAGCAACAGCACCATCAATCAAAACCTCCTCCTCCCAAAAGAATTAGAAATACTTGAGGAGAGGACCTGTATTATTACAGATCTGAAGTAGGTTTGTTTTAAATGAAGAGACACTTCTATCTGAAGATTTGTCCCTGTAGAAGACTCTCTGAATGAATCATGAAATGTCACAAGAAGCTTTTCATTCTCATTTCATAATTTCATCCCGAGTGGGTGGCATTAAAAGCAGCACTGCTGACCTTTACAAATTACCTTGTAAAGGCCAGCAAAGCATTGATTCAACATCACTGAAAAAAAACTTCCAGGTTTGAAAAACTTGAGTAGTTGAATCAAGAAAGTCTTTTTTCTCCCCCCCCACACGTACCTTTAAGGGCATGAACGCTCCGGAGGAGTCGAACGTCCCCATCTCTCCGTCCTCCTCATCCGTGCACCACTCCGGCAGGCCGTCCCGGTCGTCCTCCAATCCCTCGCTTCCTGCGCGACGGCGGCCAGCGCCGTGACCCTCCGAGTCCCGGAAGTCGAAATCAAACTTTCTTCGCCGACCTTCACCTGGACCGCTGTGGTCCCGCCAGCCCGCTGAGCGAGGACCACCATCTGAGAAACCACAAAACTGTACGATCAGTCTGATGCGGTAATAAGAAACGGTAGTTTAGTTCAGAATTTAAATCTGAGACGAGTGTCTGAGATGCATTTAGACTAGAAACGTCAACAGGTGCAGGAGTCAACTTGTCAGTACTAAAGAAGTGCCACTTCCTGAAAATGCTGTCATGGCAACGCTCTACATGATGTAAGTAAATGTCTATGACTGTCTGTGGCTGGACAAGCAATTTCCTGCTTAAAACTCCCAACTTTTCCAAAATTTCATTTTTTAAAATAACTGAACAGAATCTTGCATGTTGACAATCCTTGACTAAACCAGATCTGGAAAATACTTAAATATATATGCATTTTTAAAATATATATTTTTTCATCCTGGTACCAAACTGTTTTGGATGTTCATTCATATCTGGAAAACACTGATTTTAATTTCAATACTTGCAGGACTCCTAAATGTAACGGTTTTCAACTTGTCCTGTGAAAATCTCTTTATGACCTCTAGGTGTCAGTATAGACTCCTTAATGTGCAGGACTGCCACGCAGCAAAACAAACAAAAAATATTCACTGTAGGCACATCAAGTTAACTTATAAATAAATAAATAAAAGAACTCACAGCACGTATGTTTAATCAGCCTGCTCTTATCAGTTCTTATTAAAAAGAGTTTAAAAATTTTTGTGCATTAGGTGATGATTCTAATAAATATATGCATTAAAATACATAAAAGAGTGCTTACACTTCTTAGGCTTTTGTATCAATTAACTGTACCTGAAATCAGTTACTGTGGCAACACAATAATCTAAAGTTTTTGGTCAATAAAGCTTCTTTCATTTGTGTCTGAAAGCAAAAACTGCAGTTTAATTTTTTTTCCCTCCTAATAAAACGTTGAGGTTTCACTGAATGTCTCCCCACCGTCCCTGCGGGATCCAGAGAGCCTCCAGTTGGTTCCCGGCTCGCCCTCGTCCTCTTCCTGCTCCTCACGGAGCGTGCGCCAGTTGTCGCTGTCAGCCCTTGTGTACTCCTTCCTCACGGGACCCACGGGACCGCTGCTTTCTTCGAAACTGGGCCGCCCCACCTCCCGCCGCAGCGGCTTCTCAAACCGTCGCTCGCCCCTGAGGAAAGGCAGGAAATGGGAGGAAAATTGCACCGGTTATGGAGCAAACAGGAGATAAAGGCCACAACATTATTCGCTTTTTATGCCGGAGGAGAACATTTGGATCAAAGCAGCAACCTGATTCTTTTGTACTCATGAGCAAAGAAAATATATAATTTCAGTAAAGGTAGATGGGAAATTATCCCTGTAAATGTGAGAGAACCACATGAGCCAAGACATTCCAAGGACAAAAAAAAGCTTTATTTTAACTATTTCCAGTTTCCTCTTACCGGTCGTCCCAGCTCTGGCTGCGGTGAATCTCTCGGACGTTGCGACCAAATCCCACCTCGGTGTCCTCAATACTTCTTTGGTAGAATCCCCCTTCGCCGCGGCCTCGGCCTGCGTTTCATAACAAACAGCAGTACGGTTAACGGCCGGACGGAAACACAACAGAACACATGAAAAACAGTCGGCGTTGGAACAAAACGAAGTCGCTCTGGCTCAGATTAAAGCTCTGGATGCAAACAAGCTGTTTGGATCAAAATTTGACAGCTTGATATTTTAAGAGCTCTGCATTTCGCTCTGGAAGCAAATGATGCCTTTCTCACAAGGTGGTAAAGACATAAAAGATGAAAATGTGGTTCATCTCTTCGTAACCACATTGAAATACCACAGAGGGTTTCTGCAGGTTTCAACAACACAAATTTAAGACACTTTAAGATCTTTTAAGACCATTAACAAGGAAATTTGTGCCCTGTAGAGCAACAGAAATGTACAAAAGGTAACTGCACATTTTACATAGTAGTAGTGTCAGCGATAAATTTACATTAAATGGAAAAGCTAGCCAGCTAGAGAGATTTAAGACATTTGAGTAAAGTATTTAAAGGTAACTTACATTTTGTAAATCAACTTAAGACATTTTAATCTGACAAACTATACATCTATTTTTTTTAAATCTTAAATAGCTTGGCTTTCCTTTTGTGAATTTCCCAGGCTGACAGAGAAAAAAAAAAAAAATATACAGATGACTCATCTCTGTACTTAAAACTCATCTTAAGTACATGTGGGAGTTTATTTTCGATATTTTTCTGCCCAAAAATGAAGATGACATGGAATTTCTCCCTCCCTGTTCCTCAGAACCGTTTAGCCTTTAAGAATGAACTTAGCTTTGTCTGTCGCTGCAAAGCCACAAATATTTCCTTATATAAACAGTGAGACTTTGTTATTTTAAATCCTTGGATCGGTTAAAGCAAACTCGGTTCGGTTCGTCTGGTTAGCGTAAATAATTGGTGTTCTGAAAGCAGTTACCACACATTGTTGCTCTTTGTCTCCCCCTCAACAGATTTTAATCCTTTTGGTATGAAATAAACTCTCAAACGGAGCCAAACCAAACATTTGACATTAGTTCGGCTTTGAGAAGGTTGTTTGCGGTTTAACCAGCAGCTCGTCTCACACACCGCTGGAGCAGAGGCCGAGTGTTTACGCTGCGTGGAGAAGGTGAGTTCCTGAAGCTCAGAGGTTTCACGCAGGTGTGGCGAGACTAAAGGACGTTTATTTACACACGCAGAGAGGAAGCGTGCAGCTTCAAGATGGCGGATGAAAGAGGAAACAAACACTTGAGGAGCTGCCTTAAATAACTGGTTTACTTTTCTCAAATAATGGCTATTGTAGTTTCAGCCAGGCGTTTCACACTGTTGATGTTGGAAGCTTTGGCTGATTTATCCTGAGTGCTCTGAAGCTAAGATGCTTCGTTTTTATTCCTAATCTGGTACAGGGCTTCTGCATGTTTCAGTGCGGTTACATTAAAACTAATTTAAGACAATTATTTACACTTAAAACCCAACATGTACTATGAAATAATACCTTTAATAAGATAATTTAACAATTTTATAAATATGTCTAACTTACTGTATCAACTGATATGGATATTTCTCAACTCTTGCATGCGATTAGTATCATCTTTAGACTGTATGCAGAAAGCTTTATAATAATAGAAATCAGGTTTCATATACACTGGATTTAGTTGTAGACAATGAAACAACACCGCAGAAATAAAAAACACTTTCAGCAAAAACTGGATCATTGTGAGAAAAGAAGCGGCTGTTAGAAGATTTAAGCGAACAAATGTACAAATATAAAAAGCATAAAAACCGCTTCATTTTTTCTGTTATCTTCCAACTACAAACAACATATTTTATTGAGATGTGACAGAACCTTTACAATCACAAGAGCCATATTTGCCTTCAGTCCAGCTGAATGAGACTTGTTTAAAGCCACATATGTTAAACCTTTTTTTTTTTTTTGTATTTTTATATACTATTTCAGGAAATTTGTTAATTTTACAGAAACTGCTTTTAGATTTTAAAATACAGAAAAACATAAGCTTTTTCATAAAAGAAGATGGATGCAGATTTTATTCCAGCTGCATCAATTTCCTTATCAATTCTGACCAGCTTCCCACCATGAGTTTGGCGTCTTCACGGAGTTCCTTCATTTGTCCACTAATGTCCTCTAACAAGCCTCTAAGGCCTTCACCAAGCAGCTGCATTTATGGAGATTAAATTACACTCAGATCGAATCAGTTTACCTAATTAAGTCACTTCTAAACATGGTTTGTTGAGCTGGAAAACATTTTCTACTCCTATTTTACAACCATTTCATGTTGGTCCATCATGAAAAATGCCAGTGGGAATAACCGCCACCCAAAGCCCAACCCTTTTAATGTCACAAAACCTGGAAAACGTCTGAAATTCAGTAAGTTCAGACCTAGTTTGGATAAAGTAAGGAAAGCTGTGAGGCCTAAAACTTCTTAGCTTGAAGAGCCGGGCTTTAGGTTTGACCTCACCTCGCCCACCTCGAGCGGCCCCTCGTCCACGGACGACTCCGGCGGGTGCTGGCCCTCCAACTCCCTTTCCCATGAGCCTCAGCACTGCCGCGCTGTTCACGGACATGGAGAAGTTCCTCTGCAGACAGAGCGGAAGAAGGAAGGCGAAAGAATGTCAGAAATGTGAACTCTCTCTTTAGATTAGCGGCTCTAGTGGATAAAACAAGGTTTGGAACGTGCCAACATTAGATTATCAGTGAGAGAGAGAGAGTGTGTGTGTGTGAGAAGGCAGACCTGCTCCTCCTCGGTGAGAGGCACCAGTGCCAGAGGCTGCATGGGCTCATCTTGCAAAATAGCAGCAAACTCCTTATCCTGCATGTCCTCTGGGACCTGCAGAGACACAAAAATAAAAATAAAAATAGAAGCAGCCTTTCTATGCTGCAGAGCAGTTTGTAGGTGTCTGGGTCTCTTGCACAGGTTTTCAAAGAAACATAGACCTGATGTACAATGTTCTGACCTTGTTGTCTTTGATATAAAGTGCTAACATCTCCTCTCGGCCGTAGCGATACTCGGCCAGCTTGTACTTTGGCATGGCGGGGGAAGGAGGGGGAGACGTCACACTCCCCCCACTGGACAGTGCACGAAGCCTGGAGAAAGAAAAACACACACACACACACAGATCATTTTTCTAATAATAATGCGAGTCAAAGATATGAAACAAGTTGTATTCCTCTGTCGTTTATTTTAGTCTTTATTTTCCCATCCATCCATCCTGTGCTAATTTGTCGGATTCTAGCGACACACTGGGCTCTGCTCTGAAGATATAGCGGCTTTCCAAGCTGAGGATTTCATTTTAATAAGCCATTACAAGTGGGCCGCTTTCCAAGGGCTCAACAATGGCTCCATTCACAGCCGGCACAGAGGCTGGCATTGATTAGCAGGCTCATATCAGAACCAGATGCGGCTCAGAGGTGGAGAGGAATGGAAAAGGTAAAGAGAGCTTCAGGAGAGGCTGGATGGAGGCGACCAGCATCATGAGGGGAGAGGCAGCATTCCTACACATTATTACTGAGAAAATCCAGATTTATCTGCAGCTGTTCAGGTTTATTATGAGGAAAGAGGTAATGACACAAAGAGAGGAGGAAGAAAAGGAAGGACAAAGGGCAGCAGAAGAAAGGAGGAAGGACACAAAATGAAGGACCGACACAAAAAGGTGGAAGGAAGACAGATAGACAGAAGGAAGGAAATGAAAGAAAGGAAGACAGATAGAAGGAAAGCAGAAAAGAAATGAAAGAAAGGAAGAAAATTCTAGAAAGGAAGAACAGTAAAGAAAGGATCAAAGACAGAAGGAAAGAAGAAAGGAAGTGAAAGCAAGAATAGAAATGAAAGGAAGAAGGAAGCAAGGAAAGAAGGGAGAAAATAAAAATGAAAAGAAGAAAGGATGGAAAGAAGGCAGGAGATGAAAGAAGAAAGGAAAGAAAATGAAAAGAAGGAAGAAATGCACAAACAGGAAGAAGGAAGAGAAGAAAAGAAAAGACAGAAGGTACTAATATCTTTCTATACTCTTCTTTTATTTGGAAGTAAACTAAATTCCAGGCTTTTCCAGGCTGCATGGGAATCCTGGAGCGGTTCCAAACACTTCCAGGTGACTTCAGGCTCTCCACTTGTGTTTACTCTAATGAAAGGGAAACGACTGGAATGCTTTCCACATATTTTAATCTCAACATCATCTTCTTTGTAATAGTTGCTCCAGTAAACCATAAATCCTCGCAGGCGGGTCGTTTTCACTTTGAGTTCAGCCGCAGTGACCGACATGTCGCCCGACCCACTGCCAGGCAGCACAACCTCAAACGATGTGAATAGTTCTGGAAAGCCAACAGGCATAAAAAGCCTTGTAAACATTCGGGCTGGGCAGCTGTTAGCGGCGAGCGCCGCGCGCTGATCCGGCTCCGTCGCTGGATTAAAACGAGGAGAGCTGATGCAGATGTGTGAGGAGGGGAATATCCTGCGAGGCTGGCGGGGAGTCAGGAACGCACACAGAAGTCCCAGAGCGATGGAGACGGAGGGATAACGCCCACCCAAACCCCAACCGACCCGCTCAGAACGGCTACACACACAGGCAGAGCAGCGACACAAAGACCTACCTCCATTTTAACTTAAATAAGACTTTAAAAATCGACCGTTACTGTAAATAAACCTGTTCACTGCTGCAGAAAAAGGTTTCTACACATTTTAGTTTGTCTTTTAAACAGATTCTGTTGAACTACATTTCAAAGTCAATGTCTGATTTTCATTGAATCATTCTGAGTAAATTTTTATAATTTATTTTGTCAGTTTCAAGTTAATTCAGGGGCCAGTGTGGGTTTTTCACTCATGAAAGAGGGGTAAAAACAATTCTGTTCATGTCAATATGGAGTCAGGAAAATACAAGAAAGAAGGAGGACTAAGAAAGGGGAGGAAATGAAGAAATGATGAAAGGGTGAAAGGAGGAAACGAGGGAGAAAGGGAAGGAGGATGCAAGAAAGGACATAGGATGAGAAAGGAAGGACAAAGAGGGATGTAGGACAACAAATGATGGAAAGAAGAAAAGTGGAAAAAGGGATAAAAAGAGCAAGATGGATGGATGAAGTCAGGACAGACAAAAAAAGAAGAAAGTGAAGGAAGGAAGCTTTTTACATTACTTTACATACCGTAAATAACTAAAGTGTTATTGTGTCTTTTGAATTGTTTTTCTTTTTCAATGTTTTGGCTTAGTGATTTTTATAACAAAATGTTATTCTTTTGGGCGGGGGTGGTTTATATATAATTAAATGATTATGAGGGGCAGTTTGGTTCACTTTCATGTGTAGGACTGGCATGAATATAAACCTAATGCTTCTGCCTCAACCTTTTCAGTCAAGATGTTTAAGCTGTTGTGCTTCGAAATGTTGATGAATTGAGTAAAAACATTAAAAAATAAAGTCTTGAAGTAAACAATCAAAAAAAAAGGAGAAACCTACAGTAACGATGTGAGAACAAGGACATGAAGTGCGAACCAGTAGTTACCATTCTGGGCCGAAGTTTAGAGTCTCAGCAGTCATATTCCTCACGTCCACACAGAACTGAGTATCTGAGGAGGAAAATATTTACATTTTAAGACATATCTAGGACAAATAAAAACAGGAAAATGATGAGTTGTTTAGGTTTTCGTACCCTGTCCAAATAATCGGAGCAGGCTGGACTGGGCTGGACCAGGCTAGAGCTGGCTGGATTTAGTTAGGCTTAGGTGACTAGAAGGCTGAGTGGTGCTTAAGCTGTGGTCACAGAACAACTCCCCAAACACACAAAGACCAAGAGAATAGCTGCCAGTTTCAGGTGCTTGAGGAATACCAGGTTATCAGGTCCTAACTAAGGAAGGAAGGGCTTTTGATGATCGTTTGGAGAATGGAAGCTCCTGCTACTCACAGCTGAAAACAGTTGTAAAACATAAGAAAAAAACCAAAAAGAACCTCGGAAATCGACAATGGAACAAAAATAAAACTCTCTTGAAGATATAATGTTTCCGTTCTTTCGTTTTACAGCAGTTGTATCTCACATTAAAGTTAAAAATATGAACCGGTTCATCAAAAAAAGAAAGGGAAACGCAAGGTGGAGGAAAAATAGAGAAAAAAAAAACCGAACAGCCGAAAAACAACACAAGCGGCTGCTGGAACAGCTGCCAAAAGCAGGCACGACTCGCGCTCCTCGTCGGCCTTCTCTCCTCCTCTGCGCCTCCTCTCCTCTCGCTCCAGCTGAAATGTGGATTGACGGAGACCTTCGAGGTAGCTCCTTAATTTCCTGTCCTCCTCCCTTTGCACGCCTGGAAAGAAAAAAAGCAGAGACTCAGAGACGGGATCGGAGAAATTTAAAAAGAAAATCCCAGGATATAAAATGCACACTTGGATGTATTCACACCAGATGAGACAAAAACTGCTATTTTTAGTTTCTTCCGAGGCAAAAAGCCTCGACATGCTATCATTACCGGCGCGGCCGGGACGCTCGGAAGCACCGACATAGCGTGATCCACCAGCAAAGGCGAGATGAGCAGAGAGGAAGGCACCGTGGCATTTCTCCACAGAACAAATTAAAAACTGCATTTGTCAACCGCTCGGTCAAAGCACCGTGTTTTTTCATGTGCAAAGGGAGATTTTCCATCCAGAAATGCAAGCGGCCTATTTCAGTAGCGCCGTGAGCCAGCTGCTGTTTAAGCCAGGCAGCTGGATGGGGGATAATTCCTGAGAAATGTCATGGAAACAAAAACATCTAGGCAACTTATTTTCAATAAGTCATGCCACTGGGTCCGAGCATCACATCCTCATGTTCAAGCTATTCGGTTCATCTACTTTCCTTCATCTTGAATCCCGTTTACGTTCAGGGTAACTTAGCAGAAAAATAAACAAAACACATGTTTGGACTTTCAGCTGGACTCCAGGTTGACATTTTAGTCCCTCATTTTTACTGGCTTGTAAGAATGCGTCTCGGTATTTTCCGTTGCCAGGTTCAATGCCAGCGCTGTGGCTTTTTGACGCTTCAGCGCCCAACTTTCCAGCATAGGTAGGACTTTATTAACACCTCTTTTTTTTTTGAAACACTAAAGCCCAGTGATTGTGGTCCAGATGACTGTATATTTACTGCTTCACACACACCAACACACTTCCTTATTTTATGGTGCCATTTTAAAAATTTTCTGTCCGAGCTACAATTCAATAACAGTGGTTCTGGATAACCTTTCGTTGCTTACAAACCTCAAAAAAAAAATGTGTGCCATTTCCTGAAAGAGTGGTCAGCAACTCTAATTGTACAAAGAGACGATTGAAGTAGGGAAAACATTAAACTTATGAAAAACAACAACAAAAAACTTTTTTGGATTCACTTGAATTGGCGTGTCTGCTGTCTTTAATACCAGAAAATAATATCTGACGATCAATGACGACCAAATTAAACAACCAAGTTCATAAAATATTTAACTCTTCAAAAGGTAGTTTGTGAAACTGCACTTTAATTTGTTTTTTAAGATATACATATTCCTGCATAGAAAGCAGCAACAGAAACTTAAAGATTGCAAATACTAGCAGTAATGTGAACACTTTGTTGGGAGCAGTGAAGGAAGGATCTGTGCTAACGCTCCTTTCTGGACCGAGGATGCAGTAGGGGCTCTCCAGTTCTGCAACAGCAAATAAATAGTTGGGATTTTGCCTCTTCTGCATTTCATTCTTTCACAATTTTGGTTATTTCAAGTATGAATCATTCATATGTCAAGTATCAACAGGGCCAAGCTGTGATTATCAAACTAATATGAAACTTACTTGTATGTCAGAGTTAAACACTTACGTCCTCTAACACAATTAGAATGCAAGGGCTAATTTTATAAGTGTTTAGTGATATGAAATAGAGGTTGGTTGAGACAAAATGGTGGTAAATGAGGAGAAAAATAGAGTCAGAAAATTATAAAGAAAAAAAGTACTGATTGAGATTTTACTGATTTACAGTTTTGTTTTAAGGTCTGTTTTCTTTTGTGATTCAAACTTTTTTTAAAAGCTGTGACATCTTAACTCATTTGTGTAAAAAACATTTTTGATTCAATTAAACATAACCAACCTAAAACTATAAAAACAAAATTAAATAAATTGGGTCACAAGATGATGGTTTTGTACCAAACAGATAAGAGATTACAAGACTTCCCCCATTTATGCATCAAACGGAAAGTGACAACACTGAGGCTTTTCATCAGTTTTGATTCATTTCATGGTGGTTTTTTCAATGCAAATTTGACCTACTGTTCACCAGTTGAGCTCATTAAGAAAACAGAAGTGGCTTCTTCACCCCTGACTGGTGGATCACCATCTTTAAATCCACAATCTAGTGTTTTAAATACAAAATACCCACGTTGTGACATTGGTTTGGGGTTTGGACGGTAGTGCGCAGCAAGCAACAACAACCCATATTTAAGTAACACTGAAAAGAAATTTACAACCCACATCTGTTATCTGGGTTAATAACAGAAGGCTGACCTTCTGCAACCCTGAGAAAATAGCACCATCATTCCATCAATAATCAATAAAGAATAAGTTTTAAAATTATCAGCGTTGCTCATATCTAAACAATAATGTGGCATCAACTTACATAAAGCCAGAAACATTTAAAGTTTTCCCTTCTGAAGATATGTAAAATAAAGCAAAACAGAAGAATCAGGTAAAAAGCTTCTGTGACTAATGCTGGTAGTATTTTGTGCCTTTTCTCCCCCCCCCCCCCCCCATCTACTGCTGTTGGGTCTTGTGCAATGTGAGGCGCCTTGTTGGAATAGTTGGGTAACACTTATTTCAGGAAGTTCAGTAAAATATGATTGCAGACGTGGGTTAAGCAAACCTTTTAAGTCATAAAGAACTAATTTAGTGAACCTAAACACATCTGAGTCTGTGTTTGATGGAAAATGTTGATACGGACGACCACACATTACATTTCAGCAGATGTCTGAACTCAAAAAACATTAACTTGGAAAGTGGCTGAAAGGGGTGGTTATGGGATGATTGTGCTTGTACCACATTCCCCCAGAAAAGTACAAGTAGAAGTTTCCAGAGAGCAAATAAAAGTTTTGCCTAAAGCAATAACTATAAACAAGGACTGGATCAATAAGTGCCAGAGAAAATATATGTTCCTACTGTGACTAGTAATGTCACCAATCGGCAAGATGTACGGTTACATTAAAAACAGACTGGAGCTTAAAGACGGTGAAAACCAACCTTTAAAATCAAACCACTGGGCAGCAAAATGCTCTTTTTTTTCCTTTGGAAGCTAACCAACCAGGTATTTTAATACATCGATATAACTGTCAGTGATCAAAACAGATCAATGTTCCCTGGATCTGCGCTAACTGATCATTAGCAGGTCAAATACAGATGACAAATATCAGATGCTCCAATTTGATCTGACATAAGTTAGGGAATCTTGTAATTCAAACCTGCAGTGTAGTTTTTTATTTTCTAGTGAATGTTTACTACATCTCAAAGTTTAAAACATGAGGGTTTGCATTTGATAAAAACCTCAAAACAAAGATGGAAATCAGTCCAAACCTAAATCGGCAGATCAGACCACAAAGACAAAAAATAGACCATTAACTAGTATAATACTCATCTGTGCGTATTTATCACTGTGTGCACAATTATTAGGCAAGTCTTACTTTTGAGGATTATTTTTATAAATCCCCAAATACAGTGCTCTCGATTAATCCAACATATTAATAAACCCCAGGCATGAATGTTTTGGAAAGTAAAAGTGAGGTTCGTGTGTCTTAGGAGATTCTGCACAATTATTGAGCAACTATTAATGTGAAGAAATATTACGCAACTAAATGAATAACACACTTTGCCCATCTAAAAAAAACTCCCCACAAGTTTTCAATTGAGTTCAGGTCAGGTTCGGAAGAGGGACATGTTTTAAGTTTCTCATCTTTAATGCAAAAAGAGTATTTAGATGTATGTGATGAAGCGTCATCCAGGATAAAAATCATTATTTTATTGAAAAATCCAGACTTCTTCCTGTTCCACTGCTTGAAGAAAGCGTGTTCTAAAATCTGGCAGCATGTTTGGAAGTTAATATCCACCTCAGAAGGTAAAACCACCAGCCCATACCAGGAGCCTGCCTCCACCTTGCTGGTGTCTGACTACAGGTGGCGCTCTGTGCCCGTTACTGATCCATCCATCTGGTCCAACAAGTCGCTCAATTCTTCCATAAAACTTCTGAAAAATATCCATCTTCAGATATCACAGTTCTACTTTAGTCAAAACTGTACAGAGATCTTAAATACACATTTCTCACATTCAGAGAAATAGGGGGGTTGGACTGAATGAGCTGACCTACTCCTCCAAAACAAACTGCCATTAAGTGAGTTAAAAATGGAGCTAAAATGCTTTTACTCTTGTAATGACCTTAAATTAGGCAAACAGAACTATGATGCAACTTTAAAGTTTATCCTTTTAATATCAGAATATTTCAAATGTCTTGGGAGATTTTCCCAAAACACACATTTTTCCATTGATTTTGTGAAGAATTCCCTGGATGTTTTACCTCTCATTCCAAATAATTCCATTCCACTGATCACATTGTGCTGCATTTTAGCTTTCCTGACTTCAGTCGCGTCATTGACCTGATCCGAAAGAAAAGATTAAAAAAATAATGCAAGGATGGCAATGATTTTTTTATTTTTTTGCATTTCAACAGCCTGACCTGTATTAAGATAAGGATATCTTAGCTAGCTGAAAGAATCACATAACTTTATTCCCAAGTGTCTGATTAGAAAACCTCTTAGCTCTGGATCAGTTTGCTCCTTTCCAATTCAAACAATCTCTGCTTTCATTTGTCCTCATTATATTTTTAAAAAAGAATGTATGAAACTATTTACTGTTTTTTTGTTGTTGCTCTCCACTGCTAGTAGGTATTTTGGATGAATTTAGGACATAAATGATCATAAAAATGGTAAAACCTCACCTTTGACCATAGTATTTAAATCCCCAGTTGTACTAGTTGGCTCAATAAATATATGAAAGACTATTATCACCGCTGTTCAAATTTTAAATATCATTGAGCAACTTTAAGACATAGCCAAATTCCATAACGGCAAAATAAAGATAAACTACAGAAAAAAAAAGTAACTCTCGTCAACATTGGAACAAAACGTTCCGGACCCGAGGAAGTCGGATGCTAAACAAACAAACAAACAAAACAAACATAAAAGCACAAAATCACCAGCACCTTTCATTAAATGCATGGAAATTTGAAACTGTGTCTAATAGTTGACTCAAAACTCAGAGATAAAGTGTGCGATTTATGCTGGTTCCAAGTTGAAGGTTGAAAAACTCATACCATGGGTGAGATTTGCTTGTTGTTACAGTGCTAACTACCAGGGTTTCCCCCAGAGTATTATAAACACGGCGGATCGCGAGGCTCCACCTTTCCCCCCTGCAAGGTTAAGTATTGTTTATTTACTTTAAATAGGTTTTGGATGCACCAGCAACAGTGATAGCAAAGATGAGTCAAGAGCATTTCCATAGTCTCACCGCTTGCTCAGCTCACCCGTGATCAACGCAAACTTCTAAAAGCACAACCACAAAGCCGAGTTATAGTCACACTTTCAGAGGTTTGTGTATCCATCTTTGTGAACAAAGAATGTGTGGCGAGTGCGTTTACGTTTCACGTATGATGGCTCAAAACGTGTTCTGGCACTCGTTTGCGTCTGCACTGCAACTTGACAAAGTTTGTGTAAATGAACGACACCATCAGTAAATCACAGACGGGTCTTTTTCATTCAGAGTATTCCTTGAAAATACTGCAGCAGCTTGAATGAACAACCAATCAGAACCAGCACAGCAAAACATCACTAAACAAAATGGGAGAATTCAGGAAAACACAAGAAAACTTACTATAGTAAACACTTGAATTTTGTTCATAATGTATATACACTATATACCACCAACTGTCACATTGTTTAACATGTGTGGCAGTTTCCACCAAGCGGTACAATATGGGTCGATGCAATTCAGAACACTATTTTTTCAGTTTCCACTGTAAATCTGGCCCAAATAACTGAGCCGTACCACACCATTCCTTCAGTAATAGACCCATAGGACAATGGTAGGGTTAGGCTGGAGATACTGGCGCCACACGACAGTCCATTGATTAGCATGACGCAACATTAGGCGGGTTTAATCCCACCTGCCCATTGACAATCCAACTGATGGTCTCTCTTGAATACACTGGATGATAAAATAACATACTGAACCGCATCGCTTGGAAACAAAGCATTGGAGATCTCCAACCTGAGGGAACATTCTTGTTGTGTTTTCAATTAGAAACTCACCAAACTTACTTCTATGTACAAAAAAGGCACTGCCAATCAAAATCAGTTCAAAAAAATTGATCACAAATTGAACAGTTTGCATTGATATAAAAAAAAGTGTTAAATCCTGCATAACTTTGTTTTTGTGCCATTTAAATGAAGCAGATATCATTGCTATTTTAAGTGGTACCATTCATTTAAATGTTGAATAACTTACATTATCATACGAGGCCCAGGTAACACTATTTTCAAACATTGTCACTTCTTTTATTACCATATAAAACTAAGCAAAAGGGTATAAAACAATTATATTTGTGACTACAGTGAGGTTAGCGCGTATCTACAGCGATAAAGTTTTTAACAATAAAGCCAAAGCAAGGTCACTGAGCCAGAGGCGTTACTGGTAGAATATGATTTGAATGTCTGAACTATGCTCTGATAACTGACTGTATAAATCTTACTAACAAATATTACTCAATTAAGACGGCTTAAAAACAAAACAGTGGCGTAAAACGCGTCCCAACGACGGCTAGCGCTGAAATAACTCATGTTGACATTAGCTACCGAGCTAAGTTAACGTTTACACTCAACCTATAAGAAGCTAATTACGGTGGATTCAAACAAAGCGACAGTAAAAGTAATGGTTTCAAGCAACAAACGTCCGAAAATATCCAATTTCGGCAGCACATCAGATTCAACTGGCCACCTAAACTCGCAAGGTATGCGGTGGATCGCAAAGGCCTTGGCGTGTCGGTTCAAATGACACCAGATATGATGGCGGAGGGGGCGGACTGTTGGGAATCCGACTCCTCGGCCTGCTCCGCCGAGCTGCCCAACACCACCTTCCGCTGGCATACCGCTGTTCATTTTTGCAGTAATGCATTGCGAACCCCCAAAATGAGCAATGCTACAAGTTAAAAGCTGTAAAAGCGGCGTAGTGAAAATGCAGGCCTCATGGCAGAGGCACCGAGAGGAGGGGTTAGCTCCTGTTAGCTGCAAAGAGGAACGAACAAGCGGCTGCTTACCTTCAGACTGCTGCTCTGCACGGCGCTTCTATAGCCAATATATCGTATGCATTGGTCTTTTTAAACACTGTAAACGTATTCATTCGACAGAATAGTACTCTGAGAAAAAAAAAATCGTGCTCCGTGTTTTTATTTATTAATCTATTGTTGGGTTTTTTTTTTGCTTTCCCTCTCCTCCAACGGTCGCTCAGTGTGTGTGTCTGCTGGCTCCGAGTCGCTGCTGCTGCTGCTGCTGCTGCTTTTCTCTTGTTGTTTGTGTTTCAGAAAACATGGCCGCCTGTGTGACACCACGTGACTGCACATTGACAAGCGGGGAGCCAATGTCGGCGCAGCGCAAACACACCCCTGTTTACCAGCCTGGCCACTAACTGGTGTGGACGGCTCTAAACGGCTTTCTTTTTTTTTTAATTTTCTAACGGGATTTGATGAATTAGCATGTAAAGCTTACAGAGAGTCCAGTTTATGCGGGTTGCGTATGAAAACAAGGCGATGAACGTCTGGCTCGCGAGGTAGAAACGGGTTTCAACACGAGGGGAAAACAAAGATGTTCCCTTAAAGATAAGGCTAAATTATTATGTCAAAAATAATGACTTATAGGGATACTTGTAGGAATATTTAGGCAATTAGTACAATTATAAGTTAGAGTGACTGCATGTGTGTAGAGTGAACACTAGAGGGCGCCATTAAACGTTTAAGAGCAACATAAATAGATCGTAAACCACTGACACACAGGTGCATCCCAAGAGATCCCAGAAATTTCTCGCACCCCTGTTTGCAATCACCCCTGTTGTTTGCAAAAAAAATAAAATAAATCAGGTTTTGTATGTTGTTTTTAATGCAGGAAGACCACATGCACATTTAGTCATTTCTTTGGATATAAGCATGCCGATTTCAGTAATTGCCCATTATGTTCTTGTATTGTAAATTTGCCTTTTGCTCTACAGAATATTTGTTTTATTTTCAGTTATTTATATTTTCATTAATGTGCAAATCTACATGTTTCAACTTGAGTAGCCCTGGTAAATTGTAGGAAGACTTTTCTGACATTGTTTTTGGATGGTCTCTGAAACACTGATGCCTTTTTCAGGACAGTTTTACTCTTCATCTAGGCTGTAACTCTGATCAAAAACACTGTGATTTGTAGTACATCTTTCACATGTTAAGATCACTAGTGGCACATGGCTACTAATCTTCTTTTTCTGTGCATGATTTTTCTTTCCGCTAAAGTTTAAATCTTGATTATATACAGTGAACGACCAACTTCTTTAGCAATAACTCATTGTGGCTTACCTTGATTGTTGAGGATGTCATTGACTCCTAGACAACTGTCAAGTCATTACACCATTATGTGTATCATTAAAAATATGTTTTATTGGCTCTGTGAAATATTCTAATAAATTTAATTTTTTCTTTTAGCTCCAACTCTACCATCCCCATAGTCATTGTCTCTCTGAAAATGTCCAAACCATCTCAAACAGCAGTGACTGTATAAAAGGTCTGAGTTTCACCTTTTCTACTGACATACAGAAATAAATAAATATTTCAATGCTATTCTAAATGTCTGAGCATGTGCAGGGTTTATGCTAAGGGCGCTCTTAAACTACTAAGTGAACACAACAGAATTTTATCTTTATTATTCTACTGGTTTTGTTGTCATTGAAGAAGATAAACGAAGATAAAAGTCCAAACATATTCACTGATGTGCATAATGACCTTGTTATACGTTCACATCCAGAAATGGTTTAAAATGGTACAGAACATGTTTGTCTATGATTCAGTATGAATCAGACATACAGGGACAACCTTGAAACTGTTTACTGAAACAAATTCACAGAACTCTGACAAAGTTTTATTAGAGTAATTAATTTGAATGAACTAGAACAGAATAACAGTTTGATACATGTATAATAACTTAAAAGGAGAACTTTATAAAGAAAAAAAATGCTAATATATATACGGTCAATTGTCATTCATTCCTTAAAACATTGCCTGCTAACTGAAACAGTTCAGTCTTAAAGATGTTATTAGCTAAAGCCATATATACCTTTCAGCCCTGTGTTGTTTAAATTGCTTAGAATATGATGCACATTTTCCTGGACAATGCAAAGAGAAAAAGAGAAACAAAATGTCATAAAAGTTTCAACAGACCAGTTTGGGTCTAAAGTCATTCAGCCATTTTGGTCTTGCATGTTGTTTATCCCATCTGCTGAAAATGTTTACATGAAAATTAAATAGTTCAACAATACGGTAATAGTTCTAACTGAAAGCTCAATTTTACTGATTTCTGCACAGTTTTACTTTTCATCTAGTCTGTAATTCTGATCAGAAACACTTTGATGTTCTTGCTTTGTAGTACATCTTTCACATGTTAAGATCACTAGTGGCAGATGGCTACTAATCTCCTTTTTCTGTGCAAACTACGATTCACTTCCAGTTTGTCATCCATACAAACTGGATGACGATCTGAAATAGAGTTTGCCTCAATCGTCATGAGGTTTTGATATTGTTTGAAAATATTAAATTATCTTTATCCTCTTTGCCCAACTAATCCTGACTACTGCTAAATAAGGTCACCAAGGGTTACCTACTTTCTGGCATAAACACACTTCTAAAATGTTTAACTACCCAGAGTTTTATTTCCAGTTAAAAACACTTTTACGTCTTTATGCCGTATTTTTAATTTACTTGTTGACTGGATCTCCCTTCCTCTGTGATTCATGAAGAGTCACTTCCATTCATTCCTTATAGGTGGCTGTACTCGGAACATGTTGTTCCTCTCAGCCCTGGGGCACACTCAGCTGCATAAGAGATGTAAAAGTTACCATGATTCATCTCACACACGGAGGTAACTGACCCCGCCTGGACTGTGGTGGCGCAGGACCCCAGGAGGTCGTTCTGTCGGTCCAAAAAGTGATAGTCTTCGTCCCAAGCCTCAAACTTTCTGCAACAGCTCCACTGTTCCCGAGGGGAACTCCTCGTTCCACTGTGGGCTGTTGTCGTAGGAGATGACTGAGGTCTGGAACGTCTGGTTTCCCAGGAAAACTTTCATGAAGGAGTCAGTTTTTGTGAACACGTCTCCCCACAGGCCGCTGGCACACTTGACCGTGTCGGTGAGGTGGGCCAGCCTTCGCTGCAGTGATGTGACTGGTGGTGCACACAGATCGTAGGAGCTGGGTGTGGAACCTTGAAAGCACTTGTTAGAGCAGATTTTCTTCACGTCGTTTTGTCTCTCGCTTGCCTCTTTTACTCCAGTTTTTTTCGCCGGTTCGGTGACCAGCTGGTAGAGAGGGACCAGGCTGTGGTTGATGATACCTGGTTTCATTTTCAAGCCTTTCTTCCACTTTTCAAAGCCGGTGAAAGAGAAGAGAGGGTCAGTTTTATTACCTGTGCTGCCTCCCACCACTTTAGTGACTCTGTGGTTGAACTTCCTTTTAAAACTTTTCAGGTTTGGGTGCTTTTTGGCAGCCTTGTGGCAGCAAGTCACTTGGGCTTTTATTTCAGGGCTGTTGACAAGCTACTGGTGCAGCCGCCTCGACATTCAGACAGTTTCTCACCTCCATTTGAAGCCAGAAACCTCATGTAGCTCATCTCAGTCGTGTTGTTGTACTGTGATGTTAGGCTCAAAACAGACCGGAGAAACTTTGCGTTGAGTGGAGGTTTTTTTTTCTCATATTGAAACTGAAGTGGAAAGAAAACAGTTTATTAGATAAATCCTTAAATGTTCTATTATATATACTATGTATGTTATGTTAAGATATTGGCTAGAGTTACACTGTGAATAAATTTAAAATCTTTCTTTAACCATGTAAATTCAAGATTTATTGTGCAAAATCTTCTTAGAATTAAAAACAGCTAAAGACAGAACATTTAGCTTTGGATTATTTGTACCCTAAAGATTAAGCTTAACCTTGTTGCAGTGCAACTTAAAGTTTAAACCTACATTAAAAGATATTTCAAACGATTTTCAAATCTACTGCTTGTTTTTCACAGCAGTTTACTCTAGTTTAAACTCACATTGGGTCCCTGACAAAACTCAACAGCCTAAACCAGTAAAAAAAAAAAAATTTCAGCTGGACACCAAGTAAGTCATGCAACGTTTGAATGAGTCATTTTAAAAGACTTTGGCCTGTTGTTGTTTGGAGTCTGTAAGGGTTTCAATGGAAAATATCAAACAGATGTAGACCCGAAACAATTAATTAGATGAAAAACAGATTTAAAATTCTAAAGAAAGGTATTATCAGGTAAGATCACCAGTTAAGTAAGTTACTCAACTGCTTTAATCTCGTTTAACTTTAGACATGTCTGTCTTTACTCTGAACTTTGTTATGAGGCAACTGAAAGTGTTTGTAGCTGCACATAAAGTCTCTCTGGTGAAAATCAAAGAGGAGTGAGAAATTATAATATTCTCCCAATATGGTATTATTTCTGTTTTTTGATGTTTCCCTCATGTGCCAACTATATACAGACCATATGCTTTGCTTAAAGAGTAAGTTTTTCGGTATCTGGTTGGACACATAAACCAACATCTTCAGCAGAGGAACTCTGTTATCAATTTCTCTGTAAGAAGAAACCAAATGGGGAAAACATCATGGAGCTCAAGCATCACAACACAGGAACTGTCTGGTTAGGTTTTATTTTATGCTGAAGGTGTGATCAGCTCGGGCTTTTGCAGAACTTCTTATCACAGTAAACAATTTCTCACCCTGATAGCAAGAGGAAGTCTTTTGGTGTCTGACTGGACGTAAACAGAGCCAACATCTTCAGCAGAGGAGACGTTTGATCACAGTTTTGTCTGTCAGAGGAAAGTCATGGGGGAGAACATTATGGAGCTCAGGCATCACAGCAGGGGAACCGTCTGGTTAGATTTTAAATAGTGCATGCTAAAGGTGTGATTGGCTCGTGTTTTTGCACGACTTCTTAGCAAAGCTTAACAGATTCATTCATAGAGCATCTTAAACACCCACAAGACCAAAGTGTTGTCAACAGAACAGCCGTCACATGATGCACATAACAAAATCAGAAGGACCTAAAAATAAGTTAAAACAGCCCTGTCAAAAAATAATAATAACAATAATAAAATAAAACAGCTAGTAAGGTAAAAATACAATAATTACAAATGTTTCTTAACAGTTTCTGCTCAGAGGAGACTTCTGAAGGCAATTGGTTGAACTGAATTGTTAATCAATCACGAAAAAAACACCAAAAAATACTTCTACATTGAATGTTAAGTTTAAAATATAAAGTTGTATAAAGGATGTCCATGAGCGCACAGTTTTATTGCCTTACAGTGAGCTCAGATATGCTTGGCTGCACTGTTATTGTTGGACCAGATAAGTTCTAACCAGCCAATAAACCAGCTCTAAAGCTCCAGGGATTTGCATACCATGTCTGCGTCTAACTTCCATTACATTCCACTAGACTGAGAGCAGCAGTAAACGCAGGAAAAATCATTAAACTGAGCGGCGGTCATGGTGGAATTTATTAACGGAAGACATTCCAAGCCCTGTTTGCTCCAGTTTCTACTCCGGTGTTGTAAGGATGCGTTTGTTTTGTGCCTACATCCTGTCCTGCTCTGTTTTGATGGTGAGCTCTGCCGTGTCCAACAGCTTCAGAGACTGCAGCCATTTTTTCTACATGCAAACGCCTCCAGCAGGGATCCGAGGGACGAGCCTGAAGAAGATCTGCCAGAAGTACGCCGACAAACTGCGCTACGCCACCCTGTACGACAGCAGTCGGCGTCTCCCACTGTATTCAGCTTACATTTTTAAGAAGTCTGATGGGAAGGGGAGGGCAGACACACCGTGGATGTACGAGCCTCAGGTAGAGAAAGCAGAACAATGTGGGATTCATTTGAAAAGTTTTGAAAAAACCTCTTAAGTCATAAAATAATGACTTCTCCCACCCTGACAGTGATCATGTTTTTGTTATTGGTGGAAATTGTTGTAAAGATTATTCAGAGTTTTTATTGCATAAGATCAAATGGATAAAGTACTAGCTATGATGACACACGTAATCTTGACCTACACAATTCCTGTACCTAAATGATTACCTATTTGACCAATGTCAGTAACTAATTGATCAAAATTAAATCTAATTCTTGAAAATAAGAGATAATAAATTATTTTAGACAAAACTGTCTAAATTAGTGGTTTATAAAGTTGGGGAAAGGACCCTGATTGTGATTGCAAATCAACAAGTATGGTGTTTGTGTTACATAGTGTGTTTATGAAACAGTAGCATAGTATTTATTCACTCCAAAAATAATCAACTGCATTAAAATTGAGAAGAAAATTAATTTTTAAATTATGTTTCATTTGGGAATATGTTTTCTCTCTCTAACCTACAGCTGGTGTCTGAATCAGAGAGCAGCAACATGAAGGTGCTTCCTCTGACTGCAGACATTTCTCCTCTCATCGAGGAGAGCCAGACTGTTCTGGAGGACTACATCGACGCTGTAGAATACAGACGAGGCACGCTGAACCCTGACCAGCACCAAGCAGATCCAGACGACAAATCCTCTACCTACACCCTCACCAACGTCGTTCCTCTGATCACTGATTTCCTAGGAACCTCCTGGAGTTCTTACCTAGATACCGTCCGCCGCCGCCTAAACAACTTCTGCCATGGTAAGTCTTACATTGTGACTGGAGTAACTTTTGCAGGAGGCACCGTCAAGCGTGACAACAGGGACCGTCTTTCAATACCAAAACACGTATGGATGGGATACTGCTGCCCAAAGTTTGACCGTAACTCACCCTACGAGGTGAGGTTCATGTTCCCCAGTTATGGCGGCTACGCCCTGAATGAACAGACGGGCAACAATGTGGTGGAGGTGCCATTAAAGAAACTGGAGATTTTCCTGAAGAGCCAAACAGACTTTGAAAAAGACATGGCTATTTTCTACAAGGGCTGTGTGTCAGAAAACACCATCGAAAAGAAGCGAAGAGACCTGCAGAGGCTGAATAACTGAGAATGTTTCAAATATACTTGAACCAGAACAGTGTTAAAATATAAGGCTAACGTACTTTGATTAATATTATGGTTTTATCAATGTTAGAAAAAGAAGACTGTTTAAAAGTTAAATTCTTTCCCAACTTGGCCTTAGAGGCTGTATTTAGATTGTGTCTGCATTAAGTACTGTCTGTGGGATGTCTTGTGCTTTGTATGTAATGACTCTTTGCAAAGAAAAACAAGAGGGAAAAGAATAAACAATAAAATCAATGTTAAAAGGATAGATTCTCCAACTTTTATTGTTATTCCCTGCAGTTTAACAAAACTGAAAGTAACAATTGTTTTTCCACTTTTCACAATCCACCAGGTTCTGTGATGTGATTACAGAACCTGATCCCAATGCTTTAGATCAGGGGTGTCAAACTCCAGTCCTCAAGGGCCGGTGTCCTGCAGTTTTTATAAGTGCCACAGGTACAAAACACTGGAATGAAATGGCTTAATTACCTCCTCCTTATGTAGATCAGTTCTCCAGAGCCTTAATGACCTAATTATTCCATTCAGGTGTGGTGCAGCAAAGGCACAACTAAAAGTTGCAGGACAGCGGCCCTTGAGGACTGGAGTTTGACACCTGTGCTTTAGATGCAACATTACTGTTAATTCCTGTATAGCTGATGTAACATACAACTGACATTAGGACACTTCTGTGCATTACAGTGGAAGATTATATTCTACTTTTTTATTCTTTGGTGAGTTATGGTGGGGTAGGACTTTATCAATTAGACAATTATTTTCTACCCATGTTTTCTCCAAAAAATCCTATTATTTTATATGTTACCGGATTGCGTATAACTACAGCCTATTGCTTGAAATATCAAGCTTGATTAAACTTGCGTCTTTAAAAGAAAGCTTGACTGCATCGCTAGATAGACTGAAGGTCTTTCTATCGTCCTTTCCCACCAATAGAAGATAAACGTGAACACTGGCTGTTGAATGTTTGACTTTAGTGGGTGGAACTGCAGCACTGCAAGTACAGCATTGCTTTGCATACTGTCTCCAGATTACACAGAAGACTTCACACCAGGTGTGAAACCTGCGTTAGCTTTTCCACTGAACACCACAGGACACACTGAGACACATTCAGCTATTGACTGAAACACTGAACATTCAGCAGCTTTTGGACTTGGATTAGAACCTTCGGATCACATTTGGATGATGGCGTTTTGGCTACAGATGGGTTTCCTGATGGCCAGCCTAACGTCTTCAGCGGTGAGAGGGCGAGTAGAAAAAGAGCTGTCTCCAGAGTGCAGAGAATTCCTCTACAAGAGAACCCCACCGAAAGGCCTGGAGCTCCCCTCCATCAAGTACATCTGTCAGTTTCACAACAAGAAGCCGCGCTACGTGACTCTGTACAGCACGGAGGATCACGTTCCCATCTACTCCGCCTACACCTTTAAGCACTCGGATGGGGAGACGTGTGTGGATGTTCCCTGGATGTATGAGCCACAGGTAAGGAAAACTAAAACACTGAATCAAGAAGCCACTATTTTGCTTTTTGAAAATGTTTAAAACATGCCACTTGACATGTATTAATTTTAAGCTTACTGTCGTCTTTGCTTCTTCTGTTGTTTTTTTTTTGCACAGTTGTCCACTTCTTTTGACACAGACGAGATGCAGCCCTTTCCACGCGGTTACATTCACATGAACTTTGAAGACGCCCAAGCGATTCTGGACGACTACACCAACGCCATACACTACGAGCGAGGGACCCTGAACCCGGACGAGCATCAGAACGAACTCGACGACAAGGCCTCCACTTACACCCTCACCAACGTCGTCCCCGTGGTACCCGACTTCAACAACAGGATCTGGAAAAAACAGGAGCACATCGTCCGCAAACGGCTTAACAACTACTGCCGCGGGAAGGCCTACATAGTGACCGGAATCACCAAGTCAGGGAAGATGATCCGCAGGGAAAACATGAACCGTATCGCAGTCCCCAACTACCTGTGGTCGGCTTACTGCTGCATGAACTATGACCACAACACGCCTTATACTGAGCGATACAAGTTCCCGTCTTTTGCTCACTACGCCCTCAATGAGGACGAGAACAACGAGATAGTAGAGACCTCCGTCCCAAAGCTCCAGGAGTTTCTCAAAAAGACGTTTGCGAACCAGTACTTTCAGATTTTTGAAGGAGACTGCAATCCTCAGTCATCCATGAAAAGTGATTAAGAAAAATATTTTGAAATGATTGTAAATTTGAATAAATAAAGCTCCACTGTATCCAAATCTCTTAATATACTCTGACAGCTTACCAGACTAAAATATAAGCAAATAAACAGAATTTAATCATGAACTACATCAATATGTGTGTTTGTTCTACACACATATTAATTCTTGATATAATAAGTGAAAGTGGTTGCAGAACTTTCATTTTCTAATTAAAGTTCCTCAAGAAAAAACAAGGAAAAAAATGACCAACAAGACAAGTTAGGAGTTATGTTCATGGAGTAGATCAAACCATTCTGAATCATAACTCAATAAGGTTCCTCAAATTCTCACTTAATAAAAACAGCATAAAAGTGAAGTATGAGATCTGTTCTACTTTTACACTTCTACAGCTCATTAATCAGCAAAAGGACACCTACCAGAGAAGGATAATAAAAAGAAATATTTAAGCATGCATCATAAAAGAAGAGCAAACCTCTCTGACCTATAAAGAAAACTTTACTAAGCATTTGTCTTACCTGTTTGAGTGTCTACCTGTTTTCAAAGGTTATTTTCTTGTCATGTTCAGAACTCTGAATTTTTTTAGCATGATTTTATCTAATTAACAACCGCTCAGTAACTGCATCGGTACGTTACGTTGTAATAAACCGTTCAATCAGACTGTCTTTGGAGGCTTTCTTTTCAAACATGAAGTAAAACAAAACCACTGTCAGTTGTCCCTGCTGGATTGGATTTGTGTGAATAGATGTCAGTAGCTTGTATTGGAAAAACACTTTTCCATTACAGCAGGTTTGTCACTTTTGAAAACCAGTTTGATAAAAGCTAGTTCCATAAACGTTTTCTACCTTTCAAGAGCAAAGGTCAACAGTTTGGTTGAGAAAGCTCAAGGAGTTCTGGTTTATTGATCTCATCTCATTCATGTTGGTAATATTGAAATATTGGATCAGGAAATAATGTTTTCAACTGCAGACAACATTGGTCAAAGACGCTGCATAGAACTCAGAGCAATGTATAACTCTACAATGAGGCATATAAACAATAAACCAACAAAAATTTAATAAATAAAATAGAAAAACAGCTAGAAGCTGAGAAACCTTTTGTTTTTTCAGTGCTAATTAAATCTCTCATGAATATTAAAGTTTTTCAACCATTATTTTAAAATTAAATTAAAATGAAACCTGGTTGTAAACATGGCTTTTTCAGAATTTTGAAAAATGTCTATTTTATTTACAAAATTTATGGTTCTACATAAAGTTCCTATTATGCCATTTAGATCATTAATCCATCATCAATACAGATGAATGAATCTTAAACACATCACAATGTTCATGTTGTAAGACTAGAAATATTGCATAATAAGGTCTTATCAAAAAGGTTACAACTATAGATATGAGATTAAACCTGTGAAATGTTGGAAATTCAATACACTTAACCTTAAAAAAGACATCTACTCTAAACACAGGTATCCTTAGATCAACATTATGACTTAGTTGTGTTGTTGCTGTTTTTATCCATTGATTTTTGTTGAACCTCTTGATAAAGTGTTATATGAAATTTGAGTGAAGGTCTTAAAATGAGTTAATACAGATTGGAGAGTGAAAGTCATCAAGCTGCTGAACAGTAAAGTCAGAAGTATATGAAACCTATAATTTGTAAAAGCATTATCAGAATTTCCAGCTCAGTCAAATGGCTGTTCAATTCCAGCATAAAATGGAAGAAGTTTGTCCATTTAGGTGAAGTCTTGCTAATCATGTGATGTAACAAGAAAGACCTATTTTGAGCAATGGTTTTATATTCTCACAACTAGCTTTCCTTCTTTTAAACAGGTCTTCATCTATAAAAACTATTCAGAAAGGATACATATTTTTGTGCACTGGTTGCATTTTTTCCAGTTTGTCAGTATTAATTTTCTCTGAGGATGTTGTTCCATCGCTCATGTGAAGATCGATTACACTTTAATTCCATTTAGGTTTCTAGTGAAATTCAACTCAAATGCAAATGCTGGACTGAACCCATTATTACACCTCTATGCATGCTACTATGTCATGTCAGCAATGTGGAAAAGAGGCATGATAAAACGCTCTCCGTGTCTGATAACATTCATTGCCTTTATACAGCTACACTTGTGGCAATTTGAATATATGGAAAGACTTCACAATGGGAGATCAGTTGAAAGCACAGATGAGCCAGGAAGGGAAATGTTGAGTTTGATAGAGCTGAAACCGAGGCTGTACCTTTTAGACGTAGATGACTTGCAGCCTTTTTCACCAGGAGGATCACAAAGATCTACAGGAGCAGAGAAAAACAAGCTGCAGAGATGAGAGCGACATCTGCAAACCGTGCCGTTTCCCTGACAGCTGTTGTGATGGTGCTAACCTCGGTGGTGCTGCAGGGAGTCCAAGCAGGAGTAGTAAGTGACTTCAGCCATGCAGAGCGCTGCAAGGACTCCCTGTATATGGGAACCCCACCGAGAGGTTATCTCAGCAACGCCTTTAAGAAGATCTGCCAGAGGTACGAGGATAAACCTCGCTACGCCACAGTGTATGACCCCCGCAGACACATCCCCATCTTCTCTGCGTACACGTTCAAGAAGTCAGACGGGGAGAAGAAGGTGGACTTCCCCTGGATGTTTGAGCCTCAGGTGAGTTTAATTCATTCTACAACAAACTGCTGTTTTAGTACTTAAATTTGAGATAGTTTTTAATTTAAATGTGATTGTAGATCCTTTAGCAGGGTATCGTTTGCATTTTGTAGACACTTAATGGTCATGAAGAACTATTACTTAGGCCAGCTTGAAATAAGCTGCCTTGCTGAGTACAGGATAAGTCTCAATGACAGAGTGTCACTAATACCACATCTACAAATCTATCTTTCTGAGTTTGTGGTTTAATTTTTCTTGTGTCAACAGTTGGCATCAGAGAAGAGTAGCAGCAACATGGAGCCTTTCCCCCAGTCTACAAGTATGCACATGAACTTCGAGGACACCCAGGCTGTCCTCGAAGATTACGCCGACGTTGTTCAGTACGAACGCGGACAACTAAACCCCGACGAGCACCAAGCAGACCCTCTGGACAAAGCCTCCACCTACAGCTTGACAAACGTGGTTCCTCAGATAAGGGAGTTCAACCTGGGCCCTTGGGCCGAACACCAGGACATCATCCGCAAACGACTCAATAACTACTGCAGAGGAAAGGCCTACGTTATCACCGGGGTCACCACCTCTGGACACACAATCCGCCGCAACAACATGGATCGGGTGGCCGTGCCGGAGTACATGTGGTCGGCTTACTGCTGCACGGAGTTTGACCAGAACGCACCGTACTTTGTGCGCTACAAGTTCCCTGTGTTTGGGGCATACGGGCTGAACGACCGCGTCAACAACCAGATGGTGGAGGTTCCCCTGAAGAACCTGGAGAAGTTCCTCAAAGGGAGGATGGACGTGGACAAGAACTTCCAGATATTCTATAACGACTGTGTTCCAGATAACTAAGGAAGTTGATGTAATAGTAGCTTTTAAGTGTATTAATTTAAAAGTTTATTTTAAGAATAAGTCAGAGATTGACATACCTGGAATTTAACGGTTTGAGAAACTCTATCCCATATTAGAGAAATTTTAATTTGATGTTTTACTTAGTAATATATATTCGGTTTATCCTAATTCTTTGACCAAATAAATGATAGAAATGTGTAAAAGTGGTCAAAGACAAGTCTTTATATTTGAGAACAGAATAAAAACAAAGAATTGTCATACTTTTAATTCAACAATATTTATTTAAACTCTAATAAAGATCCAATGTCTACCCAAAATGTTGGAGATTATTATTTGAGCTATGATTACAATGTGTAATGTAAATGAATTCACATAATACAGACAGTTTTGATTTTGAAGAAGGAAATTAACTTCTTAAATAATTGTCTGTAGATGGTGTGTGACAGGAACTATTGGTACAGACTTATCAGATACTTTCACACTTCAACCACTAGATGGCACTCATGTTACAACATTCTGCCCACTGGAACAATATCAGTTTATTGGTACAAAGGCATTTGCACTTGTGGTCTCATATTCCCTTCGTAGCAGTCTGAGGCAAACAGAGGTTATAAAACGAGGACTGATCCAGAGATGAGACTCGTTTCCAAGCCACCCACCCTCTCTTCTGCAGCTCTGTCTTCTCCAGTTGTCTCCCATAGTAGTGAGGATCAACAACAAGCAAATAGCTCCCTTTGTCCCCACTACAAACTCCTAATATGCCTTTAGAGGAATTGTCCCTGTCTCCTCCCATCATGACAGGAGAACCGTGCTTTTCAAAGTGTTGATGGAGCTCCTCTGCTGCAACCTGCTCCAGCTCTGCCCCTCCACCTCTAACATGCACCACCTTACAGGGAACATCACAGAAGTAGTCCAGCACCAGGGAGGCTTCAAATGTCCCTATCCACTCCCTGGAGCCTGAGAAGGAGCCTGGCTTGTCCCCCATTGTCACCAAGGCTTGCTGGATCTGTGGTAGGCTTGGAGCGATTCTGTTCTGGTTTTGAACTGGGGACCTGTTCAGGTAAATCCACGAAGCCATGGTTTGAATGGTTCGGTATCCACAGCCCCAGCCTCTGTCATTCTGTCCATCACAGCCATAATGGAAGTACAGGTAGTCTCCTTTAACCAGGGAGCATTTCGCAGGGTCCGTCAGTGGATCAGGGAGCTCAGTGTGTACATTCTTTAATAAAGTTTCTATCTTCTGATAAATCTCCTCCTTTTCACAGGCACCCCAATCTATATTTTCGTCAGAAGCCATTTATATTGTCTCTGAGTCAAATATAAAAAAAAAATGTAGTCGAAAGACAAGCAAATAAAAACACTCACCGGTCTAAACAGTTTTACTTCCGGGTTAGGATGGAACACTTCCTGTTGTGTACAGGAAAAATATGATGGCGGCCACATAAAGCAACGTTTTAGCTTGATTCTGTTCTCTGAAGGTAATTACGCTCTTACTATTGACAATTTATCGGTACGAAACTCAAAAATACAACGCTTAGGTAGTGAGTCAATGGGGTTTAATTTAATTTGAGCCGTTACTTCATCTCGATTGAAATATTTTGTATTTTCAGTCGGACGCTGGTTTCTTTTCTAACAGAAATTATACAATTAACGAGATAATATAAGACCTCCATTAATTGAACATGCAACTATCAGATAGGTGAAAAACAAGCAAAACGTAGCGCTTTTGCTGCTTCGCTTCTCATATGTATACGGGTAAAGTGGGTACGCACTATTTTCATCCGGTCAAATTATTCTAGCTGTTTGAAATAATCTGTTCAACCTCCATAACTCGGGAACAAATTAATTTACCAGCAAGCCTTTAACTGTGTTTATGCTTCACATCAAGGATAACAGATTCTGTAGATTTGGGAACATTTGATTTTTATTTGCCAAAGTTACGTGGGGGGAACCAAATCTTTCAGCTGCTTGAGATAATCTGTTCCCCCTCCATAACATGGGAACAAATTCATCTCCCAGCTGGCCTTGAACTGGGTTTATTCCTCTCATCTGTTCCCTTTATATAGTTTATATATGTAATAAAAAATTAGAAAAAAAAAGATTTATTTTTTAGTGTTTGACATCCTGATCTAGAGGAAAGTTGGATCATTTAAATTTTTGTATTTTATATTCAGTATTCACTGTTTTGTTTGCTTGTTGGTGTTTCAGTTGCTTCAATTTTATACTTTATTTTAAAATAGTTGCCTCCCAATTTTATCAATAAGTATACTCTTACCTCAAAATCTTAAATACTAACCACAGTTTTGTGTCCTTATAACAGATGTATGTGAAATTGTAGCAGGTACTTTAGTTTGGCAACTGTTACTAGTTTCCTTCTTACTCAAGGTTTATTTTTCTATTTTAAATGACACCCACTTTTCAAATAAGTTTTTTGAACTAATTTGTTTTGATAATTGGTTTATGTTTTAATTAGCTTGCCACATGTTCTTTCCATTAGCCTTCTTCTTCTGGATCTTCACTGTTCATTCAGAAACATGACTGAACCACGCAACCCCGGGATGTCCTCCGTCCCCCAGAGTAACCCCTCCCACACGGAGTCCAGCTCCCAAGCCGTAGAGATGGATCCAGTGGAGTACACCCTGAGGAAGCGTCTCCCCCGGAAACTTCCCAAGAGGCGGAACGACGTCTACGTTAACATGAAGACCGACTTCCGGGCTCAGCTGGCGCGCTGTCAGAAGCTGCTGGACGGTGGCGGTCACAGGGAGATCTGCGTCCACGGGTTGGGCCTCGCCATCAACAGAGCCATCAACATCGCCCTGCAGCTGCAGGCCAGCAGTCAGGGCGCTCTGCAGTTGGCGGCCAACACCTCCACAGTGGAGCTCATCGACGACCTGGAGCCGGAAGATCCCGACGAGGCGGGGGAGCCCATGACACGTACACGCAATAACTCAGCCATTCATATCAAAGTTTTCTATCCTGATCCCCAGTGACCTGAAGGTACTACCTGATGCATTTCTCTTGTTGTCTTGTTGGACATTTTTTTGTTTGGACTCATGGTTTTAAGTGCAGGAGGGCATGCATGTGTTTACAAGTGAATCATATTGAAATCCTCCTATTTTCTACTTGTTTAATGTATATTTGCCTGATGAGGAGCAGAGGGAAACACATGTAAACATGTACAACTACTGATATATTTCATTGTCCACTGGTTTGCATGTCTTTAAAAATTCATAGAAAAAAAAATTAATCTTTCAAATGTTAAAGTGAGTGCTGTTACTGTTAATGTCCACTAGATGTCAGTGTTCAGCTCCAGTGAGTCTTTCAGCAGCTAAACTTCAATGAATCTAATTGGCAAAATGATCATTGTTTACATTATAGAGTTCAGCGAAGGGTCAGTGAGACTTGAACTGAATTTATTTGTTGCTTCTCCTTTAAAACAGATTTCTGTTGTTTCCATGATCAAAACTGAACCACTTAAGATTCTGTATTTGGTTTAATAAAATAAAAGTTGCTTGAAACTTCTTCAAATTCTATTCCTACATCATTGGCAGAAAAGAAAAATACAGGATATATGTAAGATGTCCAATTCAAGGCAGAAGCATCATGAACTCGGTGTGTGCAATGTAAGGTGTTTGGATTTTAGCAGCAGGCCTCCACAGATAAATGAACAGACTTCCTGTTGTCGTATTTTCATCTGCCCTCTCTTTACCCAAGAACAATATTTTGCATTTAAATAGTGGATTTTGCAGCGATGGGACAAAACAATACAAAAAAACAGGAAAGAAAATAGACATGCATCCTCAAAAACAGCTTCCATTTGCACAGCAACATATAAAAATACAGGAAAATAAACAAGGAAGAATACTTAATTATTGTGAAACAGCTGAGCATCCCTTCAAGAGAGAAACCTACAATTCCCAGGGTTAGAAGATTGCATGTTTGAGGACATACGACAAGAGAAAGGGGAAAAAACAAGTGTTAGCGTCAGTTTCTGGAAAAATGTTTGCAAATACAGCTCTACAGGATGTTAATTGTAAAATTTTCCAGGCAGTCTGGCTATCAGCATATGGAGCCAGGATGAGTGTTGGGGTTAGACAGAAACTGAAACACAGATAACGGTCCACAGTTCCCATGTAACCCACCCCAGTGACCTCTGGCTCTCACTCCACAACTATCAGCTTTGCATACCTCCAACAGGCCTGTGAGAGAAAACCCTGCAGTGTGACACAGATGTTCAGATACAAACTTTAAAAAAAAAAAGGAAGAGCAGCTTTATATGGCAAATCAAGAGTAAGTCTTTGCACGTGTGCAAAATTTCCAGTGTACAAAAAGTGAGCATGACAACGCGCTTGTTTAAACCTGTAAGAACCTGTTACACAAAGACAGTAGCCTAAAAATAGAAAATCTGTATAAATAGTTTCTACACAATAAAAATATTTACTGACCAATTCCAACAGACAAGACTAATATATCTCTGAGGCATAGTTAAATAACAGTTGAAGGCATGTTGGTGAAGTCCCAATGTCGCTTCTTTGCAACCTAACAGTCCTATCAATATTTCCAGGGTGTTTCACTCTATTTTTCCAGTATGAACAGACAAACACACCAAAAAGTTCAGTCTCAACTCACACAACATTAACATCCACTAAAAAAGTGCAAGAGCGTGCCTGTAGAACAGCGATTGGAGCAGCGCTTTCCAAAGGCGTCTTCTTGGTAAAGGTTTGCTTCAACACGTCCACGAGACACATTTACATTCCATTGCGCAGTCGTCTCCAGTCCGTCCAAACCCTTGCTGGGTCGGTCCTTTCCCTCCAGATTCCTCCTTATAGTCGAGGACCCATCCCATGCTGCATCCAGCTGCCATTGCGCAGGTTAACACAGTCAAGTTTCTCCACTTGCCTTTGGAAACACAAAGTACTTTTGTCTTGGAGTGAGCCTGTCTCCTGATCAGCTGGCTTCTTGCTGACAAGCCTGTGCGTCCAAAAGAAGAAGGCGTACTTTGCCTCGCAGGAAATTGAGGTGAACTTGAAGCAGTTCTGTAGCTGTGGACACCCGCCACGTTCCCTCCGGTCCCACAGTACTAGCAGGTGGGGTATATTCCTGGAAACGAATACAAAGAAACATGATGCAACCCAAATACAGACAGCTCTTTCAGCTTACTCAGGCCAAAGAGTCATTTTCAAAGGCACTATTGTTTCTGCAGCAATCTAAAAACTGGCTGGCAGAGTTTTGTACGTCATCTTTTTAAAAGATGACATGTTGTCTCATGATGTCCTTCAAGTTATCCATTGCATTTGTTTTTACTTTTGACAAAACTTTCTTCATTACATCAATTAAAATAATAGGTCATGGTGGACCATGCTTATTGGGTTCTACACCTATTTAAATCTAATTAATTAATGTATTGTATGTACGACTGAACCATGAGTTATACTTTTTTCCAAAAACTATGTTGACAGTTATGGGGGACAAAACCCTGTTGCACAGATACACTAAGGACAAACCATCACGTGCAAACACACACACATCCGCAACCCAGAAAGACCAACTGACCTAACACACACTTTTTGGAACTGTGGAGAAAACTCATGCATGCACAGGAAGAAGATGCAAGCCTAAGGGCCAGGATTCAAACCCAAGACCTCCTTGATGAAAAGCAACAACACTAACAACTGCTCCACTGTGCAGCCTAATTTTTGTTCTCATGTATGAAATATAGAAACTTTAGTTTTTTCTCTGGAAGAAACTGGCATCCCAGATATCTGCCAAGGATAAAAATGTGAAATGCAAAAAAAATTTTCTCACAGTCCACTAATGTGTTAAGAACCTTAAGAACTTATATACTTAAACCTAAATAATTGCTATACCACTCAGTGCCATTTAATAGCAGACATGTACTCTGTTGACCTTCATTTGGAAAAATTACATCAAAGTACAAATGTCTGGACATGATGTACAGCATCAGATTTGGTGTAAACCAAAGAGTGCATGTTACTGGGGGTGGATGACTGACTCACTTTGCAGCTACATGACTTGCACACCTTGCAGGCAGTGAGTCAACAAACAACTTGATCATGTACCAAAGTATTTTAACATCAAATATGAGCCCATCTGTCAGACAGCCGAAGCTTGGACCAAACTGTGTCAACAGGACAATGATCTCAAACACTGCAGCAAATCTACAACAGAATGGCTAAAAATGAAAAGAGTCAAGGTGTTGCAATGGTCCAGTCAAAGTTCAAATTCTCAAATCGACAGAAGTACTTTCCTGGGACCCATGCATTTCCTAACTCCTCAAATCTTCGGTGACAAAGATCCACTAGAGAAAAACCTTACTACTGAATCTTGGTCAGTTTTCTTTAATAAAAGTATTTCCTTTCTATCTCAACTCCCTTATATATGTTAAGGGGTTACTGCCCCCCCTTCAGGCAAAAAGTAAGCAAGAGTATTTCAGTTCTTAAACATGGGCTTTAGCTGTTTTTTATTTTAAAAAAATGTTATTTTAAGAGCAGGGGAACTGAGGCTGTGATACTTCTTAATGTCTTTCCACTGATAATTATTAGGTCAGGCCAACAAGGGCCACAGCAGATTCATTCTGAATAGATGGTAAAGAAGATAAAAGTCACTATTTTTTTTATTTTAAGGATACCCCTTTGGATGTAAGATAAAAAGAACACTGCTAACTCCTAGAATGATGAATCTATTGATGTGTTTACCAGCTGGAAAAGTTTTTACTACTTGGAAGTTCAAATCTGAGAGGACAAACATCTATGCATCCTTAGCTTTATCCGTTAAAGATGCAAACTCCTCAAAAGAAAGAACCCAGTTGGGCTCTGAAGCCATTGCCTCTTTGCTGTAGCGTAGAGTACCACCTACATCACTCTGCAGCCCATATTTTTATTCTGTCAGTTTTAAAAAAAAGGTTTTAAGAAATGTAGGATACATTCTTGTTTAAGTTTCAATCGCATGATGACTCACTTGAAAGTTGAGGCTTCGTAGTACAGCGGTGATGCTGTGTAGGTTTCTGATGACGTTGTCTATGTGGCTATTAAGTTCTGAGTTCGTCATCGATGTCCGTAGTAAGTTGAGGGCCTGTTGTAAAAGCCACAATCCGGTCTGCACTTCCTGAGCTTGCTCCATTGCCTTCCCAAAAAACAAACAGAGCCAAGGAGTTAGAGTCGCCTTTTGGAGGCGATAAAGATCGTAGGATGTAGGAAGTAATCAGCTCTTCCGTAAGTAATTAACTGGAGTCACGGGTCTTCCCAACCAAAAGGAAAAAAAGACACTCAAGCAATAAAATGACCTCTAGGAAGAATTATGGTATGCATAATAAACACTACAGGCTACAAGGGGAAAAGTTCTGCAGTCTTTCATGACAGATTTTACTTAATCTAATCTCAATGGTTACTTACATTTTTCTTTTCCCAGTCATCAAAGTTGACCGTAGTTTGGGGAACAGAGACAGCCTCTGTCAGACCACATCCTTCTCTGCATGATTTCTAAGAAAAGAGAAAATAAACATTTCTTTTAGAGCCATCTTACTTAACTATATCTAAACTGAGTTTATGCCATGAACACAGTAGCTGTGCACCAATTCTCTTTCATTGAGTTTGCGTCTTACTGCATTTATACGTCTTTTCTCACCATAGCGACTTCTGCGTCTCGTGCTTCCTGAATGAAATGGTTCAGGACCCTGAGGTCACAGATTGGCCTTAGTGGGGACGGTAGGCCTGGACGGGTCCACTCCAACACTAATAGCAGCAAGGCGAACAGTCCTGCATACAAACAGGCAAACAGCCATGAAGCTTTCAAATCTAACGACCACATGCAAACATCAAAGATGATTTAGGTTCCCTCTGAACGGCATAAGACATATGTCCAACATAGCATGTGATTACAAAAAGACATATAAAACATTTTCTCTCTGCTCCATGTCTTCGGACTGGGGTGTACGTTGATGCTAGATGGTCATATGCAGGCTTGTGTATAATTCACATTAACATTTCTGTGTATAATTTTTCAGTCTTGTAGGAAATAAGCTACAGCTGAGCTTAATTTTGCATTTAGATCTACATAAAGTTGAAACTAGATTTGTATATATTTATCTATATATAAAGACAGATAACCTCTTTCCCTTAAATTTAATGAATAAGGATAAGACACACTACAGTTCAATGGCCAAATGGCCGAAAGAGATTAACCACTCAATGAATGCCTCCTGCATCAGAAACCCTATGTAAGAAAGGGAACAGCAGAAAATCATTATGGAAGGACATCAGTGGAAAAGATGATGCCTGATCACACAAAGCTATAAGGTTTGGACCAATAGGCATTATTGGGCAGTGGTCTGAAACTGCATCCCTTGAGGGCCAGAGTCCTGTCTGTGTCTCTTGTCCTACACTCTTGAATTACAAAGTGAAACTGCCTCATTAGCATACAGTCAAGCTCTACAGAGCTCAGCTAATGAGTTCATATTGGAGCCAGGTGTGCTGAAGCAAATTCATATAAAAGTTGCAGGATTCTAGTCCTGTAGGAATGCAGTTTGAGACCACTGGTATATACTGTAGGTACTAATTAAGGCAGCACAAGTACAGACACTTAAAAGTCCAATTCACATCAGAAAGGACCCAGGATGTAGGGTGTGGAAAGATGTCCAAGTGATAATCCAGCACATAAACTGAAACTGCAAAACTCAGACAAAATGTCCACAAAACTTTATACCTAAACAAGTTACAGTGAAGTTCCGAAGCAGAAGTTGGAGGCCTATCTAGCCTGAGAGACAAAGATCTATGACCTATGATTATGTAAGTGACAAACACGGTATGGGTAATTACCCATACCGTGTTTGTATGGGTAACATAACATCATTGCAACATAACATCATTGCAATTGACAAAGTCAAAAAGTCGACAAGAAGGCAGAAGATGTAGACATAGTGATCACAAGAGATGACATCAAAAAGACGGACTCCAGGAAACTTTAAAAATGCCAAGAACTCAAAGGAAATAAAATATTTGTGGAAAGTTTTAAAGTTTTCTGTCCATCAGAAGACAGTCCAAGGAACAGCTAAGGTATTGTCTGAAGCTGTCAAGCTCCAAAGACCTGAGCTTGAAAGTGAAACTGACCAAGTAGAAAGGGAAAGTGACAAATTGAAATATGTTATGTCACGTTATTAGTTACGGTAACTGATGACCATTAAAGAATCCCATAAAATCGGTTATCTCATGAAACATAACTGGCACAGATGTTAGCTCATGAGGCTAACATTTTTAGCCTCTGGTGCCCATACTTTACAAATTATGTAACTTGTAAACCAATAGCTGCAATCTATATGTACCAAATTAGGACAAAGTTGACCCATTAAGTTTTCCATGAGTCTTTGTTTATGACTTGTACCTTTTGCAAGAGATACTTGCAGATGTCACTCCTGTATAACTGATCATTTGTCCTGCAAATCTAAATGCTTGCATTGCCCTGCTTCAAGTTGTCCACCGCTCTAGACAATATTTCCTGTCCTTGTATAATCTAGTTCAAATAAATTATTTTATGAACATACACAGAAAATATTAACCCATTTATTTAAGCTGTTACCCTGCTTTGATTAGTTGCTAGCTTGACTCTCCAATGAGAATCCCCCAAAACAGAGATCACTGTGACTGCTGAGTGCTCAAAGTAAGAATTGACTAAACATATCTACTACACATATCACTTAAATTTATATAAAAGTAATATATATACTTTTACCAATACTGACAGAGCTGCTGAAGGAGCAGGCTTTCACAAACAGAAGCAAAAGGATTTTTGTAGGTGTCAGAATTTTCCCCAGAAATGCAAATACTGCATACCAGAAGGGAATTTCTAAGGCGGCAACCTGTAAAGTCAGCATGAAGGAATGACTCAGCATGATATGGCAATTCCTTTAAAAAAAAACATGTGATGCCTTAGATTATGAAATAAAATACAGCATATTTTATACTGTATTTTATTTTATTCTGGAGTAACCTCACAACATTGGAAGCTCAAAACATTGTCCTGAGCCGTATGCAACGAAATTTCGTTCTGTATACACCCTGTGCATGCAAAATGACAATAAAGTCAGTCTAAGTCTAAGTCTAAGAAACATAAATACAAAGACACTGGAGGAAGAGCCTTGTTTGGGTCTCATTTCCCTCCAGTCTCATTAGTCAGACTGACATGCTTCTTCAAACTAACTAAAGATAAAAGTAAATTGTAACATCCACTCATGTCTGACCACATTTTGATGAATTTATGATAAAGACTTAAGTCTGTCCAGTGGGCTCACAGCCTTGGTCCCCTGTGCCACATCCTGAATGAACTTAGTCACAGGAGCAAGGACGTATGACGCAAAAAGCATAATAAAAAGAACAAACTATTCTTCCAAGCCATAACAAGTCAAAATAAGTTCCCAGGCTGTTGAGCATCTGACAGGAAAGAACTGAACTTTAAAGTTAGATATGTGTTATACATTGGGCTATGAAAAAATGCTTCCCTACTCATATTACTCCTGTTTTTGCTTTTTTTGTTACATCTAAGTGTTTCAGACAATCAAATCCTCTTTTACCAATTAGACCATCAAGTAAATCTTAATATCAGTCAATATAACCTGACTATGCAGTTTTCAAATTGGGTTTTCATTGCCCTAAACCAACCTGACTTTATGTGGAAAGGTAATCGTGTTCTTATTAAATTATGAATTAGCTATGATTCACCACATCCTGGTTACTGTCAGCATTGTAGAACGAAGAAATCACTAAGAAGAGAGCTTGTCTGACAATATGAATTAGTCTAAAAGAACAAATAAAGCAACAACCTAAAGAAATTCCTGAACAGATGAAAATCAAAGTCATTGACGCCTATCAGTCTGGAAAGGATAACAAAACCGTTTCTGAGGCAATCACGTCACAGTGAGAGCCAATATCAGCGGTGAAGCTTTGCAGTAGTGGCTGGTTGACCAAAATTACTGCAAGAGTACTTCAGTGATTCACCAAAGTCGTTACAAAAAAGTTCACAACAACTTTTAAAGCACCAAAATTCAACAACTAGAGGGTGATTCGGAAAAAGTAGCCTGAATCGAAGGGCTCCCAGGTGAAAACCACATTGGCCAAAAACATCCCAATACATTGTATTGAACCCCAAGACTTTTGTAAAAATATTCTGTGGACGGTCGAGATAAAAGTGAATCTTTTTAGAAGCTGTGTGTCCTTTAACATCTGTCACCAACTGGAAATAGTGAACGGCTCCAAGACTACAGCATAAAGCAGATTTTAGTGACCTATGTCTGTGTTAAATGCAGCTACATTATTTTAATCAAGAATGAAAAAAACAATCATATAAACAACAAACTTGCTAAAAGTTCCAAAGATTTGTCCATTGACATAGTCTTCCATACCAGTCCTGTTTTTATTTTGACCAACCATGGTACCAAAAAATAGTTTCAAAGGCATTCTTTAAATTGTAATAAAAATCTTTACCTCTCTTGCTAACTAAATATCCAAGGATGAAGTTATTGCTATGATCTACATACAAAGCATTGTCTTTGCAGGCTAATGACTGGCCTCTTTTCCACGTGTTCTGACTCTGCTAAGTTGCGTGACTCAGCTCGAGGGTTATCGGTGACCTTTCCACCAACACCACTGCCTACGTGCAAATGCATCAATGCATTCACACATACACTTTGTCGAGACTTTCTCACCACGGTGGTGGAATTTGCAGGACGGTGGCCAGACTACAAGCCAACAGCTTAGTGTGCCAATATCAGCTGCCTGAAAACAGTGTTCCTTTTTCAGATAAGCATAATAAGTCTTCCAGTAGTGACACTTTGGATGGTGGAAAGCTTCCCTGAAGGTATGTTGCACATGTGTTGGAAAAGACTGATGTTGACACGTGCAACTACATTTCCGATATGTGCTATTTTAACTTATGTCTGTTAAGCATGATCCAATTTAAAGGATGGGTGAGAAGCAGTTAAAAGAGGCAAAGGGCCAATAACTACATGTCTTTTGTGAAATAGAAGGGCTTTAACATGTTAAGGTTCAGAATTTTAAATAAGTAGCCAGCAGATGAGTGACATAATTTCCTGCTCTGCTGGAATCCCTTACGACAATCGGCTTCTGATAACCTCTTGCCCCGACTGCTGACAGAAGTATGTGCTGAAACCTGCACAATCAGCTTTATCATTGAGTGGCCCTCTTTCTCCGTCTGCTGGGTCATGCTTGAGAAGCAAACTTTTAAGGTGACTTCCCTTGGGAATGAAACTGATTAACACAGTGGTCATCAATACTCAATGTCTCTCCAGGAGGCTGGGTCATCTGCGGGAACTTCGAGTTGCTGAAAATAAAACATCTTCAGCTGAAGTGGAATTAAAACTTGCACGTCGCAACAATTTTATCCAAAGCTTCAACAATGCTTACATCAGTGTCTTCAAATAGATTTTTCTTAAGATGAATCATTTTGATGCAATTAGTGCTGGGAGGAGTAAAGCATGGAAGCGTCACCAAAGTTTTCACAGCATCTTTGCAAGTCATAGATGAAGAAGATCCTACCGGGTGGTCTTGGGGGGCCACTGTCTCCTCCTGTTCCCCAGCTCTTGTCTCGCATTCTCATTCCTTTTATTCAACATAATGAGGATTTTATCTATTATCTTTATAATCCTTTTGCATCTTCCTTCCATCCTCCTGCCTGTAACTTTGGTGTAAAGAGATATCTTTGTAATGTCTCATTGAGCTACAAACAAGAAGTTAATGAGCATTTATCAATGCATCAGTCAGATAACCAACCTCACTGCTTGGATCAAGAAGGTGAGGTTTCATCTCATCTCATCCCATCATCAAAGTACATAAAGACAAAGTCACTTTCATGCACTATATGCAAAGTTTCTTTCTGATAGCTGAAGTAATGTCAGTGGGGAGAATGATCCATTCCCTTAATTCTCCATTTTGCAAATGCACCAGTTCACCTCTAAAAAAAAATGATAAAAATCCTATTTTAACCCCAAGATGATGCTATACCTCAGTGTAACTGATCAGGAACTTACTTTGTTTAGGAAGTTCTTTCCAAGAGCCCCAAAACCAACCTCTGCATTTTATCTATGCACTATTGAATGAGCAGCATGTTAAGATGTTGCAAATATGGTGGACAAAGATTAACACCACATTGTAAGTCATGTGATCCTGTTGTCAAATATTTAATTTCATTCTAGGATTACACTACAGAATGAGATCATTCAAAACGCACAGACACTGTCTGAGTCATCTATTGACTGCATTTATACTGCAATGGTCACATACCCAAAACGATGTAGTTTACTAATTAACAGTCGAATGTCTTATCAAGAAGATTAAACCAAATCACACAATGCATAAACATAATTCCTGTCAAATATCGAAAACTGTCTGCATATAGAAAAACTTAGATCAGTGTCACTGCACATCATTGACACTACTAGCAAACCTTCTTCAGAAATGAATGTATTATTGGATTATTACAAATAGCAACATTGAGCACCAATAACTTTACCATCACAGAAAGCTCATTCTGCTCACTTTGCACTGTCATTTTCACATTTTACCAACATATCTCACAAGTTACAGGCTTTTTTCATGCAATGCAAGACTTTCCTCTAAGTTACCCAGAAGGCACCATAACAGCAATCAGAGTTATGCGTCAATTAAAACAATACTGTGTCCCTCTAATTAGTCAACTTACAATGTTTTTTGATTTCTTCAGACAAAAACATTTAAAGTAAAAAAAGGCATAATACAAAAAAGTTTATTGCCGGGCCATTTGCTCCCATTAATCACCAAATTTATATATATCAAAAAATGAAATTAATTTGTCAGAAAAATAGGTTTTTCATTCAAATATATAAAGTTATTTATTCGAGAAAATATGAATGAAAAATTACACGAAAATCTAGAAACGATGCTGTGTTAGTAAAAGTAGTTACTATCTACATATTTCATTCATGCGCCACTGGCTAATAAAGGACGATCAAATAATCTGAACTCGCAGAGCTGCGCTGCAGACAAGGTCATGCCCACATGGCCAACTGCGCGGCTGGACGCTTTCGCTCTTACCTCTACAAGTTTTCCGCAACATTCGCGACAAGCAGCGGCATCTTTCAAACACATTGTGAGATCATTGGACGTGTGCACCGCAGGCAGCGTCTGAGGCACCGGTCAAATGTCCAAAAGGTCCAAGACGCGACCAGCAGCGTCATGCAGCTCCGTCCTGCTGCACAGAGCATTCACCTAGCAGACTTCATCACTGGGGAGCTTTGGGAAAACCTTTTTATTTACCTCCCCTGAGGAGACGAGACAGTGATAACGCGAGCACGCGCCTTTTTTTTTTTCGTACCACACACAGAGATTAAACATCAACCCATATTGCAGCCCCCTCAGTGCGTAAAGCATGAAAAAAGACCAACAACCAAAGCCAGTGTTGCTACAGAGGGGGGAAAAAATTATTAAGACATGCCCATAACTCACTGGGAAATTCCATAGCGGTGTCCGCATAGCCCCTCACAGGCTCCGCGTGGTTTGACCAATAGGTCCGTCTATTGGCCATTAATTGGAAACGAAGCTCTTTTGTGGATCTCATGTGCACTTATCCGGTAGGTGTTTCTAAAAACTGATGCCGTTTGATTTTTTCTTCTTATTAATGACTTTGAAAATAAGATGTCATTGTTTCCATGATGACAAGATGAGCTACTCCTCCCTTGAGGAAAAACTGCTGTCTGTTATTGCTTTATAAATAGAGTGGGGGGACTGCTGTTGATTAATATTAAGGTGATTAAAACCCACAACAAGAAAGCAGCAGAAAAAAACGTGCCATTCAAATCTATTATTGTTGGAAATGTTTCCAGAAACAGCAAATCACAATATTTAATATTTCAGAAATTGTATTTTTGTTAATAAACTACTTTCTCTGAATGTAAACACGTAAACATAAATTTAATTTAGCTTAATTTGACTTCCTTTATTTAATTAGGTTAAAACCCCATTGAGATCAAAATCTCATTTGCTGGCCAGAATATCTGCTTCACATATCAAAAGGATTCCACACATCAAAGACATTTAAAAGACCATTTAAAACAATAAAAGTGAAAAAATGAATAAAATATGTAGATTTTCATTCAGAAGTTTGACTTATTAGAGGACATTATTTAAAACTACTTCTCGTTTATTGGCTAGAAAAAAGTTACATTTGGTCTGAGGTTTGATGCTGACCTTTCAAATATTAAATATTACACAAATAAACCTTTAACCAAAGCCTACCTTTCTGATTCCATTGTAAAGATTCTTGTTTCCAAACATGTCCAGCTTATTAATGATCTTCATTGTCACATTCAGGTTATCCAGTTTGCTGTTGTCCTCTACTCCTTTTCATTTGGACTCTCTGACATTTACCCGGGATTGTCATCTTCCTGAAAAGCCAGATGGTAATCGAGTTTAAAGTTAAGTACTTAAGTCATTAATTTTTTTCTCAAAACAAGCTGGTGCTTCCAAGAATCCAAGATGTGAGTCACATGTTCAAGTTTATCCAGTCCTGCAGCAAAACAGTCGCCACACTAAATATTTCTCTATGATGAGCAATGGGAATGACTTCTATTAATGTTTTTCTCAGGAAATAGATTTCTAATAGGACTGTTGACTTAAAATCCACACCAGACACAAGTAATCCACACATGAAAGGAAATACAAACTAAATTTGACATAAATACACAAATGTGTAAAATCAGTGGAATGACACAGGGAATAAAGAACCAAAATGGCTCAAAAAATAAAAAACATTTTGACAGAAAGTCAACCGAGTCAGTGCAAATTGATATAAGCTGGTTTATTCCTAAATGATGGCTTGAAAGCAGAACTAGCAAGAAGTTTTTTTCAGTAGCAGAAAACCCACAAAAAAGAAATACAGATGTATTTCTAAACCTCTTAATGTTAAAGTAATCTGCACTGGGACTATATACCAAAAGAAGAGAAATGACAACTTCAGCGTTAAATGGCTGCGAACAGGTGCTAATAACATGATTTCTGACAGAGGAGTCAAAATAATAATCAAATGAGTGATACAGAGGCTAGAACAACATGAGCATAGCTTTAGAAATCACCGGATTTTCCACAGATACAAAAACTGTACCTGTAGCAGGCACAGTTTTTGTATAAAAACAATAATTAGTACAATCATTGCACAACACTCCAAATAGTACTTTGGTAAAATCTTAATTACCAAAGTACTATGGATTCATTTATTTAGTAACATTTGTTTACTGCAGCAAACAAAGTTTTATTAGGTGATAAGAAAACAAAGTTATCAAGAAACTACAGCAGAGCTGCTTCAATCACCAGGCAAACATCTGAGGCAACTTTTTCATCAAATCCTTAAAGTTTAAATTCTTGTGGATCAATAACTGATTATTTGTGATCTATAAACCAAAGCAGAAAGACACTAGCACCGTTTGTTTGTTTATCACATTTTGCAGATATTTTTTCTATCCAGCACCCTTCATAGTTACTGGGGGGCGCTGTTTAATAAATTTTAAATGAAATTCATCTTTTTGCATTAGTAAAGCTCTCACTCCCTGTAGGCCAGTGGTTCCCTGGTCTTCAAAGATTTATGTCTGACTGAGATCATCATGGAAGGATGATTTTGTGACCAATTTCTGAATTGATTTTGGTCATTAAGCTGCTGAAAACCTTGTCAGCAGATTTTATTTATAATGTTCTGATATTTAAAACAATCCATAATGACACATAACCTAACAAGTTTAGCTTGGGAAGAGCTGAAATTGCTGATGCTTCAGTTAAATACTTAATCCTGCGGAGCATCACTATCACTCTCACAAAACCCTCTGTGCTCCTGAAACACAAGTGGCAACAAAAAGAAATAAAGCAATGATTATTAATATAAGCCCAGTTTAATTATCACATTGACATTTCTTAAAAAATGACTAACTTTGTTACTGTAGATATACTGTATCTTGTATCTCTAGTTTCTATAAATCTTTACCAGGATTGACAGTAAGTGGGGAGGTGATGTCAAGAAGTTTGACAAATTAAACTGAGTCGACCAAAAGTATTTCATAAATTTAAAAATGTCAAATTACCTAATCTCCACTGCCAGACTCAGATAAGGTCTATAAATAAATAAGCCCATAATTTAATATAATTTATGAATGCATATTAGACTTTTATTTCATATTCTTATATTTCTGGCACTTTCTTCATCAGTAGCTGAACAGGAAGTAGGCCAGAGAGAGTAGGGGAAGACATGCTGCAAGCAGCCGGGGGCCAGAAACCCAACACAGAACATCAAGGAAAGCAATCTCTGTACTGGTGAGTATTTAATACTGGGTGGTTTGTTCTGTTAAAAAAATATAATGACGCAGGGGAAAACCTGATAAATAAAGTAAAAAGCATTGTTCTTCCTTGTGTTCTCACTGTTTATACCAGCATTATCAAAACAGGCGGCATCATCCTTTGAAACTGCTGGTGGTCGAACATCTTTCCAAAATTTCTAAAGAAAATCTTGTGACAGAGAAAAATTAAAGGAAAGACAAACCCAGGGGGTCAGAAAATGAGGCCACCTCAGATTTAAAGTATTTCTTTCCTCTAATTACCAACCAAGAAGATTATAAATTTGTAAATTATGATCTTGTTTATGGTAAATTAAACTAAGTGGGTGGGCTAACTTCAACGTGATACCAAACATTGATAACTTCAAATGTGTAAAATCCATCCGACTGATGAATCAGAAGCTCTTCCACGACTATTATTCATAAAGACTAGATAGAAAACATAAGATATGTAGTTTTGGATAACATTTTAATGCTGCTACAGTTTAATCTGAAAACTAAATTGTCTTCAGTCTAGTGAATTAGCAAAAATTAGCAAAACAATATGATCAACTCTCCAGTTTAATGGGGTAATTTGAAAACAGTTTAAGAAAATCTGTAACCAGATCACAAAACATTATTGTTTGTAATTAAAATCTCACTTTTAATGTTGAGATAAATGTGGATATTAAACAATGTACTTGGTCACAGCTCCTTTTGAAGTTTGTCCTGTAATCGCTGGGTTGCCAGTTCAAGCTTTGTCCTTCTCCATTGTCGTGTCCTTGGGTAAGGCACTTAACTTGTCTTTTTTGGTGCTACCAAGTGTCAGACTGCTGCAGGGCAGCTATGGCTACAATGTAGCATTGAGAAAAAAAAATGCTTGCCGGGCGTGTGGACTCTGTTGAAGTTTTACATTTTGCCCTATTATCTGTGCCCTATGATCTACGTAATGTGCCAGTTCTATGAAGCTCACCTAAAACTTCCTGCTCTGTAGACAAACCATCCCTCAATACAGAGTCGAACAAGATGGCTGTTAATGTTAATTCAATATAAAGTGCGACCATTGCTAACTGAATGCCTTTTGGTCACTTCCACCGCTTCCATTGCTACAACTACAGGCAGACTACAACTCTAAAACAGCACAGAAAATCAATGTCATCGATCACAACTTCTCCTGTTTGCTGATTGGCCTGGTAGAAAATCTACCAGCAGAATCAAAGTGAATGGGAGAAAGCCCAGCTAGATCACTGGAGGGAGATGAGAATCAGGCAGAATTGTGTCAGAAGGCAGTAGCCAGGCTGGTAAATGAATGTAATGTGAAGAGCTTCAGAGTCCTCTGGACTTGATGAAGCACGGTACAAATACATTTACTATTTACAACAAATATTTTCATCCACACAGAAACATAGAATGGCTGAAAACTCCATCTTTACTCCTGACCTTTGAGTGTCATGGAGTAAGTTACATGCACTTAAAATCTCCAATGGATGTAAGTGGTAAACACAACAAGAAGACAAAAAAGGCAAACAATAGAGTGTGAGTGGAGTCTTTATGTGCAACTTTTTGCAGCTGCAGCACAATCATAAACATGTAATCAGCCATTGGATGATGCCTTTTGGGTTACAGATCAGATTAGAGGTTGGACAAACACATCAGCATTTTTACAAAATTGTTTTTTTGTTTGTTTTTTTTTGCTTTCTACATAAATAGATGATGATTTGAATTTCCCAAACACTTTTTAGTGAGGATGGTTGCTACTACCAGTTAAAAACTATAACTCCTATTATCCTTGTTGATCGTGCACCGTTTTCTTCCACACTTTTTCCTTCCTCTCAACTTTCCATAAACATACAGATATTCAGATCAAATGTTTAGCAATGATCTCTTGTGGTGTACAGTCATTGTGGAGGGAACCAATGAGTCTGGTTTTAACATAGCCAGAGCATAAAAGTTATGAGTAAAACTTTTTCCTGCTCTGCTCTTAAAATTTTTATTTTTTTTAAGTGATGTAAATAGAAATAGACCAACCCTTGCACAATATTACACATATATATTGAGATACACCTCTGTTTCAAGGCTAATAAAAGCTACATTAACATGACATGTAATTAAGAAACATAAAATATCTATGGGCTAACTGGCCTCTGTGGCTGTGAAATGATAACGACGCTTGTGGAAATCATGTAATCTCATTTTCTATTTAAACCAAAGAGTCTATAATAGGAAGAAACAAAATAAATACATTTTTCTCAATGGTAGTTTTACAAAATCCAAGAAAGTCTTACTTTTCTGCATAACAATTAGAATTGATTTTTTTAATTCTAATATTAACAAAAAAATATTGATTAAAACAAGCAAACTTGTTCTAATCATTAATAAGCAACAAATACCAAATTAGGAGTGTCCTTACGTCAGCGCTGATGTAGAAAATAAAGTTACGCTTTAATTGTCTTCTGCACATCAAAGGGTAGCCATTTATATCACATGACCTCACTTTGACCCCGACAGTCAGTGCGGAGCCAGAAAAATGGAAATGTATCGAAATTTCCTGGAAGTCTCCTGAGTGTGCCACAGGACAGGGGGTCTTCCGAAGAGCTTTGCAGCAATAGTAGCAGAAGTAAATGTTTGCATATAAACACACAACTGTGTTTATATGCACAGTTGTGCATATACACAGAAATACTTGGAAAACTTGAAAGCCACCAAGCTAACTTGTTCATATAGGAACGTATAGGTGATTGGATGCACGTGTCTGTGCAGCACAGATATTGATGACGTCACTGAAGCACAGACACAAAAATGTATTAAATGCATATAAAAAAGTGTGTTTTTATTAAAAGTATCTCTGAAGCTGTCTGATCAGCCCAAGATAGCTTTGTCACTTGAGAGAAAATGAAGAGAGTGTTGACAGCTTTGTTGCACTGTTTGCTCAAAGGACTGTTTGCTTATCTCTGAGCCAACATGAGAGAGAGAGAGAGAGAGGGAGACAAGGTACGTGCTTTCAGCCATGCTTCACGACCAGAGCAGAGGTTCAGGGTGGGAGGTGAGGGATGCGGGGGCTGGGGGTGTCCAGTCTCACTGACTCCTGGTTGGGAATGAGGGAAGGTTGTTCAATCTGGGATCCTCTGAAAGCAATAAAGGAAGCAGGAATTTGAGATAGGTCCCCATGCCCTTTGGGAACTAAAGATCAGAAGTTGGGGGGGAAAAGATCCTATTCAAGGGGCAGATATATCACAAACTGGAGACAGTGAAAGTAAATACATTTGTGTTTTGGTCTCTCATCCAGGTTTTGGGCTTGCAGCCAGCTAGATCTCCTCCTCTGGCGCGACTCAAGACAGGAAGCCGATATGAAAGAATAGGGGGACCCACTAGGAGCCAATGCAGGAGCCGAGACAGAAGCTACTGAAGACGTTAGAAGTTATTGTTCCCGATTACGAGAGTCCCCACCGGCAACAATTATATCGTTAATTGTGACGTCACAGAGCAGGTAGGGGATCTCGACTACATACTCTTGTGGCCAGTAAACAATAAAACAATGTGGTTGGAAACCTTTTTGCAAAAGTATCCTATAATCTCCTTCTACAGTCAAGAAAAGAAAAAACAATGGCTTCGGGAAGATAGCGGATCATGGCTATAAAAACAAGGTGACATAAAACATCCAGTAAGAGAATAAGCTTTTAGAAATAGAACTTGCTGTCAGACACTTCATGAAAGACTCTACCCACATTAATTTCCAGTGAAAAGTTAATATTCACTCACCACACCAATCCAAAATTATGATGAGTTAATATCAGGGTATTATTATCATTCATGTATATGAATGCACATTCATGGTTTAAAAATATTTTGTCATTTTGTAAGCATGTACAAATCTTGTTGCAACTATAGACCTGTGTTCTTTGTCAAAAGGGCCGATGGCACAAAATGGCAGCTTCGCTTCTGTCTGTCAATAGAAATGACTGATTTCATTGTAAAGCATCTTTGAGAACCCTTAGAGCAGGAGTGTCAAACTCCAGTCCTCAAGGGCCTGCAGTTTTTAGATGTGCCAGAGGTACAAAACACTGGAATGAAATGTCTTAATGACCTCCTTCTTGTGTAGATCAGTTCCCCAGAGCCTTGCTAATGACCTAATTACTCTATTCAGGTGTGGTGCAGCAGAGGCACATTTAAACGTTGCAGGACAGTCCCTTGAGGACTGGAGTTTGACACCTGTGCCCTAAAGGGTTAAGAAGCGCGAAAAAAGTCTGACATTTACTTTTCAAAAGCTCTTTAGTACCTTCAGCCCTCCTGAGTCAACACTTTCTAGAACCATCTTCCACTGCAATTACAGCTGAGGGACAAATTTATATCCTTTTTTTCCCCAAAATAGCTCAAGCTCAGGCAGTTTGCAAAGGGAGTGTCTGAGTAGCTCTTTTGACAGGTTTCGATTGGATTTAGACTTTGAATGTGTCTTTGCTTTTATTTAAATCGCTCCACTGCAGCTCTGAGTGGATGTTTAGTATAATTTTCCTGCTGAAAGGTGAACATTCAACCCAGCATTTTTTTTGATGGCAGCTTCTTGCAGGTTTTTCTTCCAAGATTCTCCTATATTTAACTCAACCCATTTCATCCACAAAATAATTAATCAACAGCCAACATGTGATGCAGTTATGTAACTAGAAGAGTAAATCTGCAGGTTTTTACTTTTCTAAGCTTGATGTAGAATAATTTTTGCCAAAATACCGATGCTCTAGCCAGAAAGGATACGACATTATAGAGTGGAAAGGGACTATTTTAAAAAAACTTCCAGTTTTTGGCATTTTATTGTTGACATCCAAGAAGATGGCTGATCATTGCTAGTCAGACTACATACATAGAACGATAGGTTGACCTTTGACCTTCTAAATAACTAAACCTTTCTGCATGTTGCATTTACATCAAGCATCAAGAATATATTTTAAATGAGTATATGAATATATTTACGCGTTTTCCATAACACATAAACCTATAATATCATACCTTTAGATTTTATCTTAATGTAAATTTGATTTGATCTGCAAATCACAAGTAACCGGACACCCCAGCCTTTCCTCCAGTTCTGACGTTCCCCTCATTGCCATGCAGCTATCTGTGGTATTCTCTCTGCCTGCTGCCTCCAACCTTACACCCGTTATCTCTTCAACCCCTTGTCACTTGTAGATTCCACTTCATAATCTTTGCACTGCTGCAAGCATGACTTGCGGGCCCTCGTCAGACTCCCTGCATGGTTTGGAAAATCCAACCAACTCTTCAGGTTTACTCCCTGTCTGGCGTCGCCAACAGTAAAGGAGGAAGACTTATCTTTATTGACGTGGATCAGGCCAATAAAACTAGAGTCATCAGAAAACTTCAAGAGTTTCACTGTTGGGTCTGCCAAGGTGCAAACATTTGAAATATTTGCTGTCATTTCAAATGTTAACATTTTGTTTTCTCTCAGTTTTTTTCTTTGATAGTTCTTATTTTTTTATAAAGTTGTTCAGCAGACAGCTGAATGAAGTGTTCTAAAAGTAATTTTTTGAACTTTTTGTAACTTCAGATTTTGTTTGAGAGAAAAGAAAACTATCCAAACAAACTTGACTAAGTTAAAAAGTAGTTGTTTCTCTTGTTTAATCATAGATAAACGGTGATTAATCAGATTATGTGGTTCAATTCCCCCCTTGCCACACCAAACCTTGATCACTGCCAGGAGAAACTGCTAGTAATCAATCTGAAATCATGAAAGAGACTAAAATCTCAAAGACTATAACATCACACAGAAATTCAAGAACCATACTGCTTTATTGAACCTCTGTAATTTGTAGAAAAAAGGGAAGAAGCAAGCATGGTAGAAGTGCTTACCTAAAGCATTTATTCAACATTTCCCATCTGGTCTCTGATGTTTCCTCTTATAGACCAGCAGAAGCGTTTAAACTGAACCAAGATGACAGAAAGCCCAAGCATCACCACACAGCCGTACCAGTTTTTTCTAGTAAACTTTACACCATTTCCAGGATCCATTATAGTTTATTTCCCTTCTTTTTGATATCTTTGAAGGTTTGTTTTCAGCTCTTCATGCCTGAGTGACTAATGACCTTTTCTTTAGTTGACATAATTAGCTGCTCCGTCTATTGATGCTGTCTTGCACCAAGTAATAGTTCATCACCACTAAATTCATTGTCACGTTGGTTGAAACGTCACAAATGTATGAATGAAGTTGGATTTGTACACAAAAACATAAAATGTGAAGATTATTGTAAAAAAAAAAAGTTTAACCAAACGTTTTATGATTTATCTGCAAAAGTGTTTCAACAATAGTCTTTACATTATACATTTTTAATAAATGTACTATCTTAATGTGGAAAGAGGAAAAAATTAATCATGAATCCAGAAAAATATACTACCTCAAGTTTGAAATTGTTTTGCATGTTACTAAATGAAATGTGTATTTGTTTATCTGCAATTTGTCAAGTGTTATAGATATTCCTGCTGTTATGTGAATCATTTACAACTTTTCCACAACCATGAGAAAGACCAAAGAGTTTTTAAAGTACACCAAGGAGAGGAAGAGGCAGATCCAGAAAAGTAAGTGAGAAGATGACATAATCAAATAATGGCCAAGAGTGATTTATTTATTCATTTATTTATTTACTTTTTGCCCAAGTCATCTTTTGGTAAAAAATAACTTATGCCATTATTTTGGGAAGGTTATGATTTGGAAAGGAGATACTTGCTCCATACACATCTTCACTTAGAAAATCATGTGGAAGGTGAGGGATTAGTCCACAACTACACAGCCAGAGCCTGTTAATGATTTGGAAGCAGAGAAGACCACAGTTACCATGGAAACGGTCCATTTTAAATTGGCCAATGAACATCTACATTCAGAGACGGCTTGAAGAAGTTAATTTGATTATATAGTGGATATGTAATCGATATTATTTCCCACTATGTTAAAATGAAACGACCATATTAAACGGTTAATTTACTTTTAAGTGAACAAAATCAGAAAGTGTCAATTATTCAACCTCACTGAACCAACAATTTTATTTTACAAGATTATTCAAAATTCTTACTGAATGATTCAATAGTTGATATTTTTTTGTGTAAAGTTCAGTTTATCAGCTCATCTCTTAGTGAGAAATTATAGCTTCAGAGGCTTTGAGAGGTGAAAAGAAATCCCACTGGTAGAGACTTTATATTTATATAAGTGATTCAGTCTTTTAGCTGCAGACAAAATCCGTCCACTTGAAGACTTCAGAAGAAAGAATAAAGTCTTACCAAAACCAACCAAACTCTGGATCTGGAGTAGTTTTTTCAACTGACTGAAAGCTCTCCGGTCCAGTAGGCTTGATGCACAACACGAAGAGGTCCAGCTGTCCTGTAGGCCTCAAACTTCTCATCTGTCAAGAAATCAACAGAACCAGCTGGTTGAAATGGAACTGCTCTATTGCATTAATCATAAAGTTTTTGGTGTATTATTTTATGAAGCGTTCAGTAACCTGTCTCTGGATGGCCGTGGTTCTTCACTCCAGCCAGTCCTGAGCAGTCAGTGTTGCAGCATTCACACAGAGCGCTGTCTCCCTCTATGGACCGCCATCTGAATAACAGAAAAAAAAAATCTCCAAAAGCATCTTTCAACAAAAAAAATATACACTGGTAGATTTTAGGCTGAACTGAGAAAGAATAAAGAAGTTAGACTAAACTAAATATTATAAACAGTTCAGTGACCTGAATTTGGGTTTGTGGAAGAAACAGGCTTTATTATGACGGCTTGGAGACTTTTGTTTCAAAGTGGCTCTAAGATGGCAGCTTATGAACATCTAGAGAAAAAAAGACATGTTTACTATATATGTTTACATTATAATTACAACAGCAAATGTTTATCTACCTGCTCTGGAGATGTTTGGTTGAAATTAAACATTTTGAAGCTGAAGCAAAGTCTGTTAGCTTGATCCCGAGGCAGGAATCTGGAGGACGAATCTGGCGGTAAACTGTCCATCATGCATCTGTAACAGAGCAGCTCACATTACAGAAACATACCAGCTTACAAGAATGATCAAGTCTTCCTCTAAAATTTAAAAATTGTTTGTTGGAAAATACTTTCTTTGTAGTACTGTGTAACGGAAAACAAGCAGCTACACAGTAACTTTATCCTACATATAGATCAAAGGTGTTAAAATTTATTTGGTTTACAAAGTTCTAGCGTACAAATATCCTCGTTAGAGTGAATGTCAAAGTTTGGAGTTTTAATGATTTAATCTATTTCATGGAACATTAAACCCAAAAACAAGTTTAGACTTCAAAAGAATATAAAAAGATTTGGGTCCACATCTGGGATTTAAATATCCATCCGCATTATTATATGGTTAAATTATTAAGCTAATTAAATGGTTAACTCTACAAAGCTAAGAACATAAAGATTAAGCCTGTATGTCCCTTGTTTTTGTTAGTTTTCATTATAAAATGAAAACCACAACAAATAGAATAAATTCAAATGCAATATGTTACATAAAAGACAATCATTTCACATTCATAGAGTAGAAATGACCTTCATTGTGCCTCAGTGGGTCATAGCTGGCAAGTTTAGATTTTTAAATTTAGCTACTATCTTGTAATGTTGCTTTGATTTATGCAAACTGACCCATGGTTGGAGATAAACTTGTATCTCGGCCGTGAGAGAAGGTCTGGCTTCAGTGTAGCAACACAGGAGTCAACATAAAGAGTGAGGGAAGGATGCAGCGGCGCCTCTACACGGGCCTCCAAAAACCCTGCTTCCCCCTGCTGGTAAACTGAGGAACTGCGATGAGAGGTGCAGCTTTCTGTCAGAACAAAAACATTTTATTTCAGCCTCGGGCTCAGGTTGTGAAGATGCAACAATCATAGATATCAATGTCAGAGTGTATATACAACATATGGAGTCTAAATTAAGTAGAATAATTGTACCTGTCATAATGGAAAGGGAGAAACGTAGAAGACCGAAAGAACCAATGGCAGAAGTCACTGGAACCCAAGTTGGTGCTATTGGTTCTCCATGGACTCTCTGCTTCCTGTTTTCAAAAAGAAGATTACTTTTTACATAAACAATAATAAAATCTACATAAAGAACATAAAGCTATCCATCTCACCTTTTATAATGGCATTCTATAGGTATGACAATGGTTTGCCCTCGAACTATCACACTTCCTTTAGAGGTCACAAGCACAGTAGGAAACACCAACAGCTTGTTGGAGTAGACGAGCCACTCACCTTGAACCTGAGAAAAAGGTTTGCTGATAGCTGTCAATATCTTTAGACTTGAAGCAATTTGTTTTTGGAAATGATCTGCAAAATGGGTGAATCAACCTGAGACACAGGGCTTGATGTTTCATATGGAGAATAAACAAAATAAATATGGATGCGCCAAAATGAAAGTCTGTGCAAATATCAAATATTAATGCCTTCAAGCAACTCATGAGGTGTTTAGTTGGAGAAGAAGTTTGTAATTTAAAATCCTTTGGATAATTGATTATGGCTGATAACTGATATCATTAGTTTATTTTCCTAACAAAAAACAACCACACTGCTCATATTGAAATCTTTTTCTGCTTTAGTTGAACATGTCACAATACTGTGCTGCGTGACTGTTACTTTAATGTCTAAAGAGAAATCATATATTAGGCTTTTTTTTATTAAAGAGAAAATGAGAAGTTGAAAAGGTTTCATCCCCTTTTCACTAATTCTATAATAAAATTGTTGGCATCAAATCTAACAATAAAACCTTAGAATTACTGATAAGTACTTTTGCATTTTCCCCTGGTATTTTGATTAATTTTTGGTGATAATGTCCAGGTTGCAGAGGTTTGAAGGCTGTGTTGCCATCATCCTAATCTATACCTTCCTGTACAAATAATTTATCAAACTTAAACTCACAGCTCTGGCTAGACCACGCCAAAACGCCAGTACCAGTAGACAGATAGAGTCAAAAAATGTCTTTAAATCTAAATCTTCAGCAGTATGGATTTTATCCTTATTTGGACTACAGCTCAAAGATGTAAATTCTCCATCTCAAATTAAATTTTAGCAACAATATGCACAACTCTTAACTCTGTGTTTTAGCTATTATCAAGTTGACATTCCCTATAATTTCAAAAATACAAGAGAATGAAGTAACACAAATATTATTTAAAATAATAATAAAAATAATTATTTTTGTGTTTTTAAATAATTATTTAAAATTATTTAAAAACACAAAAGTCACAAAAACGAACTAACTGAGATACTTTAAACAAGTAATGTACTTATTTTATTACAGCAGTGATACATATCAGTTAGATTGGAAACATTAATATGGGAATTTAGTCAAAAGCGGATAGATAACCTCTGGTATGAATGATATATTTTTTATACAAGAAAAACAATATTGATGAAATTAGGGACGGTGCAATGACTTAGCCTGTCCAATAGAGGGGGTACTAACCCCTTGCTTTAATCAGATTGGGAAAATAAGACAAAGTACCTGTAAGACGTTTCCAAAATGCTTGATAGTAAATCTCAGTTCAAATATTTATCCAAGTCTCAGTTATTCCCAACACAGGGACACTCAGTCTGGGTTTTTAAGCTGCCTCAGTGAGTTTTCTTACCCTGGACTCAGTCCCACAGTCTGGCTGAAATAACCATCTCCGTTTCAGAAACTTTCCTCTCTGATCCGCAGAAGCTTTTCTGCGCCGAGTTCACTCCAAGTCCAAGAAACTCCGCTTTAAACGGAACGTGTCTCTCTTTGAAAAACTTTCGCTTTACTGTTATTTTCACTTTAGTTTCACCACATTGTATCTCAAGTCCTTCATCTCTCTTGGTGAGTGAAGGTCGTTTATCAGTTAAAGAAACTGCGCACAAAGAAAGAACGACGGAAAACTTTAGCAGCGTCACGATGGTGACGGAAACAGGCCATCTAGCAAATTAATCAGCGTTATTTGCACGCAAGTGTTTGCCCTGGTGAAAAACAGCCGTCCCACATTCAAAGTTTACTTCTTTAAATTTACATTAACATAGTTTAATGACTGTCATTAAGTCCAAAAAAGAGTTCCAGGTTTTGCTTCAGCTTTAATCAGTAGTTTTAAATTGGTTTGTTTTATTTTAGGTGTACGGAGTTACAGACGACATGTTTGAAAAGCGTAGAAATTGCTTTATACTGCCCCCACGTGGTCTTTGTTCCAACTGCAGGCAGTTTGCACACAACATAAACAGCAAAACAATAGAGGCGAGAACTTCATTAGACTTGTGATTCACACCATTTTTTCTATAAATGAACAGGAATGGGCCGCATAGCAGTTAAACTGTATTTATTATCTGTATTTTTATTTACAAAATAAAACTTAGGATAAACAAATGATTTAACTAATTTAGTTGTATTTCTCAATTTACCCTGAGGAAAATAGGTAGTTCTCTGTATTTCTTTTAGACATCAAAATAATGTTAATATTCTTTATATTACTAAATACTATAATTAACAGTATTATTTAGTAGTCACAATTATATGTAGCTGCTGCATAAGAAGAACTTCCTTTTTCCAAGTTTCCCTTTCCAAACACATATGCATGTTTTGTTACTGATATTTACTGCAGGACATGACTACACTAATTGTTCCTCAAGAGAGCGACAAAATAAATCTCAAATAAAACCAGTTTATATATACATGCATTTCAATAAGAATATGTTTGAAAAGTTTATTAATTGTAGTAATCCAGTTCAAAAAGTGGAAGTCTTCGATTATTTACATCCACTGCATGAAAAACAAACACTTGGGTGATTATGGATTACACTTAATTAATCAAAAGGGGATTTTCAATAAAAAATATTTTGAAACAAAAAGCAACAGAACTGGAATGTTTGCTCATGTCAGGTAAATCCCGTGGCTTCCAGTAAGCAATGGGAGGAGAAAATAAATGTGTCCGAAAGTGAAAATGGCTTTCAGCAAGTTATAAAAGACAGTCCATACAGCAGCACTGCTACAATACAAAGGGAAGGCAAATAGAAAAGAGATAAAAAGAGAGATAAAGACAAAAACATTGTTGGAAAGACAGTACTCAGGGGCATCTTCTGAAATGGTAGGCTTTTTATACTGTTTTGTTGATTATTTTAAAGAACAAAATGAAGGAGGATTATAAAAATACTCAGCTGCTCATTATATTTACAAAGCATTGATATTATCTTTGCTCATCAACAATTGTTCACAAATTGTCATCGCAGGCTTTGAAATAGAATACGATAGGTCGTGTTGTAGCCTTGAAAACTGATATTGATGAATATGTTTGTATGATCTTATCTTCAATGATCTATTTAAAATTAATTTCAAATAAGCTGCTGATGAAATATAAGAAAAATCCATGCTAATCTTAATCAAAGTGCTTCAAGATAGTCAGTCACAAGTTCTCTTCAAATTATGGGAGTTATGCTTTGCAATAAGCTGGTTGTTTTGTGGTAAGAAGTTATTGAAAAAACAAATGTGCTTTTTACTATTAAAAAAAATCGCATATAAATTATTTTTCTGAATAAAATATATAGCAAAGTAAAAAGTTATTCATCTTCATGACAGAATTCAATTGGCTATACTGTATATGCTGTCAGTACCACAGGATATAGTTAAAGTTTTTTTATTGCTATAATTACCGTCACACTATATCTGGTATTAAAAGTTGTTGTTTTTGTAAAGGTACTGTAAATATCCAGAAAGTGTGGCCTACACACTTTCTGCTCAGTTCAAGATTTGAGTTGTCATGGCACAAATCCCTATTTTTCAGTGCTACTTATGGCTGACATGTTGATCAGTTAACAGGGACTTTCTGCAGTTTGTCATTTCTGGAATGAAGATAAACATGACTTCTAAATATTTTCTGCATGAGAAAACATGCTCCTGATATATTTTTAGACAACTTTTTTTACCCCTCCCGGGGGTCTTTTGTGGGTTCTAGTGTCCCTTATATGAAAGTAGGCTGACAGGAAAGGGGAAAGACATGCGGCAAATATCATCGGGTCTGGGAGTTGAACCCACGACGAGGACTCAAGGCCTCCAAACATGGGCAGCGCTATCCCCTATGCCACGCCCTTTAAGATGACATTTGATGTTTCATTCTAACACACATACTGCATAGTTACTTCTCAATTGTCATGTATCACTCTAACCGGTAATGTCTCATTCTGTTCTACCTAAGATAGGAGCGGCTCCATTAATCTTTCCTCACTATTGTGGTAGAGAATGTGAGTAGGAATGTGTGAACGTAGGCGGGCAATGAACGTTTTGGAGTTGTGGTGAACTATGCAATGATGTCAGAAGCGACACTCAGCAATGAAGAACCTTAAGGTGGTGATTCTGATGGACTCAAATAAACCCAGATACTTCATTTTGTCTTATAGAAATTCAATGGTGGCACAAACATAATGATAAAAATTCAGATCAGCTGATTGTTTTGCTGTACATACAGATCTATATGGCACTTAGATTTTTTCTTTTTTTAAATGTACATGTCATGCTGGGTTCGGCTTTTCTTGCCCACATGCAGAACACAACAGGTGAACAGGTATCAGTAAAAGGTGGTTTATTGAAATATAAAGATGTGCTGGATGGGGGGAGGCTCCAGGGGAGGGTTCACGAAGTCGTCGGCTCACTACAGAATAGATTAGACTTGGTGAGTTCAGGGTAATGGTAAACGGGAGCTCTGAGACAATTGGACTGATCTTACTTGTGGTGAGATGATCTTGGTCAGGGAGGGGTTGATTCCAGGTTCGAGGGTCCAGGTTCTCTAGTGGGAGGTCTGGGTTCCAGATGGTGGGTCTCAACTGAGCAGGATCCGATGGAGGTATCTCGGCTGCGGCGGAGGGCGGACAGGTAAGTACAGGTGTAGCGAAGGACTGGTGTGGAAGGGCCGACTGCCAGCCGGATGACGGGGAATGATGAAGATCGACTGGAGATGTGGCGATGGAACTCGGGCAACCAGTGGGTACGTTCCACGGCGTCACGAGGGGAACAGGATCCAACAGCGAGGACTAGATCTGCTTGAGGGCAATCCACGGCTTCACAGGGTGGAACACCTGCAGAAGGAGGACAACAAGGAATTATTCCAAACAATATTCTCGAGGAACAAAGAATCACAGAGGGCTATCTCTGGGGGCTCGGAGTACCATAGAAGGCAAACACTCAGGCGTTGAAGTGCTGGCAGTCCGCTTCCTTTAAGCTCCAGGCGTTGATGGGATGATTGAGTACTGGTGCATAACCATGGGCGTGCTTCTTCCAGTCAGCAGCCTTCTGGCGCCATCTGGTGGACCCGATCCGGAAAGCCCACAACCCCCCCCCCCCCCCCCCCCCCCCTCCCCAAAAAAAACAGAACCTAACAGTGCAACCTGTTGGATCTAGGTAATTCAGTCAAAAGATATATACCAACATCCACACATTAATTTTATTTACAAGAATAAAATGCACATTACAGCCATAGTTCCAGTGTTTCATACAGCCAGCACAAAACTGTAGCTCTGCCAGAATCTTGGCCAGTTGCACCATTTCTCGCTTCCTCATTTTGTACCTGATCTTCAGAGAAGCATGTACTGCTTGCAGAAGATGTATGAGTTACTAAATATTTTGGTACCAGTCCAATACCAAGTGTATATGGGTCCAGTATTGCCAATATCAATACAGTATTTGGGTGTTTTGTGGTTTTTCCTTTGAATTAGTTTGGTAAAATGTAGGACAGAAATTTGGACAAATTTTACAAAATATTTTAATAATATATTCATATGATAAACATAAACACCTGTCCACTTCAGTGATAGAAATGTTATTGTTTGGAGATTGTTGGGTTGTAAACAATGGGCCAATTAAGCAAGGCAGTCTGATGTCAGTCAAATCACTTGGGTAAAATATGGCTTGTATTACAACTGAAGAGGTTGTGAAAAACGGGAAAAAGCCAAGCAGGATCTGCTAATGGAGATGAATCTGACTGGGCTTTTCCAAGATGTGCTGCTGCTCTGTCATTTGTCAAAACAGATTAATTATATTTTTTGATTAGGTCTTTCAAAGCTTCTTGTGATTTCTGGCAACTGGCAGTGGGAAGAAAAATATTTATCTGCAGGTGCGAGTCAAGAGGTTACAGATGGAAAACAATGTTTTTTTTAATTTCTTTTCAGAGAGAAGCTGCATAAATAATCAACACAACAGTGGTGTTAGAGCGTTTGGTTCCACAATGGAGGTACACAGTCCAAAATATAGTAATGTAAATGTCCAAAATATAATACAAATAATGTAACTATCCATCCATCTATATGTGACATTTTCTCCTTTATCATAAGGAACTCTACCCTGAAGATTTAACTGAGAACCTTTATGGCGAGGGAGAAGAGGACACTGTGTCAACATGTGCTGACTCTGATGCTGACAATAAAAAGATTGGTGCATATGATAAAGGTTAGTAAATTAAAGTTGAAAATGACAAACAAAGTTACCGAACAAATGTTGTAACAGTGAGATGTTCCCGGTTTCAGGATCAGAAGCCATATTTTAAATTGCTTTATTCCTATCTTTTTCTGTTTTAACCTTCCGAAGGATCTACTGACATCTCAAAATGCATCACATATTTATTTATATTTATTTTACTTTCATATCAAAGCGACATGCCTTTATGGCGAGGGAGAAGAGGACACTGCGTCAACATGTGCTGACTCTGATGCTGACAATAAAAAGATTGGTGCATATGATAAAGGTTAGTAAATTAAAGTTGAAAATGACAAAGTAAGACATGTTTTTTTGAGAACAATTATTATTATCCTCACTTCTGTTGTTTGTGTCATATTTTCTCTGAGTCAACATTTGGTAGAACACCATTTCTATGCCATTGCTTATCTAGAGATCGATGTGTTTGCTCACTGTTCTTTGCATAACAATTCAAGGTCTGTTTTCTTTATGTTCTTGGATGTAGAGCATCTGCAAACATCAATTTAAGGTCTTGTCTCATATTCTCAATTGAAATCAGGTCTAGACTCTGGCTAGACAGCTCCTCTAGAGTTATCGTGGATCGTTGAGCCATTTTTCTTATCAATGCTTTCTTGCTCAGACTGTCAAATTAAGTTGTATGATTATGACAAACTGCAGAGTTCTCATAAAGATATTTAAAGCAAGGGTTGTGGTGGTGATGCAGGGGTAAAACGTGACCCATATATGGACACTTTAGTCCTCGACGCAGTCGTCACTGGTTCGAGTCCTGGCCAGAGGACCTTTGCTGCATGTCCTCCTTCTCTCTCACAACCCGCTTTCCTGTCTGACAACTGTCCAATAAAGGCCAATTGTCCACAAACCCTTCAAAAATACATTTAAAGCTTTGGATTTTGTTTAATAACTGAGCCTGGATTTAAAGCTACGGCATGCTGACTAATCTCTAATGGTTTCTAACAATTCTCTGAGGCAAGAGCTAGAAAACTCAAACATGTCATAATCTTTAGTTGAATTGATTAGTGTAATAATGTCTTCAAGGGTCTGCCTAAAAAAAATCAAACGCTGCTGCTTGTATTCTGACTAAAACCAGGAAGATAGAGCTCATCACCCCATTTTTAAAGTCTTACACTGGCTTCCTGTAGCTCAAAGAATAGACTTTAAAATACTATTAGTTTATAAATCACTGAACATCTTAGCACCACAATACATTAAAGACCTGTTGTTGTATCAACCTTCCAGATTCTGAAGAATCAAAACCAAACATGAAGAAGCTTCTATGCTTCTCTAATCTGGAACAAACTTGGAGAAAACTGTGAAAATAATCAAACAATAACTTCCTTTAAACCAAGGCTAAAAAAATATATTTGTTTAGTGCTGCATTTGATTAATAATAACTGGAACACTGATAAACCCTTGGCTGAATTACAGCTTTTTTTTCTCCTTCTCTTCATTCTGCCACTGAAATGGAAGGTTTCTTGTGTTTGTTTATTGTGTTGTGTTTTATTGATGAAATTTGCTGGAGTTGACATAAAATACATATTAAAAATCCATGTATCTTCTTGATCCACAGAGACCAACCTTGAGAGCCTTTTGGAGGATCTGGGGATGGAGCAGTACCACAGAGAGAAGCTATCACTAAGCCAGATACTTGGGATTGATGGGAAGACAATTACTGATGACCCTGGTGAATGTAAATTAAATGTCCCATTGCATTTTCTTAAGAAACTGATGATGGTTAATGTGACTGCTAGGAATGTGAGGTGTGGTGTATCAACTGACTCAAAGGATCCTCTGTTTGATTCAAACTGTGATGATACATCAGAGACTGCAGAGAGCAATCTTGATTATCTATTTGAGAGCCCAAATAAGGCTGAAACGTTTAATCCTCTTGATATAATCACTGCTCTCTTCCTGTGTTCTGATGGGTTTGTTCATCAAGAACTGGCTCTAAAAATGTCCATGTGTCAGTTCTCTGTTCCTCTGCTGCTTCCTAACTGTGATACACAGCAGTGCACCCTCATGCTGTGGGCCATGAGAGACATTGTTAAGAAGTACAGACCTTCAAATCTTTCAGAATCAAAAGGTTTCATAGAAGAAAGAATAGTTCTTTCTGAACTTCCAATGATCTCATTTGTGAGACTGGGTGAGTGCTCTCTGTCCAAATCAGAGATCCTCAATAAACTTCTGAGTAACTCTCAGCAATACCATGACACCTTTGTTCACCGTGACATGGAGAGTGGAGACATTCAGAGAAGAATATCCAATGGACTGACTGAAATGACCTGGTACCTTCCTTGTGGAAACAAAAACATGGACATCTTCAGTGAACCAGTTGCTATAGCTAACCTTCGTGGAGACATTGCTTCACATGAAACACAATTTTCCTTCTTGTGTCAGACATCTGCTGCGGTTTTTATATTTTGTGATCAGTTGGAATCTGAGTGCAAACTGCTGACAAACAAAAACCACAAAGCTCAGATCTTTTTGGTGGGAAACCAACAAAGCAAACACTTCAGAGTTGATTCTGTTAAAAAATTGATAGCCAGTCTGGCCTTGACTCAAAACAACATTCTAATAAAGACAAAACAAACAAATGGTGCAGATTTTGTTAAACTACTGAGGAAAAGAGTCGGTGATGTGGTTAATAACTCACAGAGTAAAATGTCTGTAGAGCAGATGGCTGATGTTGCACATGAACTGGGAATCACAGTTGATGAAGATTCTCCAGAGTGCCAAGATGGAAAGATGAAAGCTGATGAAATCACTGCAGAGATTAAAGACATCATGAAATACAAAGAAGATCAACTTCCTTTACAAGGTCAATTGTGGAAGAAATTTACTTGTTTGGAAAAGGAAGAATTTCGTCTTCGAAATGTTGGTTCTGAAGACATAGAACATTACAAATGCAAACTTCAGAGAGAGAGAAATGAGCTGAGGCAACAGCAGAGTGCTTATTGGATGTCTAAAGCAATGATTTGTTTCATCGCTGCACTATCCAGCCCGGAAACAGAGAGGCGCTACTTCCTGAAATGGATGAGAATAAACCTTGATAACCAGTCTCACATAAAACTGTCTAACCTGAGGGAAATGTACAAAAAGAAGTTCAGGGATTCTAAAAACAAGCAGGAGATCAAAGATGTAGACCAACAACTTTCCAGCAGCTCACTGGGAGTTGAGCACTTCTTCCGTGAAATGGGTCAGATCTACGAAGCTTCTCTTTCTCTTCCAAAAACAGACCTATCACGTCAACAACTACAACATCTGCCCAAACTCTGTGCTCAGTTGTTGCTGGATGGATTTCCTCTTGAGCTTGTAGATGGAGATGCTTCCAACATTCCTCTCAGATGGGTGAGTGATGTTCTCTCTCAGCTCAATGACTTGGTGTCTCCAAAGAACAAGATCCTGGTCGTCACAGTTCTTGGAGTTCAGAGCACAGGGAAGTCCACTCTCCTTAACACCATGTTTGGAGTCCAGTTTGCAGTCAGCAGTGGTCGATGCACTAGAGGTGCCTTCATGCTGCTCATCAAAGTCAATGAAGACTTCAAGAAAGTTCTCAACTGTGACTTCATGGTGATCATCGACACTGAAGGCTTAAAGTCACCAGAGCTAGCACAGCTGGACAACAGCTATGAACATGACAATGAGCTGGCAACACTTGTTGTTGGTCTGAGTGACATCACCATTATCAATGTTGCAATGGAGAATTCAACAGAGATGAAAGACATCCTGCAGATAGTGGTGCATGCTTTCCTCAGGATGAAGGAAGTTGGCAAAAAGCCTCAATGTCAGTTTGTTCACCAGAACGTTTCTGATGTTTCAGCTCATGAGAAGAACCTGAGAGACAGGAAGCTGCTGTTAGAACAGCTGAATGAGATGACCCAGGCAGCAGCTAAAATGGAGAAGAAAGAGAAGAACAAGAACTTCACTGATGTGATGGAGTATAATCCAGACACTGGGAACTGCTACATTCCTGGACTCTGGAATGGAAACCCACCAATGGCTCCAGTCAATGCAGGATACAGTGAGACTGTCTATGAACTCAAGAAAAACATCATCCAACAGCTGGGAAAGTGTGGGTCAACTTCTAATAACATCTTGGGGTTCAGAGAGTGGATAACCAGCCTGTGGAACGCAGTAAAACATGAAAACTTCATCTTCAGCTTCAGAAACAGCCTGGTGGCTGATGCTTACATGAGGCTCTGCTCAGAGTATAACAAATGGGAGTGGGAGTTCAAAAAGGAAATGTACACCTGGGTTATCAAAGCAGAGACAAAAATTTCCAATTTTGGTTCATTTACTGCAACATCTGAAATATCTGACATGAAGGAATTCATCATTGAGCTGAAAAGTGAAGCAACCACAGAGCTGACCAAGTGGGAGACAAAGATCCTTGAAAACCTGAAGAAATACTTTGAGCAGCCAGAAGGTCATGTTTATCTGATTGAAGGATACAGAGAGGATTTCTCCAACAGTATAAAGAGTCTTCGACAAGAAACTGAAAGATCAGTGTTCAACCAGATCACAGCAGCAGCTGATATCAAGCAAAGAATGAAAGAACTCGACAAAATCAAGGCCACTTGTACTGAAAAAATTAAAAAAGCAGTTTGTGATTTAATTGATGAATGTCGTAAGAAAAGAGTTGAAATGACTGACACAGAGCTTGATGAAAGTTTTGATAAGATGTGGACTGAAACACTGAACACCTTGTCTTTCCCTAAACAGCAGACTTCAGATATCTTCTCCAGTGTGTCCCTTGAGTTACGAACAAATCTTTCACACAAGGGAAGCCATGCATGTGAACTGCTGAGTAAAAAAAGTCTAAAAGACTGTGGAATGGAGCCTTTTACATACAAACATAAAGGAGTGGGTGAAAACATCAAAACTGCTTTTAGACTATTTTTTACCTGGACGGATCTAATAAGGGCAAGACAAAAGATTGCTGACAACATCATATCTGCTTGCAATGACTGTATTACTGATAAAATCAATAGAAAAACCAATTATCACGATACTTACATCCAGGAGATTCTTCATATCATTGATGAGAGGCTGAACAAAGCTGATGTTGACACTGACATTGAGTTTGAGGTGTCTCTGAAACAACACATATGTGGATTTGCAGCCAGAAAGTTTCAGAAAATTCATGAAGATTTTATCCAAGAAAATGATCCTTACAGATGTCTGCAGAAAAACAAGGAAAAGTTCTGCACAGACTTCAAAGATGTGTTTCATGAAAGAGACCAATCCCAGAGGAAAGCTCAAGAATTCACCAACCAATGTCTGAAACCTGCTGTTGAATATTTCATCTATCGTTCTCTTGGTCCTGATATTGTTGATAAAATGCTGACAAGAAAAGAGTTCAGCACACGAATGTCCTTCCAGTATTCAATTTTAATGGATCTGATCTCAAAAAGTGACTTTGTAAGCTTTAAGAGCTACATTTGTTCATATGAAGAATATGTAAAACTGTGGATTTCTAGAAGAATAAAGGAGACATTCTCCTCTCAGTCTGCAGTCTGTGAGTTTGAAGAGAGACATCTTAAGACCTGCATCAACCACATAAATGATGCCATTAAAAAGGCAAAAACAGAAAACACTGACAGTCTGAGAACATTTGCTGTCAAGATCTGCACAGAACTTGGTGATAAATTGGTAATTTCCCAGGATGCTCTTGATGCCTTCATGGTTCTGAACAATGCTGACCAGGAACAGTTTGGTCACTGGCTCAGCAAGTGTGTGCAGGAAATGACAGAAGCTCTTGGAGAAAAGTTTAAAAACACAAACTTTGACACAAAACTCTCACACTTCCACATAAAACCAAAGAATGAGCTTTTTAACAGAGTGATTGGTTGTGGCAAACAGTGTCCATTCTGCAAAATACCCTGTGATGCAGGTGGAGAAGCCCACACTCAACACTTTGCTTCTCTGCATCGTCCAGATGGATTAGGTCAGTACAGGTATGAAGGCTCTGGGAAACTCACGACTGATGTCTGCACTTCTCTTGTTATCAGTGACAATCGTTTTCGCTGCAGAGCCACAAAGAACGAATTGCATAATTACAAACAATATCAAGAGATTTACCCAGACTGGGATATTCGTCCAGATGGAAGCCTTGAGGCATCAGATTATTGGAAATATGTGATGAAAACATACAACAAGGAATTTGCTAAAGCATATGACGCACTGCCTGCTGGCATTCCTGATGCTTGGAAGAGAATCACAAAAGAACAGGCAGAGGAAAGCCTCAAGAAATCATTCAACACCAAGTGAAATTATAATTGAACATAATTATTATTATGTTCAAGTGAAACATGAGTTACAAGAACTCTACATGGTCCTTGCATGTAGAGTATTTTTGTCCTTTCTTGAACTCCCCCTAATGGACCTTACCACAGGGGCCGCTTTTCATTGGCTGATGCCCATTCTACGTGGTCACGTGCGTGGCCATCTCACAAACACACTTAGCTTCCCGTTAGCTAAGTACAGCATAATGGCAGCACTGATACAACTTCTACACCTTGAAGCCTGTCTGCTACACAGTCTTACGTTAGCTAAACATATCAATATGCAACATGTACTGTATCTGACATACACTAAAGATTTTATTTTAGCAGAAAAGGCTTTGGACTAAACTGTTACTCGTGTTAGCCACGTTAGCACCAAGTACAGCTAGTCAATCAACCATCGCTGTGTTCAGGGAAGCGCTGATTAATAATCGAGAAATAAATATCAAGCCTGGAAACTTGATATCGTAACGGACTGAATGTTATGTTTTTAACCTAATCTTTGCTCGTCTTGTGGGGCGCAGGCGGTTGCCACGGTAACAGGTGTGCTTAAACTACAAAGAGAGAGAGAGAGTAAAAAGGTAGGAGTGGTTTTGAGTTGATCACCTGTTCGGGTTATTTTACCTTTGTTTACCTTTGCTGTGGCGCATTACAGCCGCTGTAGTTTCTAAACGTTGGACTAATTACCTCGTTCGTTTGTGAGTTTACGTCATTCACAACAAACAACAAATAGAACAAATATATTTCATAAAATTTTAACAAACAAATGGCTCCTACCGCGATAATTTTGTGAAATTAAATTAATTATATCCCAACTTCAGAAGATTTGCCTTTACCTTTACAGAGCTCTTTGGTTCCTCCTATCAGTCTGTAGCTTCTCATATTGACGTCATCAAACCAAAGTTCAGATCTACCATAACTGACTGACACCTGCTGGCCTCAGGTTTGCAACCAGCTTGTGACTGAGAAACCAGTAACCTCCTCCCAGATGATGACATGAACTTGTTAGTTCCTCTGTCCATTGTAGTAGCTGATATATTGAGAAAATCCGGTAGAAATGATGCACTAATCCAGTCATGTTTACATAGAAACAATGTCCTGCGAGGCTTTGTTTGTGAGACCTGCGGTCACGTGGGTCGGTTGTGGGCGGAGCTTGGTAAGGTCCATTTACACATTAGTTTCAGCACTTTCTCGAAAGACAAAATAAACAGCTTCGGCCTAATTTACTATAGAGTTACTTATTATTTTTTAAATCATTGATCATTTATAACATTTTGTCATTCTATTCTTTTATTAACTTTTGTTCGCAAATGATCTTGTCTGAAAATATTTATCTTGTTAAAAATTGTTATAAATGTGCTACTACATTAGATGAATAATAGAAGAGTGTTAGTATAAATTAAATGTTTATTGTTATCAACTCAATGAAATCAACTCTCCACTGTCATTACATAATTCAGAAGGGTGGCTACAGCAAAGTCAATCACTGGATGCATTTTACTGAGTTTCCTTAAATAGAAAAAATTTCACCAAATGAAATACCAATCTGAACGCAGCTGTACTGATTCATAACTTGGGTCAAATTAGAATATATTTCACTTTAAATCTGTCGATATAATGTAATTAAATCAATTATATATTTCTGTATATTAAATTGATCTGTTTTGTATTCCAAGCTGCCTTGAGATTACATTTGCTATGAATTAGCGCTAAAACAATAAACTTAATTGAAGTAAGAATGATGTCAAATAATTTTTGTTTTAGTTATTTTTGCTGTATGGATGCAGGAATGTTATGAAATAAATGTTCTTATATACATTATCTTCGTGTGATTGGTATAGTTAATGTCAAACACTTTATATGACGTCAGTCATTTCCAGATATAGTTTTTTGTTTACGTACATAAAAATGTCATTTTGTTTGTTCCCTTTGTATCATCATGTCACATTCATAAGGAGTTAGAGTTTATACATCTAGTTCTGGGTCTCATCTTGAGTTTATCTCTGATATCAATCTGTTTTCTTGATGCTCATTTGAGTATCCATGTTATACACAAAATTATTCCATTTTGTGTATTGTTTATATTGTTCTTTTTCTTCGGTTCCTTAGCTTTGTACACCTGTCTTTCATTGCTTTGATTTAGCTCATCTGGTTTCTACTTAAGCAATCTCAACTTTCACCAACATCTCCACTTCATTTGAGCCAGTGGTCTCAAACTCCAGTACTCGAAGGTTGGTGTCCTGCAACTTTTAGATGTGTCCTTTGTCCTACACACTGGAAATAAATGACAAAATTTCCTCATTAGCATCCAGTCAAGCTCTGCCAATGAGCTAATAGTGTCGCAGGTGTGCTGAAGTAGTGAAATCCCTTGAGGACTGGAGTTTGAGAAAACTGATTTAAGCTCTGTGGTTTATTTGTCCATCATTGGATTCTAACCCAGACAGGGGTGCTGCCGAGAATCTTGGGCATATTGACAAAAAAATTTGATTGGGCCCCCAGCGCAGCTGCTGTTATAATTTTTTAAGTCTATTTGAACCATAAAAGCATCACAATTTTAAAGGCTTACATCTGCCTTGCTTTCTTTGGTCCAAGACTGATAACTAGCACAATATTTACTGCTCATGAATTTTACATTCAACTGTCTGCATACAGTATGCAAGTAGGTTGCTTAAATTTTTTCTATTAGTTTTAGCTTACTGAAATGTCTCTTCCCATGAGCAACAGTCACAGGCAACATGCAAAATATACATGAAGCAATCTAGACTTCTCAAAAAAATGCTAGGTAGTTGCATTTTATTCAAGCTGCAGTACATAACTTTAATACAAAATATGTTTTCTCCATATTTGTTAAAACTGTCACTATGTCATGCCATTTTGTTATGAGACAGATAATCTGTGAAAACAATCAATCTCCTCCACCTCTAGCTACTATTGCTAGCTAAAGTAATGCAACGTTCCGACCAAAACAACCAATCAGAACCAATAGGAGGGTCTTAGTGCTGTCAATCATCTTCATTCACTCACTGCTAAATGTGCTAATGGTGGAGAAACAACTTATCTTTACAGGAAAAATGTTTATCTGCTGTCATTGATAGATATGCTAACTAGACTGAGCATTCACAACAGGCTGCGTTAGCTGCAACATAGCACACAGCGAGGGGGAGGAAGGATGAGCAGCCACATGAGATTGTGATTGACAGCGCTAAAACTCTCTTGCCACTGACTGGTTGTTTCTAGATAGCACTAGGAGAAGGCAGGGGAAATAGATTTTTCACAGATTATCTCTCATGTCATTGTTGTGACAATAGTTTATTGTCACAACATAATGACAGCTTTAAAAAATATGTAAAAAAATATATATATATATATAAAAGTTACATACTGCAGGTTTAACTTCACTTAGGAGAGGACAAGTCAGGAGCGATGTGGGTTAGAGCTGCTGTTGACTGACTCACCTGTTGTTAAGCGTGGTAAAAGGTACAGGGACAAGTTAAATATATGAATATCTTGATAATTTTTCCTTAAGTCATTAAATGCTAGTGAAATAGAGGCAAACAGCAGTCTGTGGCTAAGCTAATTATGCTAAATGGTTGATAATCTCAGTCTACTCACCTCTCAGAGAAAAACTGGGTTACAAATTGACACTCTTACCTTTTTCTCTCTCCCTCTCGCTATTTTTTGAAAACCTGATTTTATATTTTTTTTAGTAGCATAGTAACTGTGACAGTTGTTCTTCCACTGACTGCTGCTGAACATCGTCATCGTCAAGCAGGAATGAACCATTTCATGCAGATCCAGGGGGGTTCAAGGCAAATATGGATGTTTGCGTTTTGGTCTGGGAGTGGTAACATTTAATTGTTACTGCTAAAATCAAGTTTAGAAAACCCAATATGATTAATTTTGTAATTGACAGGGCCCCTTTTTATATTTCTGTGAACAAAAGAAATTGTGGAGATTTCTCAACAGTACAAGTGGAATAAACCAAAAATCATTAACAGAAAAGGGTGGTAAACATTTTCTTTTTTATTAAAATGATCAAACCATAAATTATTATCAAAAGATTAAAAAAGAATCTGTCCACATAACACCAAAAAAGTTAACCTGAATATTTTGAAATTATTTCATTTATTTAACGCATTAGATTTCAAAATGTAGAGATTGGATCATCGTTTCAATACTGTGTTTCTCTTACAGGCTGTTCAATTTTGTATACTGTACAGGCATGTGTCTTCAAAATTTACGACAATCGCGCCCTCTTGTGGTAACTTAAGAAACATCCAAAGCCAGTTGTTTTTTTTCACTCAAGGATTTCACATAGAAAATGTTAATACATAAGTTTCACGTTGAGACTAGCAAGAGATTTCTATGGATAATATTTATACAAAGACAGTCATGTCTAGAATAATTTCTTTTATTGAGATTTTTATTTTCTTAATCCAGTTTCTACATCTAGTCTTCACTAAATGTCTCAGGACCAGACAGTCTTCACACCATTAATATCTTTAATGTTTCTAAGGTTAATGGGCACAGATCAGCAAAGAAGATAAGAAAACACACTTATCAAATTGTTTTCATACCATTTTTATTCCTCTTTCAAATAATATAATTTCCTTTTTGTCTCCTTTTTTTATATATGTCTGGTGTTTTTATTTTGACATGTTTCATTTGTCTTATTTTTTATTGTATTAAAGAAGCTACTTAGATCTGTAGGATCTGTAACATGTTACATGTTGTCCAACACAAACCCAGTCGATGTTTAAGGAATGGTACAGTCATAAAAAGGTTGCAGTTTATGCTTGACTGTAATTTTTTTTAACTATTTAAAAGCATCACTGAAAACACATTTTCATTGATCATTCTTAATTTGTGATGCTTAAACAGAAGGGAGATATCTGCATTTTCTTTTATATGGTTAGCTACATGTTTATACTTTTGAAATTAATTAAATCATAACTAATAATCTGTCGTCTGTATATTTTGTTACAGAATAAAGAAGTAAAATCTGCAGTTTGGCTTCAAGTGTTTAAATTTCTTTGATTTAAACAGTTTACTAATAAACCAAAGATGCAGATGTTGCAAACTCACCCAAAATATCCGGTCAAGGTCCTGATAAAGTCATTATTAGTGTCTGTCCAAACTTAACTCTTTCCTCAAAAGCTGCTCTGTGGATGCATATCAGAAACGACAGCATGTTATGAAGCTTTCTGAAATTGGCAAGAGAGTATCATTAATCAGATTACACTAAAACTTGAACTATTAATTTTATTATAGAAAATTATTTCATTTTCTTTATTTAGTCTTGTATTTAAAAAGGGAGGCCTCATCAGGGTGTTATGTTCCGGGGTTCTCTGGTTCTCTTGGTGGGGTTTTCCTGTGCGCCTTTTCCACCTCTTACCACCAGATGGCGACAGGTTCCGGTTGGAGTGCGATGCTGTCATCATCCACAGCTGTCATCGATTACACCCCTCCGTTGTTTTGCAAGTATCTCCTGGATCCCACGGCTGGCGGTCGAACCACTCCTCTGTGTCTCCGTTCAACACATAACACATTGAACAGAACCAGCCATCTTTATCAGGCTTTTGAGCTTTTTAAGGTTTCTGGCTCTGATGCTGCTGCAGACCTTTGTTGCATCAATTCATTGTTTTGCTAATTGTGATAAATGTCTTCGTATGTTTTTGTATTAATAAAGTACACTGACTTTTATAGCAGCTGATCTTTGTGTTTTACTAAAATAAATAAAAAAAACTAATGCAGAGCTTCTCAGGCATCAGTTTTAGTTGAAAAACCATTTTCTAAAATAAGTAATAAAATAGAACTTCTTGTTCACCACGCCTAAGAAAATACATATTATGTAAGTCATCCTCAATCTTTTTTCTTTTTTGTTGAAACGTCTGCAGTTTTCACTTGAACAATTTCATTATGGTAAATGTTACATGTTTTGATGTTGTTTTGGATTAACTTGGATTTTACTAAATTTCCAGATACTAACAGTTTTTGTCAGACTGAACACAATCAATCAATCAATCAATTGAATTTTATTTGTATAGCACATTTCAGCAGCAAGGCATTTCAAAGTGCTTTACATCATATCAAACACAGGAACACAAAGCAACATAGAATCAACAATCAAAACACGACATCAAGTCAGGTTCCATCAATAAATTTGTAATTGATTACGTTTCAAATACAATCCTAAACAGGTCAGCTTTTAGTTGAGATTTAAAAGAAGTCAGTGTTTCAGCTGTTTTACAGTTTTCTGGAAGTTTGTTCCAAATTTGTGTTGCATAGATGCTGAAAGCTGCTTCTCCTCGTTTGGTTCTGGTTCTGGGGATGCAGAGCAGAACCAGAACCAGAAGACCTGAGAGGTCTGGAAGGTTGATACAACAACAGCAGATCTTTAATGTATTGTGGTGCTGAGCCGTTCAGTGATTTATAAACTAACAACAGTATTTTAAAGTCTATTCTTTGAGCTACAGGGAGCCAGTGGAGGGACTTTAAAACTGGTGTTATGTGCTCTATCTTCCTGGTTTTAGTGAGAACGCGAGCAGCAGCATTCTGGATCAGCTGCAGCTGTTTGATTTATTTGTTGGACAGACCTGTGAAGACGCTGTTGCAGTAATCAATGCGACAATGTTTCCACAAATATTTCATGTCTTGTTCCCATTTTATCATCTTGCCACAATCATAAGGATATAGTTTTTACCAGTGTCTAGTTCTGGGTCTTATGTTGAGTTTATCTCGGATATTAACATCACTGTTTTACTAAAATACAGTAACTTCCAAAGTAATAAAAATATAATCGCTTTAAAACATTTTTCAATATTTAACAGTTTGGTTACTCTCAAGTCTTTCTGAATCCAGTATAAAATACAAAAAGTTGCAGATTTTGCACTAAAGGTCAAACTGCTCCTCCATCGGGGATATTGTGTAGTGTTTATTTCACACACATCTAAATTAATATTATATTCAGTCAAAAAGATTTCTAAAAGGTTTTTCTATTTGTTTAGTGTCTCAGTGAAAAACAAGTTTGTCTTCTCTGATTTCATTGTTTTGTAAAAAAAAAAAAAAGTAGCATTTTATGGTGTTACAGCATAAAATTCATCTAATCCTTAGCAGAAATGAATGACTATAGATACAGTGAGTTAATGATTTATGAACATAACCTGCTGGATGTTTTGTTTACACATATGAACAAAAACACTGCACAGCACATTTCCATCAAAAGTAAAAGAGAATTCAATGAAACATTAATAAACATATAATGCTTATGAGTATTTTTTTACAATGGTAAAATGATTCACAATAATGATGTAGCAGGTTATTTTCCTTTTCAAAATAAAAAAAACACTCCACGAATCCTCCAAAAATGTTCACCCAAACATTTTATTAATTTGATTCATTAAACTTCAAAATATAAAGATTTGAACATCGTAGTAAGTCTTTCTCACTGCCTGATCAGTTTGGATCCTTTCATGAACCTTCAAAATATTTTGTAACTGGTATCATTAGAACCTCTGCAAATGGATCACTTAATTAGAGATGTTTTTTTAAGTGACCTACAAGTTCTTTTTTGAGATTATATATGATCTCTGAATCATACAGTTCAGTAGAAACACAGAATGCTTCTTCCTTGAAACATTAGGTTCATATACTTTGTTAATCCAGTTTTTGTACTTCTGTGATTTGCAGTCTTTCTCTTTCTCTCTCTCTACTTTTCTCATTCTCATTAAAAGACACAATGTCATACAGATTCGCACTGAATAAAAGTATTAAATTTAAGATTTGCAACCTTGGAAAGATAAGATGTTAGATAATGACTTGTCACAGTTTAAATATTTTCTTGAATACTTGTAGTTGGGTGCAAATACAGGCCAAAGCAGCAAACCAGCTGATTGGTGTAAGTCAGTACTCTGAGGCAGACTGAAAGGTCTAAAGTATGAAGCACATATTACCCACTTTTTTCTGACCAATCATTGTAATTTTTTCACAATCTCCAATGCATATAAATGAATTGGTGCTTGTATGCTTTATCTGCTTTTAATATTGTCTATTTCATGTTGCTTTGTATGTTTGAAATGCCTGGCTAGAAAATAAATGCCCCCATTGGGGGACAATAAAGGAACTGAACATGTTTGCACTGCTTGTCATTTTCTTTGGGATATTGTGAGCAGTGAGATGAACAGTGAAAGAAAAACTAAACTATTTCTGATAATGGTAGAGGAGAACTTTACAGCAATGACACTGAGGCAGACAGACAGACGGTGCAGTAAAAGTCTATTTGAAAAAGTCATCCAGAATACCCAAGACTGTGGATGTCTCTACTATAATGACACAGTACTAACAAATATATATTATTTTATTATTTTTATTTGTAGGGTATTTAAGGTAGAAGAATCTGGTTACTAACAATGTTAAGATGTAATTTTTCAACATATTACCGTAAATCTGTTTTACAATTCAATTTGTTGGATTGTTGTTCCTACCGACCTACAGGGGGCGACTTTGGACAATGACTCAGAAAACTGTGCAAAGAGAAATTTCTTTCTGCATGCAAGTATTTTTATTTTATTTTTTATTTTTTTAGCTAGTACTCTGTTGTAACGTCGTAGACAATAGCTGCAGTTCTTTTAAAAATATATCCCAACAGCAGAGCTGGAATGACCATGTAATGGAAACCATGTGATTTACAAGAAACAACTGAAAAACGTGTTTATGAAAGTGAAAGTGTTTTTCAGCAGGTTACAAAAGGACGTCTGCACTGCAGTCCTGCAGCTCTGTTAGAAGAAGGAGAGGGACTTTTGTTTTTAATGAAAAACAGCCGGTCCTCAAACAAATCTTCTGCTACGGTAAGTTATTTATACTGTTTTGTTGATTGATTTAAAAAATGAAATAAAAGAGTCAATATTCACTTGTTATACTAACCTCTGATATTATCAGGGCTAAAAGACAGGAAACTAATTCGCACGAGTGACGCCCAACAGATTTACTGGAACTTCATTTTGAATCAGCTGCCGATAAAACATAAAATATCAAATTAATGTTAATCAATGTGCTCCAGATGGTCAGTCACCGTCGTTTACAGGGTTTGTTGAGTTATATTTTACATTAAGCTAGTTGTTTTGTGGTGAAATGTTTCTGGAAAAAAACACTATATACGTTTTCCTGTTTCAAAAAGATTAAAATTATATGTATGTGTATTCCTGTTTTCTGGTTTAAATGCTTAGAACAGCTAGGAATTGATCATCTTTTTGACATTGCTGGATTTTACATGCATTATGATTTATGGATTCTTTAATTATAACTATCATCACACTGTCTATAATGATAAAAGTTGATGTTTTAATAAAGGTACTGTGATGGTCCAAATGTGTGCACTCTGATGTTCAGCTTATTAAGTGGTCATGGCACCAATGCAGTTAAACTTTAAGCTAAATGTTTATTCTTTTCTCTTTACTTTCAGGACTGATAGACAGTTTTTATCTGTAAAACAAAGACAAGCTTAATGGTTCTGCTGCCACGACCCTGGTGGGTAAATGTCCCAGACCGACACCCTTATATATATATATATACTGTGTATATATATATATATATATATATATATATACTGTATATATATGCATTATAATAGCAAAAGCTGTAATGCTCTACTTGAGAAAGTGCATCTATTCAGCCTCTCCTTGACAATCATTCAACAATTCTGAGTGCCACACTACCAGACAGGAAAAGAAAAAATAGGAACTGGAAGATAATGCTGCTACTCTTTCACTTGTTATCAAAACAAATGTTTCAATATTTCTTCCTTTTCTTTCAGAGAGAAGCTGAATGGTTTAGAGTTTGACCCACAATGGAGGTACATAGCCACATTATGAATGTCCAAAATATAATGAAAATTATATCACTGTCCATCCATCTACGCGATACTTAAATTATATATTTTTGTTTTAAGGAGCCCAGATCTGACAACTCAGAGGATATTTATGGTGAGGAAGACGAGGGCCCTCCTTCAGCATACACTGACTGTGAGGCTGACTATCAAAAGGCTGCTACAGATGATGAAGGTCAGTGAATTTAATTTGAAAATGACAACCACATTAAGAAGTAGACTCTGTTTTTCAGGCAGTGGCATTTTTATTATCCTCATCTGTTGTTACTATCACAGCCCCGCTGAGTCGCTACTTTGTAGAACTGCATTTTGGGGCGCGTCTCTACCAGCATGTTTGTTCACTCAACACTAAAACATGCAAAGGAAGCTTTCTTTGCAGATGTCATAAACAAAAACATTAACAATGCTCGAGCTTTATTTGCAACAGTTGACAGGCTCACAAACCCTCCTGTGACGTTACCACCTGAATTTCAATCTAATGCTGCCTGCAGCAGGTTTTTCAGGTTCTTTGCAGAGAAAATTTTAAAAATCAGAAAATTAATCTGCACATACACTAATGCCAGTACCAATGCTGTGCCCAAGCAAAACAAATACAGGAAAAATGATGAGGTAGTTTTACAACCACCCCCAAGACCAGTAAGGGTAAGTTCTGGTACTGGATGTAACACAAAAAAAAGTATCTTAAACAGTTGGTATCAGTAGCAAAATATAGTTTAATTTACAATTCAAGTAAAATCTCAATCACAGTAGACAACAAGCACAGGGAAGCTTTAAGCTTCAGGGTCTCCAAGGAAAAAACAACCAACAAAACATCCTCCTTTTAATTATAAAATAAAAACACTTCAGTAGAGAACTGAAAAGAAAGTACAATACCTGAACTCCCTGACTAACCAAAAAACAGGAGAAAACAGTTAAACAAAATGGCAGAGAACCCCTACCAGCTTCCAGTGTGAATAGAAACAAAACTTTAGTTAGACACTTGATGCTTCATAAAAATGCTCACAGCAAAACCATCCAAAGTCTCCACAAACAATCAGCTCACAGACAAGATCACATCAGGAAGGAAAGAAGAAAAGAGATCTGACATCTCTGGTTGTAGCTCTTTATGATGTGGCTGACGAGCTCCAACACATTGCACCTGTGGCAGCCAGGTAAAGCTGAAACACAAAGAAAAAGCTCTCTCATGAAGAGAGCCCCTAGAGGTCAGTGACTGTAACAAGTAGTATTAGAGTCATTTTCTACAATGGAGGTGAGCAGCTACTTTGTAGAAAAACGTGATGAAAAATATTGTACCCAATATAAGACTGAAAAATATGTAGTCTTATATTTTTATGTTATTTGTACTGAAGATTCATTTGTGGATCTTTACTGTGAAGAAGAAAAGGACCCAGGATCAACAACATGTGCCGACTGTGAAGCTGATTATCATGAAACGGGTACAGATGGTAAAGGTCAGTGCATTCAATTTGACAAAGAACAATGAGCAGTCTGATTCTTCAGGTATTATTATGATTGTTGTTATTATCTTCACAGCTGTTTGCCGTCATGTTAAGACAACACAGTATAAGACCAGCCATGAGTTAATTTCTCAGCCTCTGGAGACTCCTGCTGGTGAAATGGAGAACCACATTGTGATCAACTGCAGGGAGGAAGAAACGTTACAAGAGACAACAGAGACAAATGACTCGACAGAAATCAGTGATCTCCCTGGAAAACCAAACCTTGAGGAAGAAAGGAAAACGCAAAGTAAGCATTATGTGTCAATTTAGCAACAAAGTTGACTGTGAAACAAAACAAAAAAAAATACATAATTTATAAATGTATTTTGAACTAAAACTATTTTTTTTGCCTGGTATTAAGAAGGGATTGTTGGTCATCCTGCATACATTTGTTAAAAAGATAACCCTAAAAATTGGAAGTGATCTTGGAAATTTAAAATTTATTTAAATGAAAGGCAGTACATTAAAAAAACCAACAAAACAGATCAAAACCAATTAAATTTGCATTATTCCAAACCACTGAGAATGCCCTCATGCTTCAGAAACAGGAGCTAAACATGTATTCCCTCCATGTGTGATGCATTTAATAACAAAGATCATATCATAACAATGAAAGTTTTTGGATTTGGTTAAATTTGAGGGCGAGAGCATGCAGGTACAGAAAACGTTAGATATGTTCATCTGCTTGATTAATGTGTGATGGGATCTGGATTCTCTGTTCAACTTGTCGAACATTAATTAAACCACATAAAACTTTCATTTAAACTGAATAGCCTATGTCAATATCATTTAAAAATTCAAAGATAAAAATGGAATATGACAGGATATTTTTGACGTCGTCAGTCAAAATAACGGACAACAAAAAAGTCTAGCGCAACCTCTGCTCTCAGTATTCCTTCAAGATCATTTTTTAAAATTATTTATTTAACTTCTATTTAATGAGGTGAGTTATTAAGAACACATTTGTATTTACACTAACGACATTACATAACGGCATTATTATAAATTCTTTGGTAGAAAAACAATCATGTTCATCTTATTGGGTTATGGTATTTGATTTTAGCAGTGTGCGTACTCCAGAAGACTTCAGCGGTCTTCAGTGGTGCTGAAAACTGCGTTCAGTGAGACGGTTTTATACCCGACCGTGGGGCTGAGTGACCAAAACCTGTACTGCGTGACGTAAAGCCATACCATTTCAATCAAATGGGAGAATCCAACTGAGCACCGTTTGACTGAACAAGGCCAGCAGTGATTAATTAACAAACTTACATGAAAATGTCAGTGCTCACACAGAAACAAAGATAGAAAGATATCATTAAAAAGTTGATGTAGGGGTTGGTTGCACTCTAAATACAAGTGAGGCAGTTCACACACTGCCTCCCTCCAAGTCGAAGTGTTTCACTTCAACCCATTCCTCCATTTTTGTAGTTCGATAGCAGAAATATGATTATCTACTGGCACAGAAATGTTTTATTCTCCAATTGATTAATTGATTTTTGAGCCATAAATGTTACTGCCATATGAATGAACACATTTTAGAAACAGGGCCTATGCATAGGTCAAGAGTTGGCAAAAACTAGCACAAAAATGTCACTGAATGCATTTGGATCATATAGTCCTTAATACAAAAATGGCAAAAACAATGCCAGATTGTTGATGTAATAAGACTATTCGAAAGACGCTGTACGGGTTAGGTCAGAGGTCTCAAACTCCAGTCCTCAAGGGCCGCTGTCCTGGAACTTTTAGATGTGCCTCTGCTGCACCACACCTGAATAGAATAATGAGATCATTATCAAGGCTCTGGAGAACTGATCTACACAAGGAGGAGGTAATTAAGCCATTTCATTCCAGTGTTTTGTACCTGTGGCACATCTGAAAACTGCAGGACAGCGGCCCTTGAGGACTGGAGTTTGAGACCCCTGGGTTAGGTCCTTAAGTAGCTAAGAACATGGCTACTCAAGATAAGTAGTTGTCTTAAGTAGGTATGTTTATATTAGCAGGGACACAGCACTAACATAAACAGAAGGCACAATGTTACTGCAGTTAAAACAATGGCTAAGTTGTCATATCAACACATAATAAATTCTTGGCTAAAATAAAGTTTGTCATTTTAGTGTTATTTGCAGCTTATTGTTTGATGTGTATGTCATTTCCATAGATAGAAGGAACGGATGCCCCAATCAAACAAAGTCTTACTCTGAATCTTTCTTCATGGGAGTGGAGATTGCTGAAGTTCTGGTCCTTCTAGTCCTTAACGCAAACAAAGAGAACTTTCCATACTCTTGTTTGTACATTTCCAAGAAAAATAAATTCAACCAGGCAGTTCATAGAGAATATGATGCTGCTTAATGGTGTAATGTGTGAGTTAATATGCCCAACAACCGAATATTCTCATTTATCAACTTACAGCTTTGGCATCATTGAGCCCTAACCCTAAACCTTGGACTTGAAAATTGATGCGCGAAATAAAATTGGCATCTTTACAAAATTGAAAACCATGCTAAACCATAACCTTGTTTAGCAGTTCCTCAAAAAATACTGTGACGTAATAGTTCAAAAGATGTAATAGCGAATAGAGAAAAATTAACAAATTGAAAAATAAGACCCTAATATAAATATATCTATGTTGAGATTAAATTAAACTTTTCTGCAATACTAGAGACTCCAAGTACAAAATAAAATGTAACTAAATGCTAAAAAAATATTTTGCAAGATATGTCCCTTTTACGTTGGCAGATAAAACATCATTAGTTTCAATTGTAGAACAATGTTTCTTTTCTACGATGCAAAAATACAATCTGCATTGCTGAAGTTAAAAATAGTATTTAATTAGAATTCACACCCATACACATTAAAAACGTAATGTATCTTTATCATTCACAGAGACCAACCTTGAGAGGCTTTTGGAAGATTTGGGCTTGGAGCAGTACCACAGAGAGAAGTTATCATTAAGCAAAATACTTGGGATTGATGAGAAGACGATCACTGATGACCTGGGCGACTGTAAATCAAATATCCTGTTGAATTTTCTCAAGAAATTAGTGATGGTTAATGTGACTGCTAGGAACGTAAAAGGTGTATCATGTGACTTGAGTAATGAATCTTCTGAGTCAAACTGTGATGATGAATCAGACAGTACAGAGAGCAATTTTGAGGACCTGTTTGAGAGCCCAAATAAGACTGAAACATTTAATCCTCTTGATATAATGACTGCTCTCCTTTTGTGTTCTGATGGTTTTGTTCAGCAAGAGTTAGCTCTAAAAATGTCCATGTGTCAGTTCTCTGTTCCTCTGCTGCTTCCTAACTGTGATACACAGCAGTGCACCCTCATGCTGTGGGCCATGAGAGACATTGTTAAGAAGTACAGACCTTCAGATCTTTCAGAATCAAAAGGCTTCATAGAAGAGAGAATAGTTCTTTCTGAACTTCCAATGATCTCATTTGTGAGACTGGGTGAGTGCTCTCTGTCCAAATCAGAGATCCTCAATAAACTTTTGAGTAACTCTGAGCAATACCATGACACCTTTGTTCACCACAACATGGAGTCTGGAGACATTCAGAGAAGAATATCCAATGGACTGACTGAAATGACCTGGTACCTTCCCTGTGGAAACAAAAACATGGACATCTTTAGTGAACCAGTTGCTATAGCTAACCTTCGTGGAGACATTGCTTCATTTGAAACTCAATTCTCCTTTTTGTGTCAAACATCTGCTGCTGTTTTTGTTTTCTTTGACCAGCTGGACTCTGAGTGTGAACTGCTGATGAACAAAAGCCATAAAGCTCAAATCTTCTTAGTGGGAAACCAACAGAACAAGAGCCTTACTCCAGATGTTCTGAAGAAACTAGCAACCAGGCTGAACTTGAGTAAAAACAATATAATTATAAAAACTAACAAAACAAATGATGCAGACTTTGTCAAATCTTTGAAGAAAACAGTGAGCAGTGTACTTACCAACCCACGGTTAAAGATGTCAGTAGAGCAGATGGCTGAAGTTGCTCATGAATTGGGAATTCCAGTTGATGAAGATTCTCCAGAGTGCCAGGATGGAAAGAAAAATGCAGATGCCATCACTGCAGAGATAAAAGATACTTTTCAATTCAAAGAAAATCAGTTTCCTTTGCAAGGTCAAATATGGAAGGAACTGACATTTTTGGAAAAGGAAGAATTTCGTCTCCGAAAAGTTGGTTCTGAAAATATAGAAAACTATAAGAGCAATCTTAAAAAGAAAAGAGAAGAGCAACGTAAAAAACAAAATTCCTATGCAATGTCAAGTGTAATGTCATGCTTCATTAGGGCAATATCCAGCCCACATAGAGAAAGGTGTTACTTTCTAAAATGGATGAGAATGAACCTCGACAACTTGTCTCGAACAGAACTTTCTGGCCTTAGGGAACTTTACAAGGAAAAATGCAAAGATTCTGAAAACAAACAAGAGATCAAAGAAATTGACCAACAACTTTCCAGCAGCTCACTGGGAGTTGAGCACTTCTTCCGTGAAATGGGTCAGATCTATGAAGCTTCTCTTTACCTTCCAGAAACAGATCCATCACGTCAACAGCTGCAACATCTGCCCAAACTCTGTGCTCAGTTGTTGCTGGATGGATTTCCTCTTGAGCTTGTAGATGGAGATGCTTCCAACATTCCTCTCGGATGGGTGAGTGATGTTCTGTCTCAGCTCAATGACTTGGTGTCTCCAAAGAACAAGATCCTGGTCGTCACAGTTCTTGGAGTTCAGAGCACAGGGAAGTCCACTCTCCTTAACACCATGTTTGGAGTTCAGTTTGCAGTCAGCAGTGGTCGATGCACTAGAGGTGCCTTCATGCTGCTCATCAAAGTCAATGAAGACTTCAAGAAAGTTCTCAACTGTGACTTCATGATGATCATCGACACTGAAGGCTTAAAGTCACCAGAGCTAGCACAGCTGGACAACAGCCATGAGCATGACAATGAGCTGGCAACACTTGTTGTTGGTCTGAGTGACATCACCATTATCAATATTGCAATGGAGAATTCAACAGAGATGAAAGACATCCTGCAGATAGTGGTGCATGCTTTCCTCAGGATGAAGGAGGTCGGCAAAAAGCCTCAATGTCAGTTTGTTCACCAGAACGTTTCTGATGTTTCAGCTCATGAGAAGAACCTGAGAGACAGGAAGCTGCTGTTAGAACAGCTGAATGAGATGACCCAGGCAGCAGCTAAAATGGAGAAGAAAGAGGAAAACAAGAGCTTCACTGATGTGATGGAGTATAATCCAGACACTGGGAACTGCTACATTCCTGGACTCTGGAATGGAAACCCACCAATGGCTCCAGTCAATGCAGGATACAGTGAGACTGTCTATGAACTCAAGAAAAACATCATCCAACAGCTGGGAAAGTGTGAGTCAACTTCTAATAACATCTTGGAGTTCAGAGAGTGGATAACCAGCCTGTGGAACGCAGTAAAACATGAAAACTTCATCTTCAGCTTCAGAAACAGCCTGGTGGCTGATGCTTACATGAGGCTCTGCACAGAGTACAACCAATGGGAGTGGGAGTTCAAAAAGGAAATGTACAAATGGGTTACCACAGCAGAAACAAGAATTTCCAATTTTGGTACAGCTGCTGCAAAATCTAAACTATCTGACATGAATGAATTCATGACCGAGTTGAAAAGTGAAGCATTCACAGAGCTGACCAAGTGGGAGACAAAGATTCTTGACAATCTGAAGAAATACTTTGAGCAGCCAGAAGGTCATGTTTATCTGATTGAAGGATACAGAGAGGATTTCTCCAACAGCATAAAGAGTCTTCGACGACAAACTGAAAGATCAGTGTTCAACCAGATCACAACAACAGCTGACATTAAAGAGGGATTGAAAGAACTCGACAAAATCAGGGCCACTTATACAGAAAAAATTGAGAAAGCAGTTTGTGATTTAATTGATAAATGTCGTAAGAAAAAAGTTAAAATGACTGACAGAGAGCTTGATGAAAATTTTGATAAGATGTGGACTGAAACACTGGAAACCTTGGCCTTCTCCGAACAGCAGACTTCAAATATCTTCACCAGTGTGTCCCATCAGTTACAAACAAATCTTTCTCCTAAGGGAAGCCATGCATGTGAACTGCTGAGTAAAAAAAACCTCAAAGACTGTGGACTGGAGCCTTTTACATACAAACCCAAAGGACGGAGAGAAAAAATCAAACACAAACTAACAGGATGGTGGAACTCTACAGATCCTATAAAGGCCAGGCAAGAAACCGCTGACAGCATCATATCCTCCTGCAATGATTGTATTAGTGATAAAATCAAGAGAAAAACTAATTATCATGACACTTACATCCAGGAGATTCTTCACATCATTGATGAGAAGCTGAGCAATGCTAAGGTTGACACTGACATAGAGTTTGAGGTGTCTCTGAAACAACACATCTGTGGATCTGCAGCCAGGGAGTTTCAGAAGATGCATGAAGACTTTATACAAGAAAATGATCCTTATAAATGTCTGCAGAAAAACAAAAACAAATTTTGTACAGGTTTCAAAGATGTGTTCTACAAACGAGACCAATGCCAGAAGAAAGCTGAAGAATTCACTAATCAGTGTCTGAAACCTGCTGTGGAAGATTTCATCTATCGTTCCTTGGGCCTCAACATAATCGATGAAATGCTGACAGGAGAAGAGTTCAGCACACGAATGTCTTTTCAATATTCTGTTTTAATGGATCTTGTTTCAAGGAATGATTTTGAACGTTATCTTTACTACATCTGTTCCTATGAAGATTATTTAAAATCCCAGATATCTGACAGAATAAAGAAGCATTTTTCTGATGGGTCTATTCTAGGTGAAATTGAAGACAGACATCTCGAGTCGAGTATTAGCAGCATCAATGGTGCCATCAAAAAGACCATAGCAACTGACAGCCTGAAGACATTTGTTGAAGAGATCTGCAAAGAACTTGGTGACAAACTGGTGATTTCCCAGAATGCTCTTGGTGCCTTCCTGGTCCTAAACAATGCTGATCAGAAACAGTTCGCTCACTGGCTCACAGTGTCTGTGAAGGACATGGCAGAAGCTCTGAGGACAGATATTCAGAACAGACCCTTTGAAATCAAACTCAGTCATCTCCATGTAAAGCCCCATGTTGAGCTTTTCAACAGAGTGATTGGTTGTGGCCAGCAGTGTCCATTCTGTGCCGTACCCTGTGATGCAGGAGGAAAATTACACACTGAACATTTTGCTTCATTGCATCGTCCACAGGGCTTGGGTGAGCATAGATGGGAGGGAACAGAGCAGCTTATGACTGACATCTGCTCTTCTCTGGTTGTCAGTGGAAAGATTTTCTGTTGCAGTGCCACAAAGGATGAATGGCACCTTTACAAAAACTATAAGGAAATCTACCCACACTGGGACATTCGTCCAGATGTCAGCCTGGAGGCATCAGACTACTGGAAATATGTGATGGCCAAGTACAACCAGGAATTTGCTAAAGCATACATGGCAAAACCAGCAGACATTCCTCCTGCTTGGAACAATATCACAGAACAACAAGCAAAGGAAAGCCTTAAAGAGTCATTTAACATCAAGTGAGACTAGAGTTTTCTAGTCAGGCATTTCTATTCTTGAGAAGGTCCATTAGGATTCAATTTTATTTTAAAACAGATAAAAAAAACTATTTAATATTCTCAAAAGTTAGTGCTAACTTGTCGCGCAAAGTTTGTTCTTAATTTTTTTTTTCACTTTTTTATAAACAATAATAAATACTTACTTCTAGTCTATGTAGAAAAAATATATTTCATGGATCTTACTCAAAGATCTGTGTATGTTCTTTGGCTCTATGAAGTTTTGAGCATGTTTTTGCTTAATACATCCTTACTGAAAATAGTGTCAAGTTGTAACAATGTTTGGATTTATGATTCTTTTACTTTGCTTCTTCAATATTTCTATTATGATTTCTGTGACTATGTAGTCTCTAGGACTGATGTCTATGAAGTGGTTAACAGAAATGACCCCACCAATAAGCCTAGTGGCATGTTTCCATGGAGATATATTATATTCAAATCCCAGGTACAAAATCGTTTAATATGTTCTAAAATGAGACGTTAAAGAACTGTTATTGTGATGTATTAGCAAATATTACTTTTGTAGTTTATGCTTAGACTGTGTTCTGGGACCTTTGAGAGATGAATTGGTTTTGTTAGAGAAAAGTTAAAAAGATGAAGTTTGTTTTATGGTCAACGAAAGTTTAAACTGTAAAGCAATTTAAAGATGTATTCATTTTTAAAGTGGTTAAACAACTTGAATATGTAAACTTAACATGCTATATTATTTTTTGATCATAGTAATGTTAAAAGTATACATTAAATATTTGTTTTCCTTCAAGAGGAGTTCCATTAATTTATTCTAACTACATTTCAATTCGGTACAACTGCTGTGCTAAAATTATTCATCACAATAATTGTGTTAAAGGAACACATTAATACATCTGGTTTCAGAGTGTAAAAAAAACTTTTTTTTACATATTTAAAAAAAATACAGCAAATACAATTGGTCCTTCTTTTCTCATTTTACCTGATTTAACAACTAGTAAATCAAGTAGAGTGTTTTTCTTGATTAACTTGACACCATAAATCAAGTCAAGCATTTGACTTGATTTACAGTGTAGATATACTATACTAGTATTGATCCTAGATAGCAGGCGGCGACATTTCTGCTCTGGGAAACGACCAAACTATCAGAGAAATGCAATGACTTGGAGTTGAGGATGAGGCGCAACAATATAAGAATCCATGGCATTCCTGAGGGTGTAGAAAAAACAACACCATTAGCTTCATAGCACAATTTATTAAATCCCAGATTCAAATCACAGACAGGATGGAATTGTGTATTGAAAGAGCACATTGCTCACTGGTGAATAAACCACGCTCCCCCCGAAAGCGATCATCGTACGCTTCTTTTATTATAAGATGAAGGAACATGGGATAAAACAGGCCTGGAAACAGAAGATCTGCTATGAAGGACAGACTGTTTATTTCAACCAAGACTACACAACGGGGGTCCAAAAGAAAAGGAAGCAGGTGAGGGAAGACATCAAACAACAGAAGGAGAGGAATGTGAAGGAACAGTCCTCCTTTCCGGCCCAACGCAAATGCTGGGGCTCTTGGAAGACTTTTGTTCATGTTCCAGTCATTGTTTTGGGGTCCCTGTCCCAATATGTGTGTTTATGTTTCGTTTTTGTTTACATTTATTACTGAAATTGTCATATCTCCTATTTGTCCTATAAACCTTACATATCTTCCTTCTTTATCCTTTACCTCTTTTTCAACTTCAAACAATATCCCTTATTGGATTAAAATAGCTACCCCCTCCTTTTTCCAAATGAGGCATAAAATGGGTGACTTACCGATTCCCTTTTCCGGTTTTTGTGTTTGTTCTCCATTAGGTGAGTCTCTGGTAGATTTTTTAGTTGAGTCAAAATCTTCTTTTGTTTAATAGGATGGTTCAGACCATGAATATTGTAAGATACTGTATCTAGCCCACTCATATTACTACCATATCTGGAGCTGTACGTGACACCTCTTTGAAAAGAAAAGTATGTTACACAAGACATAGCCTCAACTGAAAAGGAGAAATTTGAAAATAAGTGTGCGCGATCCAATCATCTTAAAGGAGACTTGGAATTAATTGTCAGTTGTACTTTGGGAGCGTAAAAGGAAGGCTGCGGAAAAATAGTGCTGAAATTGATGAGACATCTTCAGCGAGACCCAGAGACACTGTGTTGCTAACCATTGATGAGTCTGTACCTCGTCTTGGCTAGGTATTTTTACTTTTGTTGGATTGGACTTCTGGATTGTCTACGGCTGGAGATGGTGAGCCTGTGTCCAGAAAAGAACTACCGATCCATCAAAGAACTTCCATCTTGTCTCCAGCATGAACATTGTAGTGGTAATAATGAAAAAAGGAGCTGAACTCAAAAACACAATTTGACTCGATGAATGACTAAAAGAATAAATGAAACATTGAGCTCAATAGGTCTGGGGTTTAATTTTTGATATGTCGGCTTGTTATTATTATAATTGCTTTTATTATTGTTATTGTGCTTGCTAAATGTGAGTAGCCCAGCTCATAGCATAACCGCTAACATGTCTCCACATGATTTAAACCCTCCAGAAGTGCAGCGCATGGTAGTTGAGCACATTGTGAAAAGGAAAGATTATGCAGTGCAACAGTTCTCACAAAACTAAGTTTTTTTCTGGTAAAATCCCACAGCCAGCGTATGAGCCAGATTATGATACTTGACATTCCAGTGTAGAACTACTCATGAGTGACTCTTCCATTTCCAAAGTGCAACAATCTCAAAAGATCCTTCAGTCTATCTTACCCCCAGCCGCTGATACAACCAGGAATTTGGTAAAGCATACATGGCAAAACCAGCAGACAAAAAAAACAGTGAAGTCCATCTTGATCCTTCCCACATGAAAAAAAAGAAGAGCGAAGTGGGAGAGAGCCAAATAAAACTTATGTAGGACCTACATTTGTGACCTCAACATTTCTCTCCACAAGACTTTGTCTCATTTGTACGAGCAAAACCATCCTGGTGAAAAACAAATATACTAAGACAGACATCTTACTAAAATGTTAAATTTTAGTATACTAGTATAATTTTAGTATACTTAAGCATACTTTAAGTCAGACTAATCATGTGTATACTTCAAGTTCACTTAGGATTAGTTAACTTAAAGTGTGACATTTTGGAACAACTAATTTTGTGCTTATTGTATTTTAATAGTATTTAAATTGTATTAAAGAACAATTTAAAATGTACTTTTATGTACTTTTTTGGAACAACTTAAGTTACACTTAGTATACTTTACGTATATTGTTTTTTATGTAATATAAACGTTCACAATTAGTATATTTTGAGTGTACTATTTTTGTGATTGAATTACATTTAAAATATATTTAGATTAGAATGCATTTTAAGTATATTGGCATTACATATTTTATATATTAGTGTGACACTGTCATAAACATGACATAACACCTATTGGGGCGTGCTGTGGTGGCGCAGCGGGTTAACACGCCCCACGTTTGGAGGCCTTAGACCCGCGGACGTCGCGGGTTCGACTCCCGGCCCCGACGACCTCTGCCGCATGTCCTCCTTCACAAAATGGCGCCGGCTCAGCTGGCTGCCTGCAGACACAGCTCCTGTCGTGTGCTGTAACTGCGAAATAATTTCCCTGCTGGGATGAATAAAGTAAAAAAAAAATTCTTGTTGTGTCATGTTAGTATGTTCAGTAAATAATGACACTTTTAATGAGAAGTTTCTTTAAAAGTTGGATTAGAAGTCCATTAAATGTGCCAACTTTGGGTGGCGCCATGTTGTAAAAGGCAGGAGAAAAGGCTGCTGATCAACGTGATCTGACATAACTTGGGCTGATAAAATCAATAACATTAGCTGTGAACATCGATAGTTACGATATATCTTGATCTTCTTGGTGGGACGGGGCGCCCCCTCTTGATAATAGTAGAGGAAACGCTGGACTGACAAGTAGTTAGCATGATGAGTTAAGCAGACTCACAGCTCCACCAGGTGTTTACTAACTACTGCTGACAATAGACAGGAGGAGCTGAGAAGTGCGTTAAAAACAGGAGGCTTGCACAAGAAGTTTGCATGGTGTATCATCTTGCAGCACAGTTGGACAGGAAGTCAGCACAGGATGCTTGTGGTCTGTGTGCAGGTTCAACATCATTTGCATTTGAAAAACTGTCAAGCGACAAAAAACACCCAGTGGCTCAGTGACAAATCAAATACTATGTGCATAGTATGAAACTGAAACTTGAAACGAGGTTCAGCATTCAAACAAATATTTGGCAATTTCATTTTGATACTAACTGCATTTCATGAAGAAAAACACATGTAGTGCATGTATTTGCCTTTACGACAGGGTATTAGGGTCATACTGAAAACAAAAATGAAAATATACAGTGATGAGAACAAAGTCTAAATTACAGGATTAAAGTCATAATATTCATTTATTAGTTTACTTAATTCTCATTCTCATCATTTTAGAATTGAGGATTTGTGAATAAATGACAAACTCCAAACCTGACATGCCTTAAAATCAATTAAAGTCTGAGCTGAAGGTGTTACAGCAGCATTATAAAAGCCTCAGAGAGTGGTGTGTCTTATTTTATTGATCGGATAGTCAAAGATATTGAGTATGATGGATCAAAGTCTAATTGTCTAACACTACAAAGTACAAAATATTTTTTTTAAAATACAAGCTGTTATGCACTTTTAAAGATGTACTAGGAAGTTCTAGGAAGTGACACAGGCAAATCTTCGTCATGTAAATGTAAAAAAGAACTTAAGTCCATCTTGAAGAATATGGATCCTTGATGGCAGCAACATTTCATGGCACTCAGTCCAGTGGACCATAAATCCTGCTGGACTCTATGGCTGCACATCAAGGAGGAAAACACATCTCTCAGCAAGACAAAAAGACCTTTGACCTTTTCATGATCTCAACAGTAGGGTTTGTCAGCAAAGACAAATTGTCAAAATGGAAGTGATAGTGTTAAATAAATAATGTCAATGTGAACATGTTGAGTTTTATTAAGTCATAGAATAAAAGTCAAAAGGTGAAAACTGATTGGAGTCAGAGATGGAGGAGTTAAAGGAGAATTGCAAAGCCTTAGAGAGAGGAGTTGTTGTACAGACGGCCAGAGATGATGAATATTATTACAATGATAATAATAATTAGTCTACTAATAAAAGGATCTCAAAATGTCAGACTGTTGGGGATAAAAAACAACAAAATTAAAGTTTTAGTGCAGCTGGTTTGAATTGGACAACGTATATTTTAATAATCATGTACAAACAAAGATCTTCTGTAAATTAATCAAGTTTACCTGTTTTGATTATGAATTACCTTGATGATAGAGTCAGGTAGAGTCAATTAAAGAACAAAAACCACCTAATGCTGATGGTATTGAATTGAGGCAGGTTTCCTGCTTTGCGTTACAAACCTCGAAAGCATCGATATGACAAGTAGTGGAAACCAGAGTTACAAATTAATAGAATAATTTCAATGAGGAAGCCTGCATTCTTGAGTTAGGAAAGCTGTTAAAAATGAAGATCATACCATTGATTGTGTTGGGATTTACCCAAGACCCATGGAGGAAAAGGACTGAACTGAACACAGAACAAGGAACTGGTAAAAAATTCAAGAAAAACATTTTGCAGTAAGTAAGATAAAACAATGGTAACCTCGCTAAAGCTGCTATAAGAAATATTATGTGACATGTCTCATTCTTAATATTTCTTCGCTTTACATTTTGTTGCAATAATGATTTTGTTTGTACTTTTTTTTGTTCTTTTCGCCTTTTTTGTCTTGACCTCTGATTTCTGAAAACTGTCATCAAATTCTGACATAATAAAACAACTCGACGCTATAAGTGATGATCATGTCCTTAACTGTAAACAGATTAGATAAAGTTGTTTCACTTAAATCCAAAAGTGAAAGTAGAATCAAGGATATAAAAGGAGTTGGCTGCTGTTCAGCTCTCAGACAGAACTGCTGCTCTACAGAGTCACTGCACTACAGAACTTCTTTCAAGGTGAGTGTTTTGATTATGTTAATAAAGCATCTCTTTAGAATAGAATTCAACTTTATTGTCATTGCACTGTCACAAGTACAAGCAACGAGACGTAGTTTGCATCTATCCAGAAGTGCTCTATGAGATATAAATATTTATTTACTGATGTACAAGACTATGTATGTATGGACTATAAGGGGTTATAGCAAAGAGATATAGATATTGTGTATAAATATAAATATAAATATGGGAGCTATATGCATAGATTATACAGAATATACAAGAATGTTAGGGAATGGATTATATATGTATATAATATGATACAAGATAAATAATGGCAGATAAAATTTACAGGTTGTATGTGTGTGTGAAGAAAACAGTCCGTGATGTGTGTGTGTGTGAGAATAGTCCATGTGTTATTGTTGTATGAGAGGATAGGGGAGTACAGTCCTTATAGTTTATGTTTTATGTCAGGAGGCGTTCAAAAGCGTGACAGCTGTGGGAAAGAAGCTGTTCCGGTGCCTGGTGGTTCTGGTCCGTAGGCTTCTGTAACGCCTCCCAGAGGGCAGGAGGGAAAAGAGTGTGTGTGCTGGGTGAGTGGAGTCCTTTGTGATTTTCCCAGCCCTTTTCAAACACCGCTTCCTGTAGATGTCCTTGATGGCAGGGAGCGGTGCCCCGGCGATATACTGGGCAGTTTTCACCACCCTCTGCAGCGTCTGCCGGTCGGAGACAGAGCAGTTCCCATACCAAGCTGTAATACAGTTGGTGAGGATGCTCTCAACAGTGTTGTATAAAGTACTGAAATCTCAGAGTCAAGTAAAAGTACAAGTACCTCTCCAAAATATGACTTTGGTAAAAGTCGAAGTCACTGACTGAAATGTTACTTGAGTTAAAGTCTTAAAGTATCTGAAACTTCTTGTACTTAAGTATGGAAATTACTGTAAAAATGGATGTACTCAAGTAATGTAATGAAAAGTACAAGTAAAAAGTAAAACAAAGCAAATGCAGTTTGAATGACATTTTTTATATTTTGGTAAACTTGTCAAATACACTTAAAATAATGTACCCAACCAAGTGCAGGCAAAATTAAACCTGCTAATAGATACACCTGCAGGCATCATTTAGTTAAGAAAATTAGGTGCTTTACCTATAGCACAAGGTTAACTTAACCTGCTTTACAACTGAACCAGCTTCTTAGTATACCCTCCAGGACAGAAAATACAAAGTTTTTGTAAGCCTTAAGTTTTCCCTTCAAGTAAGGTCAGTGCTGAAAATGAGAAAAATAAATAGTACAGAAAATGCGGCCAACATGAAGAAAAAGAGCTGTTACGATTACTCTACTTCACAAATCAGTGAATCAGTCAGTAGGTGGTGCACACAACTGGTCATTATGCAAAAGAAAAAAAGAATTGGGAGGGAAATGCAGCTTATTGGCATCTGAAGAGGGAGACCTTTTTTGTAAACCTGGTTTTGAACTTGCATGCCTTTCCTATATTCGTTAAATTTAGTCTAAATTGCTATTGCTATGGCTTCTGCCCCCCCCTTGAACAGAGGAGTCTAGGTAGCCTGCTACAGTCAACATTAGGCCTCAGCTAAATACACCACGTGTGGAACTGAAACAATGCCAAACAAAGTTCATTTATGGTCAACGTTTCACAATACAGTAGTGTCTAGTGACCAAGCTATAGTTACTGAAACAGGAGGATTATAACCATTTCATAAGACGTTACCTCGATGTGTTTCTTCAAGTTGGACGGGGAGTTTTTGTAAGATAGAATTTCCACATCTTCGGGCAGGAATAACATAAACTGCATGCGGTACGACAAATCTTTAACACCCACGAAAGAGTATATTGTGTTTAAATAAGGCCATGGGCTCTCATCACCAGCTGGTGGTTCCCCTGGAGCCGTGTCCGACGTAGTTGCAGTCGTTGTGGTCTCCGTCTCCTCCTCCATGTGACCGCTGCTGATTGCGAGACTTGCTTTGTGTTTAATGGGAGAAGCGAAACAGGTGTATCCTATTGGAGGTGATGAACAAGCCCAGGCAAGTAGGATACGGACTTTGTTCGGTAGCCTACTTGCTACTTGCTAATCAGTAGGTGGGGTCAAAACACTGTTTCTCTCTCTCGCTTTTTTGTAACGAGTAACTAAACCACACATTGAAAATGTATTGGAGTAAAAGTATGCAATTAAGTTCGGAAATATAGTGAAGTAAAAGTGAAAGTCATCAAAAATTTTCATACTCGAGGAAAGTATGAAGTACTCCAAAATATACTTTAGTAAAGTAGTGAAGTATTTTTACTTCGTTACTATACAACACTGGCTCTCAATGGTGCAGCGGTAGAAGTTCGTGAGGATCTCTGAGGACGGGTGGTTCTTCCTCAGGGTCCTCATGAAGAAGAGGCACTGATGCGCCTTCTTAATGAGTTTGGAGCAGCTGGTCGTCCAAGTCAGGTCCTCGGAGATGTGGACTCCCAGGAACTTAAAGGTGTCCACACGCTCCACCACTGTCCCCTTAATGTGGATGGGTGGATGTAGGTCAGCGTTCCTCCTGAAGTCCACGATAAGCTCCTTGGTCTTCTCGGTGTTCAGCTGCAGGTTGTTTTTGTCGCACCACTCAGCCAGATGGTCTACCTCCTCCCTGTAAGCGGCCTCGTCATTATCTCTGATGAGGCCGATCACCGTGGTGTCGTCTGCGAACTTGATGATGGTGTTAGAGCCATGGACAAGTCTGCAGTCGTAGGTGAAGAGGGAGTAGAGGAAGGGACTCATCACATAGCCTTGTGTCACTCCGGTGTTTATGATGATGGTGGATGAGAAGTGGTTGTCCAGCCGGACATGTTGAGGTCGACTGGTCAGGAAGTCGAGCAACCAGTTACACATGAGTGGGCTGATGCCGAGGTCTGTGAGTTTGGTAATGAGTTGTGATGGGATGACAGTGTTGAATGCTGAACTAAAATCTAAGAACAGCAGTCTGGCGTTAGTGTTCTTACTGTCCAGGTGAGAAAGGACAGAGTGCAGCGCTATAGAGACTGCATCCTCTGTGCTGCTGTTCTGCCTGTATGCAAATTGGTGGGGGTCTAGTGTGGGGGGGAGACAGGATCTGAGGTGTGCTAGGACCAGCTGCTCCAAGCACTTGGTAATGATGGGGGTAAGGGCTACCGGGCGGTAGTCATTGAGTCTGGTTGGGTTGGGATTCTTGGGGATTGGGACGATGGAGGCAGACTTGAAGCAGGTCGGTACCACAGCGTGGGCCAGGGACAGGTTGAAGATGTCCGTCAGCACTCCTGCCAGCTCCCCAAACCACGTTCTGAGGACACGTCCAGGTATGCCATCAGGACCTTGTGGGATTTAATCCTGCTCAGAGCCGCTCCTACGTCAGTGGGGAGCAAAGTCAGTGGCTGTTGGCCTGGGGTGGTAGCTGCTTTGGTTGCAGTTGTGGTATTCCCTCTCTCAAAACGAGCATAGAAGTTGTTAAGTTCGTTGAGGAAGGAGACATCAGTAGAAGCGGGGGTGGCATTGGTGTTCTTGTAATCTGTGAGAATCTGAAGGCCTTGCCACATACGTCGGGGGTTGGAGTTAGAAAAATGATCCTCCACCTTCCTTTTGTAGTGGTGTTTGGCCTTCTTGATTCCCTTCTTCAGCTCAGCCCTGGCTGCACTGTAAGTCTGTGCATTCCCTGACCTGAAGGCGATGTTGCGGGCCTTCAGCAGGAGACGAACGTCTCGGTTCATCCAGGGTTTCTGGTTGGGGTACATGGTAATGCGTTTGCAGGTTGATTCACTTATATTACTGAATATCATTTTTTTATTTAAATATATCTATATGTATGTTAGAGATGCTACGATCAGGTTTTTGCTGCCGATTATAATCACCCATGAGGGACGATCACCGATCAATGCTGATCACCTGGATTGGATGTTAATTTTTCGCTTTAGGTCTAAATGCTACTACAGTGGTTTGACAGGTGGATTCTATTCATCCTCATCAATCATTTAGAAAATGATTGATTTACCTAATTTAAACAAAACAAGCAAAATACTTGCAGGCACAATACAGCAGATACTCAATCAAAAGGGCAACTGAAAAACCTGCAATCAGTTAAATAATATTTGACAGTAATGTTCACAGTGCCCCAAGTTATGCATGAGTCAAATCAATCTCAAAACACTGCCTATATTAAATTCTGTCAAAGTAAAATGCAGGTTGCATCTAAATAAACAATCCAAAATTACTAAATCAAAACTTCCTGAGAGCATGGCTAGCTGATTAATGCTGGTTCTGATTGTTTGTTTCTGACCTAGCTGAGTAAGAGCAGAGGAAATATTTTTTTTATTTTTCATTTCAGAGATTATCTGTTTAATGTTAGGACATAACAAAAGTTTATGTAAAATCTTTTTTGCTTAAGTTACATTCTGCAGCTTGAAGCAGATGTTCGGTGTGAGAGTTCACTGCTGGGTGGAGGTTAAACGGTGCTACATCTGTGAAATATTACTACCAATCCTAACTCGTTGACTTAAATTATTTTTCGAGTTACTTGCTTAGCTTTCTGACCATCATGCTTTTCCAGGTGAATATTTGCAGTTGTGTGCTGTTTTACCTTTTGTCTGGCCGCTCCGGATGTCTTTTTTTTCCTGCATCGAGCCTCAATGTAGCCATACACTTTGTCAAGTGTTTGTTTTTTAATGTCATATTAGATTTGTTGTGTTAATGCATTTTGACCTGCTTCGCCCCCGAGGTATTCTCTGTCACAACATGCACGCTTCCCCATTCACTCTGAGTGTTGAAGTTCCTCATCACATTGTTTAGGATTTGGTTGCCATGCGCTTGCGCAGTGTGAAGGAAAGGAGATAAGCTGCACTGGCAGGTTGCGAAGTGACATATAAGTGATCAGCATACCTGTCAAGTCTCCCATTTTGGCCGAGAGACTACCTTAGAAGTTGGGAATTTTTTCTGCAATCTTACATTGTTTCTCCACCATTAACACGACTGCATCACACAATAATCTTGAGCTTTAGTACAAACTGTGCAAGGTAAGGGTGTGAGCAACGCACGGACATCTAGATTGACAGTGCTAAAATCTTCCTCCTGGATTTGATTGGTGGTTTCTGACTGTGCATTTCTGCAGTAGGACCACTGGAGGGAGCCAGAGGACTTTGATGTTTCCAGAGATTTTCTGTTGCTTGTTTGACAGTTTTAACAAATATGCAATAAATACATTTTTATCAAGGTTACTGCAGCTTTGAATGTCCCTGCAGCGATAATACACCAAAATGTCTTAAAGGGTGTCAGAATATTTTAGAGACGTCAGAAGCCAGAAAGACATTAACATGTTTTAAACCTTGCAGTGACCTCTATGACGTCTTAGCATTGAAGATGATCAGCTTTTAAAGAAAGGTGGAGACGACACACCTTAAATGGGAGGTTTGTTGGGTCTAGAAAGTCATTTAGGCGTTAAGCGTTTTAATAAAGATTAATGGATTTTCTACAGACAGTTAGTACCTAAAAAAAACCACAACATTCAAATGGTCATCAATAAATATTACATAAATATTAGGGAAGTTATTAATGCAGAGTTTTTATTTTTTGTTTTTTTCCCGCACAGCCTGATCCATTCATGTGGAGACAGTAGAGCACAAAATCTGCAGTCAACCTTCGTATCTTCCCAACACCTGATGGCAAAATGGACGACTTGACTCTGATCTCTATCTGTATGGTCTGCATCGCATTACTACTGATAGGCCTATTCAAATTCTGTAAACCCCTGCATCGAACCTGTCAGAATCCAGAAGAAAGCCCAACAGAAATAGCAGGTATGTCTGCTGCAAAACCTGCACGCTTTTGTGAATACAGTAGACAAAAGTCAAAGAAGAGTACAACATATTTAAAACCAACTGTAAACAAACATACATTAAAATGGAAACAAATGAACTTTGATTTATAAAGGCTTTTTAAAATTAAGATTAGCTGAAAGAGTTGAATTATAAATGCTGAGGAAACTGGAAGTAATAAATTAGTAATTTCTTAGTGTGAATTAATTTCTGTATTTTTGGCAAAAATTACAGTCTGGATGTACAAAACTGGTGGAGGCTTACCCTAAAATATTTTTTGCTGTAAATGCAGCAAAATATGCCTGATGAAAGTACTGATTTGGGATCCTTAATGTCAGTAAAAGGAGAATTTTTCAGATTTATATTTATGAATAATTAAACATTGTTATTGTACGAGGTGCTCTGCCCTCCACTTCAGAGATACTAACACTCTCCCTCTGCAGTAATCAGCGATCCTCTCTTAAATCCTCCTGAATCTGAGACTCTTAATGGAGAGACAAGAGAGAAACCTTCATCAACATCTGCTGAGTCTGATGACAAGCCAAAGGATGGAACAGATGGTGAAGGTCAGTAAAATAAATTTAAAATTAAATCAGAGTGCAAGAATGTTTGAAAAACAATGTCTGACATTCATTTCTTCATTTTCATAGAATTTTTATTCATCATTTCCTTTGTCAGATTCCAGTTGTTTCTGTCACCATTGTGGTTTTTATTATATTAACAAAGGAATACCAACAATGTTGTCCGTGTGTATGCTTATGTTATTTCAGATGTAAACACAGTGATCAGGGAAAATTTGGGGATTTTTAGGATCAACTATGGATTTCATTAAAATTTTTGAATTTGAGTCCACATTAGAAAAATTTGAAATCAAGGTTTATAGTTTTTTGAAATGAAGAAAGCCTGAATAAACTCAGAGTGCTCAACAGAATTATTTATTTAAAAGATAAACTCATGAAACAGGCCTGGACAAAATGATGGTTTTCTTAGCTTATGTTGCTCAACGTTTTGAGGCAATAACTGCAATCAAACGATTCCTATAAAGGCCAATTATACCTCTGCACCTCTCAGCAGGTACAGAGCCTTGTGAAAGTATTTGACCTCCTTGAACTTTTCAACCTTTTGCCGCTTTTCAGGCTTCAAACATAAAGATCAAAATTTTTTATTATTTTGTGAAGAATCAACAAGTGGGACACAGTCGTGAGGTGGAATGAAACTTATTAGATATTTTAAACTTTAGGGCTGCACAGTGGTGCAGTTGGTAGCACTCTTGCCTTACAGCAAGAAGGTCCTGGGTTTGATTCTTTCTGCACGGAGTTTGCATGTTCTCCCTGTGCATGGTGGGTTCTCTCCGGGTACTCCGGCTTCCTCACACAGTCCAAAAACATGAATGTTAGGTTAATTGGTCTCTCTAAATTCTCCCTAGGTGTGAGTTTGTGTGTGCTTGGTTGTTTGTCCTGTCTGTCTCTGTGTTGCCCTGCGACAGACTGGCGACCTGTCCAGGGTGACCCCGCCTCTCACCTGGAACGTTAGCTGAGGATAGGCACCAGCACCTCCTGACCCCACTAGTGACAAGGGTGTAAGAAAATGGATGGATGGAGTGTGGTGCTTGTTGGGGCAGACAGTATTCTTTGAGATTTGATTTGCCTCCTGAAAAACTAAAACTCTTCAAAAATTCTCTTTTTCTTGGATTTCTATTGGTTCTCTGATCTGATCCCTTATATTTTTACTCATCAGGCCAGAATTTTACTCTTCCAACAGGTTTAAGTCTGTTTCTGCTGTGCAAGACTGATATATATTTGCAGAACAAAGATATAGTGGAGATTTCAAGAAGGTGAGAATTTTGGAGGTGAAGGGTTTAATTATTTTTATTTAAGAATCTTGTGAGCCAGCATCTGGAAGTCTTCCCAGAAGTCAGATTTTTTTCTTTTTGCTGGCTCCATTTCAATCAAGTTTATTTTTGTAGCACATTTCAGTAACAATGCAGTTTCAAATGCTTTACATAATAAAAAACACAAATATAAAGTCACAACATATACCATTATCAACACTTGGGAAAACCGTTAACAAACGTTACATTTTGATGAGTGCCGTCATCAAAATTGTTAACACACATGAAGTATAAAAGGTTCTGTAGTGACTATTTGTCCAAAACTCAAACTCCTAAATCAAAAGACTCAAGACTCAAAAGTGATCAAAGCAAAGCGAATTAAACTCAAATAGTCACTACAGTGCACCGTGGGTTCTGGCTTACGCAGTCCGAAAAAGGGATCAAAACAGTCAAAATGCAGCTCTTTTGTTACTTTATTCCAGTTTCCAGATAAAAAACAAGTTACATGCTTCACAGGATCCTACTAGTTCTCCTGTTCTGACTCCTGCACCTGTTCTCTCATTGATTGACTGATGACTGACTGACAACTGACATAAATGGGACTGACTGAGACTGAAACTGACTGATAGTGGCACTGACTGGTAAAAAACCATATGACCACCCACATGCATAATGACCTTCCTAAAACCTACCTATTTATACTGTGACACACCCACTTCCCAAACTGAAATTAATTAACTAATTAAGTGAATGACTAGCCAAAAACCTATTCTAAATAACAAATTAAACAAAAATTCTAATTATAAATCAGCTAGAAAATAAGTAACAAATACAAATAAACTAAATAATCTAAATTCTAAGATTTAACTGAAAATGGATAAATAGCTCCTGCAGGTTCCTTTTATTTCGGCCACTGCTGAAGACAAATACTCCTCTGATGCGATCAAATACAATAACCCATAAAGCAGCACGGCTCATCACGCTTTTATTTTGAAAACCAACACGCAACATGAAGCAGTCACGTGACCCATGCAATGCGAGGCATCGTTTGTTGCCAGTCACGTGGTTTTCAGCAAGACGAAACCAGCATTGAAGCTGCGCTTCATCGAACACGCCCCCTTTTTACTCGGTACGCGCCTCGAAGCCTGGCTTCAGATAACCCATCACTACTTCCTGGTTTTTGTCCACTGAAAAAGTCATTAAACTCCCTTAGTACCAACCCTGGGTCTGACTGCGTCCATCCCCACCACCAACAAACTTCCATTTCATGTCAGTCACAAACAAATAAACTATAGTTTTTTGTTTGGTTTTTGTTTTTTGTTTTTTCCCATTTCAAATATTTTGATATAAGTGGTAAAAATGTTTTTTAGATATTTGGCAAACAGCTATGTGTTCATGAAAGCTGTTCTGTAGGTGACAGTCAGGAGTTTACAGATGCAAATAAAAATCAAAACATTTTCTATTTTTTCTTTCAGAGACAAGCTGCATAAATACTCAACACAACTGTGATGATAAAGTTTCTGCTCTACCAATGGAGGTTCTTGCAAACATCCAAAATATAATAAAAATAAATTAACCATCAATTGATCCCTTGCTTAAATTATTTAAATTTTGTTATTTATCTTAAGGGACCCAGCACTGAAGATAAATCTGAGGCTCCTAATGGTGAGAGAGGAGAGAAACCTGCATCAACATCTGCTGAGTCTGATGTTAACAATCCAAATGCTGCTACAGATGATAAAGGTCAGTAAAATAAAATTGAAAATGAAAGTAAGATGTGCTCTCTGTTTATTCAGAGAATATTGTTGTTTTTCACATTCATGTTTTTCTGTCACAACCCACTGAGTCAACACTTTGTAGAACCACATTGTGGGATGTGTTTCTTCAAGCTTTTCATAGCTGAAATTTGACAATTGCACATAACCAAAGATCCACTGATGTTTATGATAGTGACATTACAAGATATGTAAAAGTTTAAAGGTCCTTCTCAAGATGTTGTTGAGAAAGACAAGATCTCTGGAATATAGTTTATCTCCAGTCCCAACCTTACAAATCTAGATCTCTCAGAGGAGCTAATATAGAAAAATTATGTAGTTTGGCCCTATTAACTATTTTGATCTTTAAAGCATTCTGCATGTTAAGCAGCTGTTTAATCTGCTATGGATGTTATACAGGTATTATTAGTGTCTATTTAGTAAGACAGTAACAAATAATATCATGTAATAATATACTCCATGATCAGCAACTATTTCTCCTATTCTCTTTTTAACAACTATAGTTTTAAAAATACCCTGTTTGTCTCTTGCCTCCAGTAGAGACCTGCACAATACTGTGGCTCAGATGATTTGGATGTTATGAACACAATATAATTCAGTTTAGTTTATTCATCTTACTTATGTAGCACCAATTCACCACAAATGACACATGCATTCAAATTGATCCTATGTATCAAACAGAGCAATTAGCTATTAACAGGATGAAACCTCCATCAGAGCCCGACTCAGTATGAGAGGTCATCTGCCACTAACTGGGAATTTGGGAAGACGGAGCAGTTAGACAAAAAATGGATGGATGGACGGATAAAAGCTCATATTTTCTAGTTTTGGCAAATATATCTAATAAACTGGTTGTTTTCTGTATCAGGTAGTATTGGATCACTGCTTGTTTAAAATTAAAAGGTGACGGTAATTTTATTTATGTAGCACATTTTCAGCAGCAAGACAATACAAAATGCTTTACAGGAATTAAAAGTAAATACAAACAAAATAACAAACCAAAGTAAAGAGCAAAAGAAGAAAAATATTCTAATGTTGATCCAAAGTAAATAAACTAGATACTCCTTTTCAGGGTTGCTAGATAAGAATAGAAGTACTTTATTCATCTCAGCATGGAAATTACTTTGCAGTTACAGCATAGAGACAAGACACAATAACAACTACTACTGAGTAGTAGTTGTAGATAAAATAAAAAATAAAATATAAAATGCTATAAATTGTAAAAATATGAAATGCCGTTAATATAAAAAGTAACTTAAGAGCAGTCCTTGCAAAGATTTAAAAAAAAAATGCAGATATGTATATGTAAATATATGTACAGCAAGTGTGCCACAGGTATAAGTAAGTATCCTCTGGTCTGATTCCTTTTCTGGTTTGGAAGAATCAGAGTCTAAAAAGTAGTTGCTAAGGTAGTTTTTCTGGGATTTAAGTCCTAATCCCTGTTCTGGGTTGCTAAATAAGTGTAAGTATTCTTTGGACTTTCTAAGTATGCTCTAAATTTGTAAAAGCAATGAGTGTGGAAATGAATGAGATGAATATTTGTTCATTTTAATATTACAACAGTCAAAGCAGAAGAAAGTATCTATAAATATTGTGCTTTTAAAATGTTTTTTTTTATAAAAGTATAAAATGCAGTGAAATATCTTCATTTTTTGCAAAATATGCATTATGTTATGTTTGTTCAACAGAGGCTGTTCCTCCCATGACAATACAAGTCTCAGAGGTCAGCAATGAGTCGCTTTCTCTCCAGTGGGAAAAACCCTCTGGAGAAGTGGAGTCTTTCATTGTTACCTGCTGCAGTGATGGTGAACTTGTGCAAGAGTTAAAAACAGAGACAAACAGTGTGACGTTCAACAGCCTGAGGCCTGGGGTTAGTTACTCCCTCCATGTTTCAACACAACTAAGGAATGGAACAATCAGCAAGTCAGCTATAATATCAGCCAAAACAAGTGAGTAAAAGAAATGTATGAATTATAGATAACTATAGAAGAACAGAGATAAAAGTGAACTTCTGGTATGATATACATTAATTCACTTTTATTTGTACCTATGCTCATTTCACACTAAATAAAAGTATAGTAGTTCCGAATACAGTCTTCATGCTGCAAAATCTAAGTATAATGCATGCTTTTGGGATTCTTGTGTGATTGTCCAAAACAAAGAAGTGATTGTGAAGTACAATTTTATTTTACAACTACAGCTGCATCTTAGGCCATACCTACATCAGCTTTGGACCACCTAGAGAAAAAAAATTCAATTCAGTCACACATTCCAGTTGATCCTAGTTATCGACCAGTACAATATGCTCGGCTAATTTTTTTAAGTAGTTTAAAAACTTTCAGTTTTGACTCTTCCTTGACAACCATGTAGCAACAACAAAAAGAAGTTTGCGCTGTGTGGTTGATGTCATTACAGACCCTCATACGGAGCATGTAGGAACAGTAGAGAGGAAAAACTCTCCTTTAACAGGAGACACCCATTGTAGCTAGAACAGCTTCAACTTTTCTGGGAAGGCTATCCACAAGGAGTAGGAGTGTGTTTATGGTGATTTTTTAACCACTCCTCCAGAAGTGCATTTGTGAGGTCATATACTGATGTTGGACGAGAAGGCCTGGCTCTTAGTCTCCGCTCTAATTCATCCCAAAGGTGTTCTATTGGGTTAAGGTCAGGACTCTGTGCAGGTCAGTCAAGTTCATCCACACCAGACTCTGCCATCCATGCCTTTATGGACCTTGCTTTGTGCACTAGTGAACAGACATGTTGGAAGAGGATGGGGCCAGCTCCAAACTGTTCCCACAAAGTTGGGAGCATGGAATTATCCAAAAAATATGCTGGTATATCAGAGTACACAAGCATCCTCTGGTATGCTGAAACATTCAGAGTTCCTTTCACTGGAACTAAGGGGCCAATCCGAGCTCCTGAAAAACAACCCCACACCCCACCCCCTCCACTAAACTTTACACTTGGCACAATGCAGTCAGATAAGTACCATTGTCCTAGCAACTGCCAAACCCAGATTTGTCCATCAGATTGCCAGATGGAGAAGTGTGATTCGTCACTCCAGAGAACGTGCCTCCACTGCTTTAGAGTCCAGTGGCGGCAGGTTTTACACCACTGCATCAGATATATGGATGCGGTGGTGCATCCATGACATCACCACCATATCATGGATGCAGTTACTCCACCATGAAAACCCATTGCATGAAACTCTCTATGCATTATTCTTGAGCTAATCTGAAGGCCACATGAAGTTTGGAGGTCTGTAATGATTGACTCTGCAGTAAGTTGGCTTCAACATCTGCTAATCCCGCTCTGTCAGTTTACGTGGCCTACCACTTCATGGCTGAGTTGCTGTCATTCCCAAACACTTCCATTTTCTTATAATACAGCTCACAGTTGGCTGTGGAATATTTTGGAGCATTGAAATTTCACAACTGGATTTCTTGCACGGGTGGCATCCTATCACAGTTCAATGCTAGAATTCACTGAGTTCCTGAGAGCGACCCAATCTTTCACAAATGCTTATAAAAACAGTCTGCATGCCTAGGTGCTTAGTTTTCTAGCCATGTTTCCATGGCCATATACTGGGCCAAACACGAAGCACTATGCCTTACCGGTTTATCAGCACCCTGTTGTTTCATAGCTGTTATGTAGTTGTTGTCTGATGGGTGGACCTGGCCTGGTCACAATTTTATGTTGCATTAGACTACATTAGACATTAGACAAGGTCAATTGGGCACTTTACAGACACATCTGTAATTTGTGAAAACAGTCTCTGTCATCTGTGTAGTTCTAAAATATCAAATGTTATGTTTACAGAAACAAAGTTGGAGAGCCTGCTGGTGGATTTAGGCTTGGAGAATTACATGGGAAAAAAGCTTTCACTCAGCAAGATACTTCAAATTGAAGGAAAGACCATCACTGATCATCTTGTTGAGTGTAAATCAGAACTTCCATGGTACTTTCTAAAAAAACTGATGATGGTTAATGTGACTTCAAGGAATGTAAAATGTACCTCTGAAAGCAAATCTGTTTGTCATGATGCAAGTGATACGTTGAGACTAGATCTTTCAGACCTTGTCAGCACAACAAATGCAAGTGAAATATTCAATCCTCTTGATATAATCACTGCTCTCTTCCTGTGTTCTGATGGGTTTGTTCATCAAGAACTGGCTCTAAAAATGTCCATGTGTCAGTTCTCTGTTCCTCTGCTGCTTCCTAACTGTGATACACAGCAGTGCACCCTCATGCTGTGGGCCATGAGAGACATTGTTAAGAAGTACAGACCTCCAGCTCTTGCAGAATCAAAAGGCTTCATAGAAGAGAGAATAGTTCTTTCTGAACTTCCAATGATCTCATTTGTGAGACTGGGTGAGTGCTCTCTGTCCAAATCAGAGATCCTCAATAAACTTTTGAGTAACTCTGAGCAATACCATGACACCTTTGTTCACCATGACATGGAGTGTGGAGACATTCAGAGAAGAATATCCAATGGACTGACTGAAATGACCTGGTACCTTCCCTGTGGAAACAAAAACATGGACATCTTCAGTGAACCAGTCGCTATAGCTAACCTTCGTGGAGACATTGCTTCATTTGAAACTCAATTCTCCTTTTTATGTCAGACATCTGCTGCAGTTTTTGTTTTCTTTGATGACCCTACATTGGGATTCAGGCTACTTACACAACAAAACTGCAAGGCACAAATATTCCTGGTTGGTAATCATCAGAGTAAAACATTTAGTCTAAATGCTTTGGAAAAAGTAGCCACTGAGTTATGTTTGACTAACAGCAACATTATTTTGAAGACTAGGTCCATGAATGATGCAGATTTTGTCAAAAGTCTGAGGAAGACAATCCGTTGTGTGGTTGAGAGCTCCAACAAAAAAAATACGCTTGAGCAGATGGCTGATGTTGCCCATGAGCTAGGAATCATGGTTGACGAATACTCTTCTGAATGCCAGGCTGGAAAACAAAATGCAGATGCCATCATTGCAGAAATTCAAGACACTCTTCAATACAAGGAAGATCAGCTTCCCCTTCAAGGCCAAATATGGAAGGAACTGACAAGTGTAGAGAAGGAAGAATTTCGCCTTCAAAAGGTTGGGTCACAAAACATTGAAAATTACAAAAGTGATCTCCAGGTGCAAATAAAAGAACTTCGGAAAAAGCAGAATTCGTATGATATGTCCAAAGCAATGACATGCTTTATCAATGCAATATCCAGCCAGGAAACAGAGAGGCGCTACTTCCTGAAATGGCTAAGAATGAACCTCGACAACCTGTCACGTATAAAGCTTTCTGACCTTAGGGACCTTTACAAGGAAAAATGCAAAGATTCTGAAAACAAACAGGAGATCAAAGAAATTGACGAACAACTTTCCAGCAGCTCACTGGGAGTTGAGCACTTCTTCCGTGAAATGGGTCAGATCTACGAAGCTTCTCTTTACCTTCCAGAAACAGATCCATCACGTCAACAACTGCAACATCTGCCCAAACTCTGTGCTCAGTTGTTGCTGGATGGATTTCCTCTTGAGCTTGTAGATGGAGATGCTTCCAACATTCCTCTCAGATGGGTGAGTGATGTTCTCTCTCAGCTCAATGACTTGGTGTCTCCAAAGAACAAGATCCTGGTCGTCACAGTTCTTGGAGTTCAGAGCACAGGGAAGTCCACTCTCCTTAACACCATGTTTGGAGTTCAGTTTGCAGTCAGCAGTGGTCGATGCACTAGAGGTGCCTTCATGCTGCTCATCAAAGTCAATGAAGACTTCAAGAAAGTTCTCAACTGTGACTTCATGATGATCATTGACACTGAAGGCTTAAAGTCACCAGAGCTAGCACAGCTGGACAACAGCTATGAACATGACAATGAGCTGGCAACACTTGTTGTTGGTCTGAGTGACATCACCATTATCAATATTGCAATGGAGAATTCAACAGAGATGAAAGACATCCTGCAGATAGTGGTGCATGCTTTCCTCAGGATGAAGGAGGTCGGCAAAAAGCATCAATGTCAGTTTGTTCACCAGAACGTTTCTGATGTTTCAGCTCATGAGAAGAACCTGAGAGACAGGAAGCTGCTGTTAGAACAGCTGAATGAGATGACCCAGGCAGCAGCTAGAATGGAGAAAAGAGAAGAGAACAAGAACTTCACTGATGTGATGGAGTATAATCCAGACACTGGGAACTGCTACATTCCTGGACTCTGGAATGGAAACCCACCAATGGCTCCAGTCAATGCAGGATACAGTGAGACTGTCTATGAACTCAAGAAAAACCTCATCCAACAGCTGGGAAAGTGTGGGTCAACTTCTAATAACATCTTGGAGTTCAGAGAGTGGATAACCAGCCTGTGGAACGCAGTAAAACATGAAAACTTCATCTTCAGCTTCAGAAACAGCCTGGTGGCTGATGCTTACATGAGGCTCTGCACAGAGTACAACCAATGGGAGTGGGAGTTCAAAAAGGAAATGTACACCTGGGTTATCAAAGCAGAGACAAGAATTTCCAATTTTGGTACAGTGGCTGCAACGTCTGAATTATCTGATGTAGGGGAATTCATAGTTCAGCTGAAAAGTGAGGCAATTATGGAGCTGTCTAAATGGGAAGCAGCTCTGCTAGTCAATCTGAGTCAGTATTTCAAGAAAACAGAAGGTCATGTTTATCTGGTTGAAGGATACAGAGAGGAATTTTCAAACAGTGTAAAGTGCCTTCGACGAGAAATTGAAAACTCAGTGTTTAACCAGCTAACAGCAGCAGCTGACATCAAGCAAGGGATGAAAGAACTCATTAAAATCAAGGAAAATCATACAAAAGAAATTGAAAAAGCAGTGTGCTTATTAATTGATAAGTGTCAAAATTCAAAACTTCATATGGCAGACAAGGAGTTGGACATAGAATTTGATAAGATGTGGACTAAAACACTACAGAAGCTGTCCTTTTCTGAACAGAAGAACACAGATGTCTTTACCAGCGTTTCACTTTGTCTCAGAGTAAACATGTCCCAAAGGGGAAGTCATGCATCGCAATTACTAAATCAAAAGAATCTGAAAAAATGTGGTTTGGAACCCTTTAAATACACTGCTGACAGAAGCTGGGGAAAAATTAAACATGCATTTAGTAAATTTTTTAACATTGAAGACCATGTGATGGCTGTACAGAAAATGTCTGACAACATTATAGAGACTTGCTCTCAATTTGTTACTGAAAAAACTGAAAGAAATAACAAATACCATGACACTTACATTCAAGAGATTCTACATATTATTGATAAAAGTCTTCAGAGCAACAAAGAAATACAAACTACTATTGAGTTTGAGGTGTCTCTGAAACAACACATCTGTGGATTTGCAGCCACAGAGTTTCAGGTAATGCATGAAAATTTCATCCAAGAAAATGACCCCTACATATGTCTGAAGAAAACTAAGGAAAAGTTTCGAGCAGATTTCAAAGACATCTTCCATGAACGAGACCAATGCCAAAAGAAAGCTGAAGAATTCACCAACCAGTGTCTGAAACCTGCCGTGGAAGACTTTGTCTACAGAAAGATGGGTCCTGATATCGTTGATGAAATGCTGACAAGAGAAGAGTTTAGCACACGAATGTCCTTCCAATATTCAACTTTACAAGATTTGCTTTTAAACAAAAACATTGCTGACTTCCTGAGCTACAATCGCTCTTATGAAATGTATGTTAAGAAAAGAATACTTCAACAGATAACAACACAGTTTTCCAGCTGCTCTGCAACACAGAAGATTGAGGAAAGACACCTGAAGTCCAGTGTCACCAGCATCCTTGATGCCATCAATACTGCAAAATCAAAAAACAGCAGAGACCTCAAAACATTTGTTGAAGATCTCTGCAAAGAACTTGGTGATAAACTGGTAATTTCCCAGGATGCTCTTGGTGCCTTCATGGTCCTGAACAATGCTGACCAGGAACAGTTTGCTCACTGGCTCTCATTATCTGTTATGGGAATGGGAGAATGTCTTCAAGAGGAGTTGAAAGAAATACCATTTGATCAAAAACTGAAAAAACTCAATTTGAAACCCCAAAATGAGCTTTTTGCCAGAGTGATTGGTTGTGGCCAACAATGTCCATTCTGTGCAGTACCATGTGAAGCAGGAGGAAAAGCCCACACTGAACACTTTGCATCACTGCACCGACCACAAGGTTTTGGTCAGTGGAGGTGGGTTTCATCAAGAAAGCTTATTATAGACATTTGCTCATCTCTTGTGATAAGTGACACAAAGTTTCGCTGCTTTGCAACAAACAATGAATGTCATCCTTACAAAAATTACAAGGATATTTTTCCTGACTGGAAAATCTCTCCAGATGTGAGCCTTCAAGCGTCAGACTACTGGAAATATGTAATGACAAAGTACAATGATGATCTGGCTAAAGAATATAATGCACTACCAGCTGACATCCCTTCAGTTTGGAGAAATATCACAGAAATCCAGGCAAAAGCAAGCCTTGAAGATTCATTTAAAATAAAGTAAAGACATTTTTTATGGTCCTTGGAACTGGGCACATTTTGCAGTTATATTTTCCCAAGCACTCCTCTGTGACCCAACACTTTTCTAATGCAGAGTTCAGACCCCTTTCTGGTTTGTGATATGGAGTATAATGGAGTATATCGTGTATTTATGGAGCCTAAACAGTTTTAAACGCTAAAATATTACTGTGAAGTACTATTTCATTTTGTCCCCACAGATGACTATGAATTGACAAAACTTTGAGCTGTGGATTATTTTAGACTGATCTCTCTACAATGTAATGCAGAAAAAATTCAACCAGTTAAAAATGTTCTTCAACGTTCCTTAACAAATTTGCATTCTGAGGGTTTTCTTTTATTATATCTAGGTTTCGAGGAAAGTGTTATGCTCCTCATGTTTTCACAAATAAATGTTCATAATTATAATGTAGAATGAAGTGTTTGTTGATTTACCAAACTTTTAATGTGTGTACTAACATTGCATATATAAAGAAACAGAATCTGACTTAATTTTATTTTTCTTAACTGGCTGTTCTAGTAAACTATATGATGTATGCCAACATTTAAATGATCATCACTGTCTTGAAAGGTTATGTCTTCATAGTGGAATATAATCCTGAAAGATGTCAAAAAGAATTTCAGTGTGTAAAAATCTATTGTCTTGTTTTTCTTCTGATTAAAATGTTCTAACAAGGGAAACTATTAACATTTCTACTCATAAATTTTGATGCTGTTTAGTTATTTAGCTAAAACTGCTACATATGACTGACCGCGTGTCTCATTAGAATACAATCCAAAATGTTATATTTGTAGAATTTGCCTTGATCATTTTTGTTCTTTCACTTTTTTTTACATTCCCTTCTTTGTTTCTCATATTGACATTAAAATGTATGAAGACAATTCCACAGCTGAAGTAAAAGAATAAAATGTGATTATGTTTGGCAGTTTAAACTGATTGCAATGTTTTTATTTATTGCAGCCACCTCTTGTTGTTCCAACAACTTCTGTTAAAAAGCTGGAGCAAACTCTTTACACCGCAATAAAAATAAATAAAAGTAACAACTAAATGTTGTATTTCTGTACAAAACAGCATTTTGCCATAGAAGTCATTTATAGGCACATTGCTCTCAAAACTTGACATATTCCTCTTATTGATGAGGGATATGTCAAGATTTTTTAAGAGAATTCAAATAATTAAATGCCAACAGTATGTCGCAAACAAGTGTATATATTAAGCTTTATTAAGACATTATTATGTATTTTCTAAAGAACCAATACAATAAACAAACCCAGTAAAAGAATGTGGAGAATTATCCGTTCTCCATGCTGAGGTCTTGATGTATGAGGTTACAGAAGAGTCACTGAGCTGAATTCATGAATTCCATTTATTAATACCAAAATACAGCTGGTCCATTATGACCTGCCACCTTTAAGAGGTAACAAAAATGGCATCCCAGAAGAGGTTCCCATTCCCTTTGTTACCCTCTCTCTGAGCTACGCCCCAAAGAGAGTGTTACCTAGTGTGTCACCTCTTACCTCAGCTCTGATTTAGCTTGAGCTTAGCAACTACCTAACAGAGGTAGAAGGAAAACACAGAATTATTTATTCTCAACAAGAGTTATTAGGCGGAGACATAAATTATTTACAAAAGTGTTGATGCCCTTGCTGTGCTTGAAGGAGGAAGCCGTCCAATGGAGACATAGAGACATGCCATATAAACCTTATTTTTAACCCTCCTGTTATGTTCCGGGTCAAATTGACCCGTTTTAAAATTTACAAATTAAAAAAAAAAAATAGAAGCATTTTTTTTGCATGAAACGTTTTCTATTTGTCTTAATAGGTGCACTCTAGACATAAGTTGAAAATTTATTCATTTTACACATTTGTACCAAACCCTAGGTCTACTTTTTACATCGATACTGTTCGGGTCAATTTGACCCGGCAGTCAGGTTAAAGTGCAAAAAAAGATTTTAAAATGTCCAATTCTATATGTTTCCTTGCAGTTATGAACCATATTTCACCACACACACACTCACACACACACACACACACCCAACCACACACACACAAGCCCACTTTCTCACTATTCTCTTTACTTCACTAGGAAACTGTGAGAAAGCAGGTGTTCACACAACCTTTGACGGGAATCTTTTCTGTTCCTGTGGACAAACTCCACCCACTCTGAGTGACACTCAGCAGAAGTGGATGAAAACATAAATACTCTCTGCATGACTCATTTATCTTGATTTTAATCAGCGGGTCAATTTGACCCAGAACAGTATGTGTGTCTCAAGTTCAATTATAAAGATCACCCTTTGGTAAAAAAAAAGAAGTATAATATAAAATAATTTACCAAAGGTCAACTTCAAGGAAATTATTGTTTTTTTGTGTCTAGGTTTTTTTCAGTGGACATTAAAAATCTAAATTCCATTTTTTATGTCCAAATGAGTAAATGAGCAGGTTGTCGTCATTGATCCTTAATTTCTGAGAAATAATAAAACATCATTGCACAAATATTGATTGAAATGGTTAGTATTGGAGTTAATAATCAGATACAAAAATGTTTTGGAGGAATTTTTTGGTTTCTGACACTATTGCATGATTAAACACTCCCTGGGTCAAATTGACCCACGAACATTTTTGCTGTACCCTAGAAACGAACATAACAGGAGGGTTAAGGTGACAAACAGAAACGAGTAATTTATATTTCAAGACTGTGGAGACAAAAGTATAATTTGAAGACTGCTAGGTGAAACATGTGAAAAGGTGTAAGATATATTTAGAAAGTGAAGCAAGTTGTAAAAAAAATGTGAAAATATGGAACAGAATAAAAAACTTAAGTTGTAGATGGAAGCAGTGAAGAGCATTTCTTTCTCTGAAAATGTATTGTTACCAGCAGCATTTCTCTGAAATAATGAGGCGTCATCATTTCAGAGCAAATCTGTCACATGAGTCCTGCAGGTGAACTGCTGGGTGTAAAATGAATAGAGAATTATAAATAGATGCTTTTTAAATATTCATTCAAATAGTGAAAAAATACCTTAAAATGTTATACTCACTGTGCTTCCCTTTACTAATGTGGGAAACTAAATAAAGTTTTTGTCATGATTTAAGCCGAATTATTCTTCCTTTGTTTGGTATCCTGACATATTTTGAAATTGTCTCAGAGCTGAATTGTTTTATAGGAGAAAAAAGAGACACAGACTGCAGTCTGGCTATGAATGTCTTTAATGTTCCCAGATCAGAATCACAGCATACAGTGTATAATAACTTCTAAAGTAACAGAAATATCATCACCTCATTTATTTATATGATTTCACTTTCCTTTTTTAATCTTTTTTTATTTTCCATTATTTAACAGATTTGTTCATCTCAAGTCTTGGGTTTCTGAATTCAACATAGAATATAAAATGCAAGACAACAGGTGCAGATTATTTATGGAGACCCAGTTTGCATCACTTGAATATTTGTTGAATGATTTGATTTGATTTGATTTGATGCCCATCTGAACTGATATAAGATCCAATCTGATACAATGTCCATTTTCTCATCAACCTTTCTCTGCAGGAGGAACTTTAACTAGAACAAACCAACACAAATCAAAAAGTTGGACCACCTCTGTGATCTCATGAGGCATCAGATGGTGTTAAAGCCCTAACATGTTTCCCACACATAAATAAGCAGCTACATGAAACACCGCTACATGACAATATTATATTTCATAAAGTGAATTTGTTGCTATAGGACTGTTTGAAATTGGATCAAATTAGTGAAAAAAGGTTAAATTTATAGGTCCTGTTTGATTTTAAAGTTGTAGTAATTCAGTAGTTAAAATGGTTACGTGGTTATGAAAAGAATATTTAACAATGAAAAGTTTCATAAATAAAAAAAATCCCATGCAGATAATTCAGACTTGGACTATTTTGTCATGTTTTCAGGATTTTTGGGTTTTTGTTGTGTGAGGCTTTTAGTAAAATTCTGCTACAGAAACTTTCCTGATTCAGGTTGAATCATGATGCTACAGCATATCTACATGACGATGGTCTGTCAAAAGTTTAAAAACTAAACCTTTTCCTGTTGATTATGAGTGAATACACATTTCCTTGCTTTGATTTGTTTTCATTGCAAACTGCACCTGTTGTCTTTTGTTGTCACCAAATAAGCATATCATTCATCCACCCCTCCCCCCCCCCAAAAAACGAAAACAAAACAAAACAAGAAACTTAATATTTACAAATATTTCATCTGTTTGATTCTTACACTTAAAAATGTACAGTTTTGATCCTGATCCAGATGTTGTGTATCTCCAACGATCCTCCCACCAGGACTGTTTGTCTTCAGTTCCTCTGGACTGAATGAAATCTGCCACAATGGCGCCCTCTAGTGCTAACATATAAAACAAACCACCACATCCAGGACTAACGTTTTCTTCCCAGCTGCTGTGATCGGATTGACTTCTCAACCTGTTACCGCCTCCTTTGTCCACAGGAGTGAGTACAAAAGAGTTCATATTTCGACAGATTAGCAGGTCGTCCCCCTGGCTAACAATTCAGACAGAAAGAGTCTTTGAATGTTTTTAATCATCTTTTGATCAGCTTGTTTTCACTTCTGGTTCAAATTTCAACATTTAAGGCTGTGCGAGTTTTTTCTTCATCCTCCTCTTGGCCACAGCATGTCCGTTTATCTTCTTGGGTCCTGATCTGCAGAGTTTGTCCACTCATGTGATTTGCATTGTGCACATTTCCCGTTCAGTAGTTTATAAAATCTCAGCCTGGAGCAGCTGCTTGGCCTATTAACCCGTTTCCAGCCCTCCCCAACCACCAGGCGGTAAGAAAATGAAAAATAAAAACAAGCTAAAGCTAGCGCATGTTCAAAGACAGCAACTGTGACTCCTGTCAGCCATGTTAGCTACCACGTGTTCCTGCTCTGCTAACGGACCCATAATGCATGTTTGACATCTTCATCTTGAAAAGCAGAGCTGTAAAATGATATATTCCTAAACTAACAGAAGGAGAACAATTAGAAACAACAGACATCTACTGTGTTACCTTTACCCTGTTGAGAAACTCCTTCATCATCTGCAGCTCTGCACTGCAGGCTGTTAAAATCCGCCAGGTACCCTCAGTGTGCTTGAAGCTACACCGGATAATCAGTGGAAATTACTGAATTTATATTGATAGGAAAATATGGTTGTCAAAAATATTTAGAAAATGGGTGGAGATATGGAAGATAACCAGGTGAGATGAGTTAGCTTGCCTATCTGTCTCCTATAGCTGGCTGAAAAGTGGTTCTGATACCATCTGTGCAATTTAATATGTCCACTTCATAGGCACAGATCAACTGAATGTATAATCAATGACAAAACATCTTTCTGTTAAAAATAAAATACATTTGGGAACCCAAAGAACTGACAGAAAGCAGCTAATATTGGAATGCATCGTCTCAGGTTGAACTAATGTCTAATTTATTTAATAAAACGGTGTGATGAGCTTTGTTGCTTTAACTGGTGGATTATCTGTGATTTGTGGCAATTTCCTATTTTAATGAATTTGTGGGAGAATTATATGAGCTGAGAAATATTTAATTTGGACTCAGAATTGGAAAACGTGCGGTGACAGATTCTTCATCCTTTTTCCATGTTGCCTTTCTTGAAAAATAATTCATGCATAGATCCCCATTGAGAAAACCCCCTTTATATTCTTTCTCCTTTGTACACATTTATATAGAACTATATATAATATCATTTCTCTATAACTATATTGTCAGCAAAAATCTTTCCACATTAAAACACTTGAACAACAACAAAAATAAACAAGATGAATGAAAGAAAACCACAATCAAAGGCCAGTTTGGCACTTGGTCATGAGAACATACAGCCCGTGTTATCAGCCAGGGATTAAAATTCATTTCAACCTTGATCAGAAAGCAAAAACACATTTGGCACGAACCGTAATGGTAGACTGAAACAACGTTACTTCTGACATCTCAGTACGTTGTTGCTCCTTAAAGCAAAGAAGCACCCTAAGGAGGGGAGAAGTCAAATGAGCCGTAAGTAAGACACAGATGTAGAAAAGAAACAAATAAGAAACTTCACACAACACTCTAGAAGACAGTAAAAGCTGACACCAAAGTAAAAAAGAGAGAACATCAAAGGTCCAAAAGCGTTTGTCCCTTTGAAAATTTCTTTAGACTGGAAACTGTGCACCCTCCTGGGAAAAGGTATGTCTGAAAGATCGACGTCACCTCCGAGCTGATCATCTGCTCCAACGCAGTTCATTTTAGTTCATTATGTCTCCTGCTAAGCTGTACAGCACATGATGGAGGAGGTGGAGTTCCTTTTTGAGAAACAAGAGAATGTAAGAACAGAATGAAGGCCCTCAACCACAGGCCTCCCTTCTAGATCAGTAGGAGATCCAGTACTCCCTGTCTTTAGGTGGTGCTGGGTGGGCCAGTCCCTACTATACCCTTGTGGTGGAGTGGGGGTGTGGCAGGGTGTTGTTGTGGCCGGTGGAGGGGAAGGTGTTGAAGGCATGAAGAGGCTGCATGCTGGTGATGGTGCTTGGGATCATAGTGATGGTGTTGGGCGTCATCAACGGCACATCATCCGGAGCCCGGCGCAGCGCCAGCGTGTAGTCGGGCGGGCAGGCGGGTCGCAGGATGTCATGTGGTCGAAGGGGCTCCAGGTCGTGGTGAGCGTCGTGCTCCGAGTGCTTCATCTGCAAGGACATGATTTCCTCCTCCTGGCTGTGAGCGAGGTCATTGGCGGGTACGCCGCGCTGAGGAGACAGTCGGTGCCGTCGCATCTCGTGCCGCTTGTCGCGTTTGTAGTAAAGGGCTGCGAATGCCAGGATGTTGAGGAACAGAAGAGAGGCTCCCACAGCAACCGTGACACTCAGCTCAGTGGAGTAGTCACGGGTGTCTCCAGGAAAGAGGTCCTGGATTGGACGGTCCGAGCCCTCGGTTTCAGGATCAGAGGTGAAGGTTGAGTAAGGGTGGGGAGTGGTTCGAGGACCTGGAGTCCTTGGCCTGGGTCTATAGGTGTCTGGGCCTGGACCAGGGCCAGATGGTGATCGGGTTGTAGTTGGGAAGATCTCATGTAGGCTATGAAGATGGGGGACAAGTTCTAGCCAGAAAGCCACCTTGTTCGCCCTGTAGTTGTCCCTAACTCGAGGTTTTAAGCCGATATGGAGATACTGCTTGTCCTTTGGGTTGAACTTTGTCCAGATGACCTCTTCAAAGCGGTTGGGTTTGGTGTGAATGAACTTAGTGTCCTGAGGGACGGGGAGGTTGGGGTCTCTGATGGAAAACGAAAAGAGAATCATTGATTAATGTGAAAAGGCATTGAGAATGTTTTGGAAACACACCATGGATGCCTCAATAAAGGTCCAGTTCCAATGTATCAATAACTACTGACTAAGACAGAGCTGAAATATGTCAGGTTAAAATTCAACCTACCCAGTTTTGGCAAAATTAGTCCAGTAAGTCATGACCACAGCACTCAGCATCACGTCATTCTTCGAGAAGTTGCATGGGAACAGGTCTGTGGCGCCGATCATCGGCACGCCAAACACGTACGGGATCTCATCTCCGTGTGCGGCATCAGCCCATTCGGGTCGCGTCTCTGTCTGGCAGTGGTGGTAAAATGTGTAGAAATAAACAGGCGACTGGAACTCGGCGTGAAGTTTGGCAGTGGCCACTGCTGGCGCCACCCACTGGTGGTCTGTGAACAAAGCTAGGAGAGTCTTTCTTCTCATGTCACCATTGTCCCTGTCTGCCCAGTCTGTGTACATGAACTTTATGGTTTCTCTCAGGATGTCTTTTCCTGCAAGAAAACAGGAGATAAGGAAATTAAGAAATGTGATCAAGAAAGCTGAGGTAGACAGGAACCATGTGGATTTTAACTAGGCACATTTCTAACAAGCTAAGATGTAGTGCTTTGTAAAAGTATATATTGAATATTTTCACATTTTGTCTTGTTGATAGCAGCAGACAGAAATATGCACACCAGATTATTATGATTTCTGGTTGTAAAAAATGTGACAGCCAAGAGGGACTTTGCCTCCATTTCACAATCATAAACCACTTTGTGCTGGTCTACCACATGAAATTTCTCTAAAATGCATTGAAGTTTGTGGCTGTAATGTGGCAAAATTCGAAAAACCTCAGGGATTGTGAGTAAGTTTTCAAGGCGGCGTATGTTAAAAGGCGAGAGAAAGTGAACAGAATTTGCCTTTCAGATACCACAATGACGAGAACTTGAGAAGGAGCTGCATTATTCAAAACGTGTGTATTTGGACTGCGGCTTGCTGTGAGGGGTTTGCAGGCTGAGCTGTTGGGAACAACAGCACTATGATTGGGAGGCGGCGGCTGCCTGGGGGCTGATGAGCGACAGCATTAGTGCCCACAGAGCCCCAAAGGCCAAAGCACAGACCCACCGCGGCGAAAGATAATCTCCATGATAGGCGATCTCATTAGTATGCTTGTCTTGGCTGGTACACTCCACCAAACTCGCTTTTTGTTTCTTCTCATTTTCTTGCTCACACATTGTTTTAAAGATGCACACTTCAATGGGGAGCTGTGATTCTGAGGTGTTTTCTTTATGTTCAAGAATAGCTCCCTGAAACAGTTCATATAAAACAAGATCATGTGGAGAGAGATTTCAAAGACTGACGGATGTTCGGGGTCAAGGTTCTTCACCTTCAGGATATCCGTAGAGGTTGTCCACAAAGTTAGAGATTGTGTAGTCGAATGCTGCAGCAGAGATGCCATCGTTGTCCTCGCTGTCGTCCACAAATTTCAGTCCTTCTCCCTGATTCACACCTATGAGGATGTCATAGTTGAGGAACTCCCCCTGGTGGCACAAAAACAGAATTACAAGTCTTGTAAATTTAGACGAGACCTGAACCTATAGTTGGTGCTGTGATGCTTTTTTCCCCCACAAATTTCTCCTTCAGTGCAGATTAATTCCACATTTTAGTTATTGTCAAACTGCTGTTTATAAATGTAAAAAAGTTAATCAAAATGAAACACCTTTCAGACGTCAATAACAAAATCAGCAGGTGAGAGAAGATTAAATTAGTTTTCCTGCTTTTACATAAGAAGGCTGACATGACAAGTACTGTTTCATGTTTTAAGTATCTTATTCTTTACTATTCTATATTAATAGACTTTGGATAATCACTTTACCTTCCTTCTTTAACAACTTACATCTATCTTCACTGAATCGTCACTAATCTAATCTTGTGGATTGTATTTCTTAATTTTATTCACTTTTAATTCCTTATTGTTTTATTACCAATAATTAATTATTTAATTAGATGATTTTGATCCTTTTATTGTGTTTTTCTTGTGATTTTTCAGTTTTTTTAACCTCTGTAAAGAACTTTATATTACACATGGCTGCAAAAAAAGTGCTGTTTAGAAAAAGTTTGAATAATTAAAAAAAAAAACTTCTACTAAATGTTGACAATATTATCTGCTTTCATAAATATTAAAAACAAACGAAGAGGTGGGTGAACGGCTGGAAGACTAAATCTACATATTGGTATAAATAAAGTTGATTGATTGATTGAAAGAAATTGATTAGCATATTTGGAATTTCAGAGAAATCCAAACATTGACGTCTGAGAGAAAACACAATTTAAAAGGATGGTAAATAAACACATAGATTGAAGCTGTAAATATTTTTTCATATTTCAATTTTGTTTGTTCATCTCAAACATACAAATGATCAATTAAATAATAATAAAACTGAAGGATAAAAGGTTATTTGCTTAATAAAACGTAATCTATTTAACTGTGAAACACGAGCCAACACTCATAATAATACACAATAATACATTTTCTTGGTTGATAAATTGTCCCAGAAATTATTGCAATAAACGTTAATATTGTTGATTTTCATTTCATTTTCCAGTAACATGTTGATTTTGACAAAATATTTCAATTTTGGCATCTCAAAGAACAACAAACTTTAATTTTGTGAAGAAAACTCCATACTGGAACTGGAAGACATTTGAATATCCAAAATAAAACTCAACAATCAAAAACAATAAATTAACAGAAATAAAACACACACACACCAGAAGCCATAAATAAAAATAATTATAAAGTCTTTGGAAACAAAATTGCCCTTCAAAAAATAGTAATCATCAGATTGGAAATCATCAAGCTCGTTTTATTTTATGCTTATGGCTACAGGCTGACCAGCAGCACACTGTCCACCTGTACAAGCCGAGTTATTTTTCTTTGAGTAACATGTTGTTTCACACCAGCTGCTAAGTGTCACAGCCTGACCTGTAACTGTGTGGAAAGGTCACATCCACACCTCACTGCGACTTCTCAACTTCCTCCAGAGCTACTCAGACAACGATGAGGTCATCATCTGACCCTCACCTGCTGCATGAGGATCTCCGGATCGTCCGGCACCACGTCTCCGTCCACCACGGGGCCAAAGGCGATGTGGTAGCGGGCAGGCTGGATGTCCTGGTCCACCAGCTCCCTGAAGGTCTTCCTCCTCAGGCAGTCCACCAGGTCGGCGGTCTCTGAGTAGGTGCAGCCCACCTTCCTGGCCAGGTTCTTGGTGTATTTCAGGGGCTGGTAGTTGACGGACCAGCTGGAGATGGCCGTGCCGCTCTGAGCAATGGCCCTATGGAACAGACCTAAATGGACGAGATTGAAAAGGGACATTTATATTCTGCCTTACTGAAGGTTTTGGACTGTATTCTTTGGTGGTGATGCAAACAAAATATTTTTTTTTTTTTCAATATTCTCTGAAGAAATAACATAAAACCTGACAATTTTCCATTTTAACTGCAGCTAAGGACACAAACTCTTCTGATAAGTCAAAAGATCCATTTTAACTTTCTTTTCTCTCCTTGCCTTAATTCTACACCTCCCTGCTTCAGTCTCTCCCTCCGTCTCCTTAGTTCTTCCCATTCTGAGCTGCTGAAGCCAGTCGAGTGGCTCGTTAAGGGGCCGCCTGCCTCTCTCGTTTCCTCTCGGGCTCGTTCCTTTTTCCTTCCCCTCTCCTCTCCAGGGCTGAAGATTGGTCAGTTAATTATTAAGCAGAGCTGCAGAGTCTCCTTTCCCTCAGAGATCAATTATAGTAAGAAGTAGCTGGGAAACAGCTACACCTACATGCATATCTGCTCCAGGAGTGGCAGAGGGAAAGAGCAGGGAGACGGCTGTATTTTATTAGTCCTTAAGATTGGCCTCTGTTATGCTACTTTATTTAGCGTCTTGTCTTTTCTTATTTTTCACATCAAAAAATCCCTCCCCCTGTTCTTTGTCACCTGGGTACTAATTGGCAGATTGTTTCATAACAAATAAGGAGCCATCAAAATCTGATCTTCCAGTCAAGGAGAGAAAGAAATAAACAACGAAGCATCCTGGACAGGTCACCAGTTCATCGCAGGGCAACACAAACACAAGAGACATACAACCATGAACACACACACCTAAGGATAATTAGGAGTAATCAACTGACCTAACAGTGATGTTTGTGAACTGTGGGAGAAAACTGGAGTACCTGGAGAGAACCCACGCATGGAGAAATAATAAACTCGACGCAGAAAAGCCTCAGGCTGGGATTTTAAACCCATGACTTTCTTGCATCTACTGTATTATTTTTGCACTCAAGACTCAGGCAAGTAAACAACCAGAGCTACACATTTTTCACGATCAATATGGCAGCAATGATGAATCCTGTTACTAATCAATAATTGTGACACAGATAATAATAGTTTTTGTGTATTTGAGCTATAAGTTGTTAGAAGAGGTGACAACATTACCAAAAATAGATAAAAGCAATATATTTGCCGATAATTATCTTTGCATTATTGTTCTCTTATTTAATAGACAAAGTAGAAAACGACGGTTTTCCTTGATGGCAGGAACAAGGCAGCTGATCAGGGTTGTTGTGAAGACGGCATAGCATGTTAATTTGTTTGAACGGCCTAGTTAAATCCAATTGAGTCTATGGCAAACACAGATGTTGGTTTCTAGATGTGCAAACCTACATTAAAAGACTTTCATTTGTAATTCTACAAAGTATTCATCTAAAGAGGCTTCATACAAACACTCACTCCAAAACCACATATAATTTCCCTTCCACCTCACAATTTTATGCTACTTTGTGTTGGTTTGCCACCGAAAGTCCCAATAAAATGCATGAAAGTTTTGTGACAAAATATGTAAACATACAAATACTTCTGCAAGGCACTGATGCTCATTTTCTCCATCTTCTATCTCTGTCCCTCATCATATAATCGACATTACGAAGCGTTGCCTTCATCACCGCCCTGCTGTCAGGTTTGATCTGTGAAAACCTGTTGCTGACATGATCGGTGTCCTTTAATGACAGAATGACGGACTCCTTACCTTGGATCCATGACGGAGGGGGAAAAGGGGAGGAAGGATGACAGACAGACGGCTTCTAGTGAGTTGATGTTACACCGATAGATGCTGATGAAGAGGAAGGTGATGATGATGAGGTGATGCCAAAGCAGAGGGATGAAGACAGACAGTGACAGCGGGTTGGTTGTCAGCAACAGAAGAAACAAGGTTAATGTTGGTTCTGTTGGTGGTTAAAGGGTTAATTCAATATAAAATCTCTAAAAGGCAAAATGCAGAGTGAACAGTTCAGGTCTCAATCTAAAAATAAAGATATAAGGAGCAAAGAAGAATTTAGAAATGTATTACTTTCCTTATTGTAAGTTACATGAGAAGCTCAGAAAGTCATAAAATATACTTAACACCTCTAAGAACTAACTAATTAACACACAACTTGTGAAAATGTATGTATAAAACCAAGTTTTAATGAAGCACATTCAGATATTTAAAGTGAATTTTTAAGCTTCCAAGACAAGCTGCTGACATCGCTACTGAGTGTGCAATCAACGCAAAGTTCAAACTGTACAAACTTTATTTCTTCTACCAGTGATTCTTTGTTATTGTTTTATGCAGCAAAGGTGATAATGACCCAATTAGGACTGCTTCATAAATGCTAAGCAGATTACAGTTAATTACAGTTTATGATTTAACTTCAGGCATGAAATTATGTTTTCAATCATTTTGGAACATTGTGAGAAAAAACCCCTCTATGTTGTGGTATCTAATATTAGGAAAATTAATAATTTGTTTTTAACAGTAGATACACTGGGAGTCGTTTTGCAGCAGCAAATAAAAACATTTAAGTAAATTTACTGTGGATTTTCACTCATCTGTGCTTGGTCAAAATTACACATCGAGGCTTAAATATACATGTAAACCCCAGTTAAATTCAAACATGTTTCTCCAGAAGGTTTTTAATTCGTCGATGTGGCTAGTTGCAGATTTCATTTGAGGCCTTTTTCTGTGCTGACCTCAGGTCAGGTCGATATTAAAACCACTTGTGAATCAGTTGGAACCTCCTGACCGATTTCCTTTCATCTAAACGCAACGATTTGGATGTTCGGACAGGACAAGCATCAAAACTGATGAAGCTGCCTGATGAGAGACTGGAAAGTTTTTAGATGACAATTTGGTTCATGACTGGAAACTAAGAAGAGCAGTTAAACATTCAGCAAGAATGAGGCTTTGAATGGCTGCAGTCAAACTACAAAGTGTTAAGGAACAATGAGGAAGGCATTAATGGTGGCGTATGAATATATTTGAGCCTTTGGATATGAATCATACCAGTTGTAAATGCCAGCTAACATCATGTTAGGTACCATTTCACCTACGTATTTCAGCTTCAGATTTTTCCTCAGCGCTGCAGCATGTTAGCAACAAGGTGCTGCATTTATTATTTTAGTTAAAAGTTTATAGAAGCAGAGAGAAGTTTACAGGTTCCTGGGTTAATTGGGTGGGTTAACAGACATCAGTGGCAGGCAGAGGCTCAGTCAAGCTTTCACAGCACATTTGTTTTCAAAGCACATCTACAGAGAATGAATTAGTCAAAAACTAAAGGACTGCTTAGTGCTTGGGGTCCAGAGACACACACAGAGAATCAGAACAGATGTGAAACTGCTTTTTCAGATCTCTTCCTTTTCACCCACATTTCTGCCCTTTCCAGTTTGTGTGCGAGTCGGGAAAGCGGGGCGAGAAGACAGAGATATTCAGGGCGAGACCTCGAGCGACGCAGAGAACAGAGAAGCAACGATCTGAGGAGGACAGCTTCAAGAACGCCGTGATCAAAGGCGGCGAGCGCGTGGCCGTTTGGCCGCGGATCGTCAGCCACGCTGATCTCAGCTCAGATCAAAGCGGCCTGGTTCGCAGTTCTCTGTCCTCTGGTGGGGCCGCGTTAGCGCTTAGCCTCCGGGGTGTTTTGTGCTGGTAATGGGGAGCAGGAGGTCGAACACATGTAGGGTTTTGATGAAGGAAGGGCCTTCCTGCTGCACAACAGAAGCGTCGGCGAGGCAGGTAATGTGGGGTAATGCCGGCGCTCCCGACTCATTTATCTTCTGAGGATGTGAGCGACGCAGAGGATCAAACCTGCACGCGCTCATTAGGCACTCGGGTGCTCAAATCCTTAAGCTCAAAGGACAAGCCGTGTGTTTTCTTTCAGGAAGTCAAGTGAGCCTCACAGGTTTTAACAGGTGACAGACTGAAGCTGCAATTCTGCATAATTAAGAAACATCTGTCTGTCTGTCAGTCCTGTTGAAATGATCCGACAGTCTGAGAGCTCAAATAAACCGAAAACATTTTATGTTATCCTAATTTGTCATGCTTCTCTGTTTGGTTAAAGCAGCAGTATGTAACGTTTATAAAAGGAAATATTTTATTATTTCTTAAGACTCTCATTATGCACCGACAGTAAAATATAAGACAGACAATCTGTAAAAAAAATGTATCTCCTCTGTCTTCTCCCTGAGTTTATATTACCATCTGAAGGAATGTGCTAAAACAACCAATCAGAGCCAGGAGGAGGGTCTTAGTGCTGTCAATCATCCTGATGTATGCGATAATTACAGCCTCCCTTTGCTCTCTGCTAGGCTACAGCTTCTCAGAGGTTGCCACAAATGCTAACGCTAGTTAGCATAACCACCAATGATGGCGGATAATCAGTTTTCTTGTCCTTCCATCATTAGCATATTGAGCAAAGTGTACACAAGAGTGATTGACAGCGCTAAGACCCTCCTCCTGTTTTTGATTGGTTAATTTTGGTGCATTTTTGTAGATGGCAACAGTAACTCAGGGAGGAGGATGAGATTGATCTTTTCACAGATTATCTGTCTCATACTGTCACAACATGGTTTTAACAAATATGTAAAATACATATTTTCACAAAACTCAATCAGTGCGACACAGTAGAGCATCAACTTACCCTCAGAGTGGTGAGACAGGATGAGCAGGTTAACGCAGGAGGCCCCTGCTCCAGATCCAAAGATGGTGATCCTCTCGGGGTCGCCGCCAAAATGGCCGATGTTTTCGTTGAGCCAGCGCAGAGCCTGAATCTGGTCCAGCAGGCCGTAGTTCCCCTTAGCGGACTGATCGCCGGTGCTGAGGAAACCTGTTGGTTGAGAAAATGAAAAGTGGAAAAAGAAAGAGAAACGGAGAATTAATGATGCTGTTAACCTTCATAATGTTTCCTGCATGTAAACTTTTGCTTCTTTGAATGGTAAATCAGATTGTAGTTAAAACTGCAGAACACAAGGAAAGTGTTTATAACATAAACAGCTGAGTTATTATAACCAGAATTTGATCCTTCTAAACTCATTAAAAAAAACAAAAAACTTTTACTTGTCATTTCACAATTTTTCCACATTGGTCAGTTTTAATCCTGAGGTTTTTTTGTCTGATCTGAAAAAAATAAATAAATAAAATAAACATCTAGAGCTGAATCAGTAAACTATACAGTCATATTTAAGAAATTTGAATATTCTGATTCCTTTTGAAAATAACATCCTTTTCATTAACATTTCTGTATTAAAATGTCATATTTGGATTAGTTGTAAGTGTAAATGATCATTATTAACAAATAAATCCTTTTAAACATCCACCTGTATGTAATTAATCTATTTAATATGTTTCACTTGGTGATAAAGTTCCTGAAATATATGGACTTTTTAATAAGATTCTAATTTATTGAATGGGTATGGATGTAAAAAGAATCAATAGATACTCATGAAACATTTGAGCTTTTTATTGCACAATTAAAAAGTAATAAAAAAGAAGGAGCAGTAGAAACATTAATACGCTGAATATTTACTAAATGTTCTTAACTTTCGTCATGGTGGAAGGTTTTAATAAAACTCTAAATCCACCTTCAGCTGTAAACAGCCTCCAGTGATGTTTGGCCTGTTTAAACATATATTCATTTCTCCACATGGAACCACTGATTTTAAATAAAAAATGAAATTATTCTCCCTCTCTTTTGCATTAACACATTTTAGGAGATATCAAACAATCCAAGAAGCTAAAGGTAAATTATTGGAAACGCTGATGACATCATCTCCATTTTCAGAAATATTTAATGATTTTCTGACGATGTTCAAGTCCAGAAAATCAGACGCATCATCCTGACTATACATGAATCAATGCACGTCTAATTCCAGCAGGCTGACTCTGAACATGACAGCTTTCCATACCACACTGACGCTGTTCACCTAATTAAACCCAGTAGTCTGCTTGTTCTGCACCTCAGATCTCCATGACACGCCGTTCCCTCTGCTAGCTGATATTTGCCTCTGATGAACGCTATTAAGTATCTTTAATTGTTCAAGCAAAGACATAACTCGTTTCCACTTAGGTGGCAATTAACCGTCAGTCTCTGAATGGGACCTCTAATTAGAGCCTATTAAAGACAAGCGTACTGGATAAGTTGTTCATTAAGCCTAAACAATGGATGTTAAAACACTTATAAACAGATAGCTAGGTTAGGATTTAAAACAAACAGAGCACATAAAGAGGGATACTAATTAGAGATAAGACCTTAAAAGGCATCGACATCTTTAACATTATTCAATTATACAGTAAAACTGGTTTAGACAATCAGCAAATGTGACTTTTTGTCACTTTAATGTGAATTTATGGGGTTAGGAAACTAAAAACTGGTCATGAGTAAAACATGATACAATCTGTTTATTTTTTCAGGTTTCTGTTTATCAAAGTAATTAAGTTGAGACCCAAAAACAATTAACTAGTCAGAATATAAATAGATTAATTATCTTTAAGGCAGAACTCAAATAGCATTTCACTGCATCGTAAATCTTGCATTAGGTCGAGTTTGAAAAGCTCTTTTCAATACTTTTTTAATAAATATGTGTAAATTATATTGTCTAAAGTAATATTATTACATTTAATTACTATATTCATGTTAGTGATTTAGTTAACTACTTGTTAGAACAGGAAAAAAAGAAAAATGTGCAGCACATATTTATCAACTTGTACTTGTGTGAAAATGGCGCCACCGTGTGGCAAGACAAAGAATGACAACTGATTCAGAAACATGGCAGAAAATACTACTACTACTACTAATAAAAATCACATTAATATTAATACAGGCAAATAGTACAGCAGTTATTAAACACAAAACATGAAATTAAGCAACATCTTATAAAATCTCTATTTTATTCATCATTTTATGAATTATATGCCCATAAAAGAGACATTTCGAAGAACAGTTTGATGTTTATGTTCTTAGAGCAGCTGCAGACTCAATATTCCTTACAGCCAGCTAAAATTATCTCAGAAACAAATAATAGATGGACTTCATCATCTGTTGTTTGAATGTTCATACTGTCTGTAACTGAATTTGACAATAAACAATAATAGTTTGTCTAAGATTTATACACTTTAAGAGGAAAACATAACCAAATGTTTTCCTCATCAGCTGAAGCCAAAATAACTGCAGTTTCTGCTTGTATTTATTGATAATTTCTGCATCACAGAAACAAAAGCCAACAAGGCGTTTATCAATTAGACGCTCGCTGGACCCTTTGGTGCTGCTCCTTAAATTCCAGAAACACATAAAAAATAAGCAGCACGTTTGGGTAAATTAATTAAAGGGAAGCGCAAACACGAGGCGAATAAGCCGCCTTAATGCCCGACTGTAAACACCACAATAAATTACACAACGGTTATGCTAAGTAGGTCATTAATTAGGGTAATTAATCTAAAGAACAGCAATACTTCAGTGTCAGCGCCGTGTTTTGAAGATAATGCGGCGTCGGTGCTACTGAAACGTCCAGGTATTAGCGGGTTGGAAATACATAAATCTGTTTCTTATTCTTTTTGTGCAGCTTAATGACGCATCAAATGTTTTGTTCTCTGGGTGTTAATAGTTTTACTCTAAAAAATGGGGCTTTATGCAGGTGGAGAAATATGAGACAAAACTAGCAGACAGAAAACGTGTTCATGTTGTTCCTCCTCCTCGCTCACGCTGCGTTCATCTGACAATAAGTCGGAGTGTGATGGCCTCCTCCTCTACGCCCCCATAATCTGACAAAGGGCTTGGAAAACATGGAGGATGGGTTCAAGCACGGCGACGTGACACGGAAACTCTGTTCTGCTTGAATCGTATTTAAAACTGGTGAGGAATGACGGGTTAGATGGGCGAGGCAGAGGGAAAGATAAATAAAAGGAGCAGGCGCAGAGGACAGTGGGTGTTCTGTGACTCCCGGATAGAGGAGCAGTGTTTCATCTGCCTCCAAGACACCAGGGGTTGGCTCCAACACACACACACGCACCCGCACACACACACCCACACACACACGCCTGCACACGTAGGGATGCTGATCAAAGGCTGACACTACAGAAAAGACTGCAGCCTTTCCACTGCATCTCCTTTGCTCTTTCCTTACCCTGATCAGACATGTGAACACACATCATGCTATAGACAGGCTTCTGAAAACATAAAACATTGGAAAATTATTTTTAACAAAGTGCATGTTTTGAATAGCATGTGCAAATAAAACCTGCAGTAATATTTTTAAACTCTTGCGTTTATGAACCTCCTTATTTTTCATTCAGATTAATTTGTTCACACATATGTAGACGTGTGAGAATGACTTAAACGTCTGACTGAAGGACACACTCCTAACGCTGTATGATGGTTGGAGCGCCAGATGTCTCTAGGTGTGTGTGTGTGTGTGTGTGTGTAGTAATTATTCTCTGTCGAAGGAGTCCAGAAAATCAAATATGTTCTCAGCTTCATTCTCACAGCTCAGAGGCTCATGTTAAATATTTTTTATTCCCAGAAGGGAACGACGTGAGAAAAGAGAAAAAGGATTTGGAAAAAGGGGAAATAAATGACGATATTTCTGTTTTCTTCATCAGGCTTAAGAAGAGTCTCTTTTTCCTCACAAATAGCACTTTGGCTTAAACGCAGCAGCTGGCCTTGGGTGATTTGCTTCTCTGTTTGTTCTCCGTCTTATTGTGCACTTTTATCTCTGTAAAGTTGTTATTCCCATTGCCAGGCTGTGGCAACCAAATTATCTGTGGAATTATTCAAATTTGATGCCGTCATACTGGGAAGGACCCCTCTGAGTGTGTGCGTGAGTGGGGTGTGTGTGTGTGTGTGTTTTGGGAAATGTTTGCTGGTTCTTTCCTGCTGGTTTGGTCTAGAACAGTTTTTTTTTATCATCAATCTATGTCATGGCTCATGCAATAAAGCATTTCTGCATTTCTATTGTCGACAGTAACTCAGAACGTGAACTCTATTGTTTCTAACCTGATCTGTGGCGTTGCTATGGAAACCAAAGGTTTGCAGATTCCCTGACCCAGAAGAAAATACACAAGAATAGCCCAACATGACCCGTTTCCCTCAGATCACAAACATTTGATGTAGTTACATTCACTACTGCAACTCTAAACGTCTTCAACCTTCAGCAGAAAAAGCCATCAGTGGTTTCAGGATGGGTGTTAAGATTCTACAATTAGGACAACAACTAATGATTCTAGTTTTAAATTACTCTGATGATTATTTTCTTTTACAGAAATACATATTTTATTGCATAAAATGCAGCAACATAGCATTTCTTCAGTGAATGTCTGGTCATCTGAAGCTAAAAGATACTTCTAAAGTCAACATGTGAAAAGCTCAGATTTTTCTTCTTGACTTAGTATCAATACATTGTAGGGCTAATCTATTGATTATTTTTAGGAATAACTGATTAATAATATATTAGCAAAAGTTGCTTAACAAAAGTTTTTTTCCTTTTTTACTGAATTTGAACCAGGTGAAGCTAAAAGTGTCACTTGGGGAGTTTTGAGTAGAACAAACCAATAAAAACAGTTTTTTATTTTTTATTTTATTTTAAATGTATATGTTCTTAAGTAAGTACAGTTTTGGTTTACTTACTTCTCTGACTGAATCGTTAACTATTTGATCCAGTTAACAATTAATCGATTACTAAATTAGTTCACTGAAAAGATTAATTATGATTAATCCGAGTAATTCATTTCAACCCTGTTTACAATATTCTACTTTTATTCATGATACTATAAGAAACAGAAAGAAAGCAAAATTGTCTTAAATGCATTTATTTTTAAATAAATTTGTGTGGGGGGCAGTCGGTAGCTCTGCTGCAACAAGAAGGTCCCAGGTTTGTTTCTGCAGGGAGTCTGAATGTTCTCCCTGTGCAGGCCTGAGTTCTCTCTTGGTACTCTTGCTTCCTCCAGTCCAAAAACATGAATGTTAGATTAGTAGATCTCCTAAATTGTCTTTTGAGATGGTTGTTGTTTGTCCTTTGTGTTTCCAGTGTGAAGCTGGAAAGAGACACCAGCTGCCAGTGAAAACCTGAAATCACTAAACTATAGTTTTGTAAAGTTTCACTAATATTTGACAGCTAAAACTTAATAATTTGCTGTAATGAAGGCAGTTAATATTTACGTAACCCTGTGGTTTTCTTAATTATGCAACCTTGATGCCAATAATACAATAACACAAACCTTATTTTACCACAACTTCAGGATTTAAAAAATATATTTTGATGAATAAAATGTTGATCTACATATTTTACTCTCTCCCGCTTTGTTTCTTTTCCTCCACCACTCCTTCATTCGCTCCTCTACGCTCCGTTCTTTCATCTCTTGGGCCTCCGGTGAGTCGGTGTCTCTGTTCCTGGGTTCAGACTGGAGCTGAAAGCTGCTGGTCTCTGAAGTCCTGACGGTGGAGAAAGAGGAAGCAGGCCAGCTCCCAGCAGAGAGAGACCATATGCACACGCAGTGTTTCCTCCATATCAGCCCCACGTCAGTCTGCGTGTGCACATCCAGCTTTAGGAGCTGAGATCGCTCCCTGTTTTTGCCACAAGTCAATCTAAAAGAATCGCTAAGTTGTAGAGCAGCGGCGTCAAACTCATTTTCATTTTGGGCTTCGTCAAGATCACGGATCAGAGTGTATTGATGAAACCCGTTAAACTGTTAAAATATTAACAAGTAGCTGCGTCTGCACCTGATCAGTACTTCTTAAAATTAAATCATAGTGAACATGATTGAAACTGATCATTTCCTCCAGGAGTTACTGATTTTTTTTTTTTTTGCAATGAAAATTACAGATTTGTGGAGCTAATTTAGAAATATTGGCAAAATAATTTGTAGTATTTGTGTAAATGTATGATGGTAAATGTGACTTTTTGTTCGATTGTAACTTGACATCAAGTAGAGAAAGCAATATAGTAGAAATAACATTCACTGCCACCTGCAGGTGGGAGTTAGCATCACCATTTTGACCATTTTGGTGGAAAATTTGCAGTAAACTCACAACTTAAGCATTATCTTAAAAAGGTGTGGATCTGTTGATGCTCCATGATTCTGGAATCACACAACTGTTACGTTATGCTTTCCTCTGGAGTCCAAAGGGCCACGTAAATATCTACAGCGGGCCAGATTTGGCCCCCGGGCCTTGAGTTTGACACACGTGTTGTAGAGGAAGACCCAGCGACAGCGAACAAGAAAAATTAGATCAGAAGGAGACAAAAAGAGCCACAGAGGGACAAAAAAAGAGAGAGGAGGTGAGATTATAGATGTATTTTTTTGTGTTTCCCCGGAGAACAAAAAGAAGGAGCTCCATCTGTTTCACTCGTCTTCTTTTAACCTGAGTCATTACAAAGTGGCAGTGAGTGTCTATCGATCAGCTCTGGTTGCCCTGTGAACACTTTCACAGCCCACAGGAGGAGCAGTTCACAGTCCTGATCACACACACTTGAATCATGAGCCGTTTCCATGTGGGCGTGTGTGTGTATGTGTGTGTGTGCTCAGAATAGAAAACAAATCACTTTAAAGCCTTCCTGATTTGGAGTCCAACATTTCCTCCTCAGACAAAGTCTTTCCATCCTCTCTTGTTTGTCTGTCACTCGGCTCCCTGGGTGTTAGAGGCCCTGTGGGGCTCCAGGAGTCAGGAGGTAATGATGGGTGAAATAGGGGCGCCACGGGCCACGGCAGACATGATGTATGATCTAAAGTCTTGGCTCTTCTTATAGGTCTTGTACAAAGCCAAAAAAAATGGCTCCCATCATCACCAGAGATATTTTCATAGAGTCACAATCATCCTGTTATTATTTGCAGAATGTTGTTGTTTTTATCCTACTTTTTGTTTTCCTTCAGTTTAATTATGTTTGCTAAATTTCTGTGTGGATTAAAAAGCAACTTATTAAGAATTCAGACTTTTTTTTATAACATTTCTAGTCAAAATTTGAAGCAAGAGGTTATGACCCCACCTTCACCGTGTGTACATTTGAAATTTCATAGGTTGATTGATTCTGCTGCCATATTTGATTCTGAGGTGAGAAATGTTGGACTTTCCCAGCTGGAACTTGAATTTCATCAAAGAGGTGAACTGATTGCAGTTTTTTGGCGGATCCATGATTACCGCTCTTTTTAAAATCCTGACCTTCCGATTCTGATTTTGGCTAATGTTGCTAAATGTAGCAAGAAAGTCGCTGTTGGCAACACTTTGGTGATTATTGGTTGATTTTTAAACCTTCACTGAGGTAGATGAGATCGGTGGATAAAATCGGCTTCATATGTACCCATCAGCCAATCACTGATGTCCCAGAATCAAGACAATCTGCGCCGATAAATCGTTGCACCTCTTCAGACGCTATTAGAGTTCACTTTTCCGGCTTGTAACATGAAATTTCCAACCTTCAAGTAGAAATGAAGAGTTTCCTCTCACTGCTAATGAAATTGATCTTAGCCACGTAAAAACGTATCGGCTGTCAGAAGACAGAGGGAAATAAATTTTGAATAACATGAACAAGACCCAACTTTTAATGTTTCACTTTCACCCTTTGGGAGAATGATTAAAACATGGTGGAAATCAAAGAGGATCAGATATGAATTTTGATCTATAAAATATGAGTCAAGCTTTTGAGTCACGCTTAACATAATTCAACTTAAGCACATTTTTGATCATCTGCTGATAAACATCCGTCGTATAGCGAAAGATTATCTCTGATGATTCAGACAAAAAAAAGAAAAACAGAAGCTTTTAAAAAACCAGGAAATGTTCAGAGCATCAGCTCAGCTCTTCTAGGAACACTTCATGTCTTTATATGCAGAGATGTACACAGTTCCAGATTATTAAATCTTGAACATATTTAATGCTCCAGAGCCAGGATGGAGGGAAGAAAGAAGAAGTGGATGAGAGAAAAACAGAAAGAAGGAAACAAGAACTAATGAATCCCCAAACTGCACCTTCTGCCAGCAGCAGCAACAGCTGTGCAGTTCCTCAGATTTAAAGAGCAAAACAAACAAGCAGCTAAAATAAATGAGTAAACACTCGTTGTGAGTCTGCTGGGGTTTGTAAATGTGTGTGTGTGCGCGCCTTCGTACGTCTTCAAGCGTCTCATTGTACTCGTGCGCATTCAAACCTTCCATCATCGTCTTGATGGAAACAAGACGTGTAAGATGTGTGACATCGCGTGTAAACATACGCAGGAATGGCCGACTTTTGCTTCAGGTTTCTGCCTTTTGCAGTTGCAACTTCAGCGAATGTTTGCGGCTCTCTGGAGCTAAAAGTAAGCGGAGTTTTTCCACTACGATCTGGCATCATTCTCACATCAAACAGAGCCCACGCTGGGATGGCCTAGATACTGCTGCTCCGTCAACATGCAGCCCCTCACTTTGCATGGTAATGTTTGCAGCCAGCCTGGCTCGCGTCGCTCGGCTTTGTTTTGTTTTTTGTTTTTTTTTTAATTCAGCTGGCACAGTTGGGGATTTTCTGGCATTACTTTTCTTGGACTGTTTGTTATTGTTCAGAGCATTTCCAAACTATTTTCTTACAAGTGCAGAAACAAAATAGTGATTAAGGAGTACAGCTTGGAGGTTTTTCTTTTGTCTCTGTGTATCGCAGAGCAAATCTGGCTGCACTTGTTCAAGAAAAGACCAAAACAGAAAAACCAAACAATGAAAATCTATGTTGCCTGATTTCAAAGCAGGTACATTTCAGATTGTCTTATGAGACAAAAGAAGAATGCAGAAACTGTTTTTTTGTAGCTAATATTTTCTTTATTTTAAGATGCTTTTATTTATCTGTGAAAATCTCATTTTAAAGTTTCAGTGTGTAATATTTATAAAATGTATTTTTTACATATTCAAACTTGTCACAGAGTCATGGCTGTCAGAAAAATCTGTGAAAAAAAAAGTCAAGGTCCTCCTCCTGATTATGCCTTAATGCCTGGAAGGATGTTTATAATGTTTTTTTTTATTGTTTCAGATAATTTATTTTAAACACATGAATTATTTTTGTATTTTTTTATGTGAATTTTATTTTGTATGCCATCTATTTTGAACATCATTTTAAAGATGCAACTCAAACAAAACGGTCTTTAATCATGAAATACACCGCTCCCTGTCAGAAACAACCAATCAGAGCCTGAAGGCGGGTCTTAGTGCTGTCAATCAATGTGTATGCGCTGCTCACACCCTTCCTGTGTTCAGCTCATGTCGTTATTCAATTTTAAGATTTTTGCAGCTGTGCTCATGGCAGAGATGCAGGCAAACTGCAGATTTCTAGATCCTGTGCAGGCTCTGCTGTGTGTGAGGATCTGCAGCAGTGCAGCAGAGAGGAAGGGGGCGGGGCCTCTAAAACGTGCTTGTTCAGATTTTCAGGCTAAGCTAATGGTTTTCTCAGAACCCACTGCAGCTCTAAGAGATACAAAAATGTTTGGAGGACATTCAGTCGGTCATTCAGAGGACTGAAAATGGGCCCTGGTCCGCACTTTGGACACTCCTCTCTTAGAAAATTGATTGTTAATCAGACCAAGTCAACAACTAATGCTCTATAAATAATAACTGATCAAAATACTCAACATCTTACCAAGTATTTTTGGTCTAGTTTCTATATATTAATATAATGCTTTGGTACTTGTTGGCATTTTACAATATTTTACCATAAATTTTACAGATTTGTTTTTACAGATTGTTTTTTACAGTGTTTTACGAATATCTTAGTACACTTGAAATAAGACAAAACTTACAATTAACTTTTCAGCAATTATAGGAGTTTTTTAAAGTCAATAATTCCTTAATATTGATGAAAATGTTCTAGTTCTACTGGCAGCTTATTTCACTTATAATAAGACATTTTTCCATGTTATGAATGAAATAATCTGCCAGTGGACGTAGTCAATTTTTTAATCAATATTAAGAAATTAGTGACTTTAAACTGACTTTCTTGCTAAAATGTTACTTGTAAGTAAGATATTTGCAGTAGAAACTAGAGAAATAATCAGTTTTAGTGTTTTGTTTTTCTCCAATAACACCAGGAATAAATTTGCATAAATGCTCTAAACCTTTAAAGACACATCAAGTTCTGCATGTCTTCCAGCCTCCACCTGTTGCTAAACTTGCCTGATAGTTGAACAGAATGTCCTCAAGTCTCCCCTGCGTCTCCGTAAATGTTCGATCAAACAGACGGCTCCATATCTGCTCCTTTTCAAAGCAGGTTTTAAATCGTCACTCAGCTGCTAACCTTCATTTCAACTCTCCCAGCGCAGCCTGTAAGCCCCCCGTCCCCCCCGCTGCTCGGCTGAAACCTCTCTGCCTCTCACACACAGGTGCGTTTCACGCGACAGTCCCGTCAATCACGCGGGAAGCGACGGGCGAGGTGACTGATGTTTCCCTCCTCCGTGGAGTCGTAATTGAAATATGCAAATGAGACGATAAAAGGCGTTTCAGTCAGATGTTGAACAGCTTCACTACTGGGGGGTTATTGTCAGATAAGGACGCTTCATATTTAGAGTTTGTCTGACATGAGACAAAGCGAAGGCGAGTAGAGAAACGGATCTGCCGTGTGGAAGAGAACAGCTTCTCAGATCAGTCTGAAATATAACCATTAATTATTCAGTCTGAAATATAACCATTAATTATTCTGACCTTCCTCTCTCTGTTCTTAAAAAATGGTAAACTGTTGTTTCTGTTTGTTTAGTTTTCAAATAAACTCAAAGACGCGCGCAGGAGCGATAAACAGACACACTAAAGATGGAGTTTTCATGTAACACTCTCTACTTTGTTTAAAAAATAACAATTTGAGCAATTAATAAAAAGAGCAAATCCAATGTGTATTTGGTTTCAGAGCCAATAAGCTTCATTTTTAAGTCACCAAGCCCTCCAAGTCAGAATTTGAAGATAAAAGAACTAACTATTCTGTAGAGTTATACATAAATATTTAAGAACAGCATTTAATCTACAGAATAAGGCCATTACATCTTAAATATTTATTGCTATCCTAATTATGGGAGATGTATGGAGTAGGAGAAACATCCATTTGCTTTAGAAGGAGAAAATATTAAAACTTTAGACACATTTAGGCATTTTAACAAGAAATTACATAAAAAAGTCCTTAAAAGTGATATATGTGGGCTCTAGACGCCTAATGAAAACTTTCATAATTTAAAAAATAATTAGGCATTTGTTAAATAAAGACACATTCACATGTATTATCAGAGACTATATGAACATGTATTAGTACAGCAGCCATTTTTGAGAAGGGATTTCAATGCAACCTACTGAAAAACTCAACATTCACCATTTATGTCTGTTTTCTGCAAACAAAACAATTAATCAGTATAAAATGATCAGTTCCTTCACAGAAAGGTCTGCAGCTCCAGTAACTTTTAGATGCATTTCTGCTCCAACACACCTGAATCAAAAGACTCAATCACCTCCCAGGCACCGGAGCAAGTTTTCCAAAAGGAAATCCATCATATTTTCTGAAAATCCTCCATTACGTCCAGGTAAACTTATTAACACAGTAACACAGTCATACCTCACTGGTTCCAGCATCAGGGCGCCCATCATGCTGACAGGCCCACCAAAAGCAAGAAGTCCAAGGCTGCGCAGCGTCTATTATTTCTGAATGTAATAAAAAGCAAACAAATAAATGTGCCGCAGGCTGTTGTCAGAGCTGCTGTTTTCTCCCGTCAGACAAATGGAAAAAAGCTGCTTCCATGTGCAAAGCCAGTGTGTGCCCTTCATAACGCACACTGATCCCAACATGCAGGTGAAGCTCTGAATGACGACGCTGTGAGGCCAGAAGAGGGAAAAACTGGTGCAAATCTGGTCCAGACCCCCAAAAACATGAAAACTGCACTCAGACTTTAAACGCAAACGAGTTCAAGGTGTCTGCAAACGTTGCCAGGTTCTATAAGACCGGTCTATAAAATCCCCCAAAAAGAGCCACGCTGCTTCAGACCTTCAGGATAAGAATAAATAAAATGAGTCCCGTCATTTAAAGCCAGTGGAATTATGAAAATGTATCTCAGGTATAATAAAGCATGTGGCGGCCGTTTAAATAACTGAGCTCTTGTCTTGCTGCCTAAAATTACATCGTCTAAAGCAGGGGTGCCCAAACTGTGGCCCGGGGGCCATTTGTGGCCTTTGGACTTATTTTGTGGGGCCCCCAAACTGCATTTAAAACATGTTACAAATTTGGGCTTTAGATGCAGATGGGACTTTTAATTTGTAATCAGGGTAAAAATTGTTACCAACATAATTTTCTTACACAGGAACAAAGTATTCTTGTTTTTCTAACTTTAACAAAAGGTAAAACCAAGAGACTTTTACTGAAAGTCAACTTTGCTGCACCCAAATCAGCTTTTATTCTTTCTTACACTTGGCTAAATATAGTAAGTGTTATGAAAGAGAGAGACCCAAATCCTGTTCTTATTACTGATAATAAATTTATTCAATCGAGCCCAATTTTTGGCCCATGACTTCTTTGGAGTTGACAATTTTGGCCCAGTTGGCAAGAAGTTTGGACAGCCCTGGTCTACAGTGTCAGGTTCTCAGTTATGATTGCATGACTGGCCCATTTCAGCAGCATAACTCCAGTTTACAGCAACCCAGTCCAGTGATCTCCTTTATTTTCTAAGAATTAAGGCTAAGCTTTGGACAAGACCTTATAGATTTTAGGTAATTTTGAGAAGCACAGTTATTCTGACTGTTATCTACTGTTTTTTCACTGGTTATAATGCATTTGTCCATCAGCACCCTGACTCTTCCAAGATACTTTAATGATATGAGTGATAACATAACAATAACATATTTTTAAATTTAGATTGGATTTAACAATTATTTAGTCACTGAATTTTACTCAACAACTTACCTTTCATCCAATTAAAATAATTAATACATACATATTTATTCTCTTTTTATTGACTTATTATCTGTCATTTTCCCATTTAATTGATATTTACTAATTTGTCTGCCTGCTAATTGCTAACTTGGTTATTAATCTAGATTTTTAGTATCCATCCATCCAAAACTCCTGTTTTGCTGCTCAGCAGGTTGAGCCACTGTAATGGGGAAACTCACTGTTATTTTCCAAATTACCTCCAAACCTTGTGAACTCTCTAACTGTGATGTCAGTGTGACGGTTTAAACATGACACATTTTAGCGGAGACTCAGATTGAGCCAATTACGCTTTGTTTTGTAAGATGGTGGCCCATAAATCTGAAACAAGTTAACAGACTCTGCCCATTAGCAAGAAAAAAAAAAAGAAGTCTTTGCACTTTCACATTTCCAAATCAATAATACATGTGCAGGAAGAGTCGCCGAATCAATACGAATACAGATGGCATGAAAATAATACCCTGAAATGGTTCCACAAGGCGGATCAGATCAGATCAGATCCGCCTTGATCTGATCAAACACAAAAACTGACATTGAAAATGAAAATTGGAGAGCGGGGATTCATCTACAAGTTGTTCCAAAAACTTGCATTATTCAGGGAGAGAAAATGTTCATTTGGTTCATAGAAAGAGAAAAACTGTGATGTTGTCTGGAATACAAAATAAGCCCATTAATCCATTTAATTTTCACATGAAGGCTTACTGCTCGTGATGCATGAACATCGCCAGCAGCCGGAGCCATCAGTCACCCGGGACGAGCCGAGTCGCTGCGCAGACAGAGCCTGTCATGTTCCTCAGATCTGACTGATGCGCCAAGGCCAGAAATCACAGATCAGCCTGAGCAGAAGCAGCTTCACGCATTTCTACACATTAACAGTTTTACAATCTCCTGTAATCCTGAGGCTTCTCACGAAAGACGTGTCGTCGTTTTTCTTTTGTTAACTAGATTCTCTCACTCGTTTTCACTGTGAGCAGATCCATGACATCATGAAGCTGCTCAGGATGTTTAGCTGAACCGTCAGAGGCTGTTTTATAAACTGTTACACTAACATGTTGTGCAGCAGTGGAATAATTACCCTGCTCCATCTTTCACAGTCATGAATTCAGAAAATGAGCCACTACAGCATCAAAAGTGACGTTTTAATGGAGACTTTATTGGTTTTATTAGTCAAATGTTTGATAAGCTTTCACAAAAGTTCAAACTTTTTACTTTCAATGAATTCTTCAACTTCTTCAATTTATCACATTTGTATTTTATAATTACAGAGGCTGTTTTAATACATAAAATGTTGATAAAATGTTACTTCCGTTCAAATTTCTATATATTTTATCTGCTTATTTATTTACTTAATTTATACCTAATTTAATTAAACATATTTACTTTTATTTAACATCTACTTATACTCTTAACTTACTGACACACTAAGTTACTTAATTACATAGTTATATAATTGCTGTAGTAACTTTTTTGGTTATATTTGATATTAACTTATTTGTCGAAGTGCTGACATACTTTATTATGTACTAATGTACTTATTTCATTACATAATTACCTGTTTGTCTATTTATCTGTAGTAAAGCCCAAAATTATTCATACTCCTGACAGATTTTGTATAAATTTCATTATTAACTTAATCAAAATGTTTCTTATGACTAGAAGTAATATTAATGTTATAAGAAATGGAATAAGAAAATAAGAAATATAGAATAATAAGAAATGTTGGACACAATAAAAACAAAAAATTACTTTTTACCCTTTAGTATCACTTTGTATGTTTTCTTACTATTTATTAAGAGCTTCCTGCCTTATTTGATATTGTAAAACAACTTCTTGGTTTAATTAAAATAATTTAAACTTAAGAATCGGCTGTAGATGGCAGCTTGATTACAAGCAACGATCTGGTCTGAAGTGTGAAAACATAAAATCTGAGTGGATCCCTCAGCTTCAGTATAACCACCAGAACTGCTCTTACTCTGCTGGTGCCAATGATGCGCGAAGCTTCAGCTTATGTTCTCTTGAAACTTTCATTATTTGAGTCATTTTAAATCAACACAAACCCAGCTAACCGAGTCGTGAAGTCTTTTGGTTTAGCAGACCAGAAAAGACCTAAATTAACAAATGCACTTGTGGATTCCACTCAGCTCCGCTCCAGGTCTCCACAATTATTTACACTTCAGCACAGAGCAAAAGGGGATTAAATCTTCTAACCCTTACAAAGTCACATTTTGGCTGATCCATTTTTTTTTTTTTTTGACTTCACATTAAGTAATGCCAACAAAGACTGGCAGTGACGTTGCTTCTTGCTGGACCAGCAGATGGATGAAGATTGTAAATAATCATAATCCTTCCTGCTGGCAGGGAAGCCACTCGACTTCAGATGTGTCCTCTACGAACCGGTTATTTCCTCAAGCGAGGATGCTCGTTTCATCCGGAGTTGGGCCAAGTTTTGTTCAAAACGCGGAAAGAAAAACAAACCTCTTCTTTTTTTTTTCTTCACTTCCTCACAACCTTGCCTGCTTTCTTCCTCCCAAGAAAAAGAAAACATCTGTCTTCAAGGCGAGCCACGGTCTATCACCTACCCACAGCATGCGCCTATTAGACTTATCTTAGCCAGAGTTGCTCCTAATTTGGCAGCCTGAGAGCAATGGGTAGAGTGTTTTGAAAGTTATCAGAGCAAGGCCAGCTCTGCATTTGGCAGGCAGAAGGGCAGCGCCACCAGTGTCTGCCGGCCAGGTTGATTAATAAGCAGCAGCGAAGTGGCTGTGCTAACAGACCGGCCGGCCTGGAAGCGTCCAGGGCTGTAAATGAATGACACATTAACTCGGAGTTACACAGAAAATGTGTTGACGCTTTACCCGCTCGTCTCCTCACGCTCACACACAAACACGTGCCGGCCCGCCTCCTCTTTGTCAACTATTTCAGCTGTTAGATATTTGAATGGCAGCTGCTTAACTGTACGCAGACATGACAGAGGAGGGAGGGGTCCGCCACGCGTGGAAAAAAAAATTTAAAAAACGCAGACAGGAGACAGGAGTGAAGTAAATTATGCTGGTAAATGTGTAATTTAATGACATTGGTTTCGTTTATCTGCTCTTTGCTTACATGAGACGGTTCTGGCAGCAACCGGAGCGATGTCAGATAAAAATAATGCATTTTAATGCCTCGTTCAAGCGTAGGAAAATAAATTACAGGGGAGATTTTACATGTTGGTGAATGACTGGCAGCTGCAGAGGAGCAGAGCGACAATAATAACCCCAGAAATTACGTCCCGGCTGCTACTTCCTCATTAATGCTGTTATTCTGTCCATTTATGCGCACTAATGGTAAATCGTCAAAATGTCAGAAAGTAAAAATAAATAAAGTCCAACATCCAGTTGAGAAACAGGAGGAAGATTTATGTAGGAAGATGTTACTAAAGTAATAATGAACGGTTTGCAGGAGATAATGGTTCAGTTAAAGGAGGTTTTATACCATCACAAAAATTTAGAAGATTTATTTAAAATGTGATTCGGAAAAATATATTTAGAGAGAAAGAGCGCAGAAATTAAGACGTTGGTTTCACCAACGTCTTAATTGATGCTTCAGAATCCTCGGATGTGAAAGACGACAGAACTGAACCTTCAGTGAACTCGTCAAAAAAATAAATCATGACATCTCCTGCCAGAGGCTTTCATCCCTACGCTGAAAAGTTTTCACATTTTATTTCTTCTCATAAGCAGTGGCTTCAGCATATTGACTTAGATGTCACAATAGGAGTCCCTCAAGGTTTTGTTTCAGGCCCATCACTTTTTACAGCTTTTATGATGAATCTCTCCAGCATTATGCCGATGATATTATGTCTAATGCCAACGCATTAGACATTTAGTCACTTATTTCACTTCAAACTGATACTAATCAATGTAAAACATTAACCCTTTCATGCAGGAATTATGATCCTTTATGTCAGGATTTTTTTCCAGTGTTTTTGATTTTCTCAAGGCATAAAAAAGATGAAAAAAATAATTATTTTTTGGATTTTTTTCCCCAGGTGATCAGTTGTAATTTTATCCAAAAACAAAGTTGGTATTTGGAAAATACATCAGCAGTATTGGTCTTTTGAGGTTACTTAATGTCACCTGCAAGAGTTTCTACAACAGAAGGAGGTTCTGGATATTCCTGAGTTACTTTTTCATCTGTCTGCCATATTGGCTTTAACGAAACATTTCTTGCACTTGCAGTGGATGGCCAGTAGTTGGCAGTGTATTGTATGATGCACTTGTGTCCACTTGAGTGGTCTCTGTGCATTTATAACATAAAAACCACAGGAAACACAAGAAAATGGTTTTTAGAAAGCTGTCCACTGCAGTGTTGATTTAGACCTAAAAAGAAAACCTCTCCTCGCTCAGCTCTTCTAGTTCTTTTATTTCTGGATCTGCTCTGTTTCCTCAAACTCCCAGTTGGTCATGTCAGATGATGGCTTGTGCTGATCCAGGTTCTGGTTCTGCTGGAGGTTTCTTCCTGTTAAAGGGGAGTTTTTCCTCTCCCATGTCGCTACATGCTTGGTCAGTATGAGGGATCGATGTAAAGTCAACAACTCAACACAAACGATTGTCCTCCGTCGTCCAGGAAGAGTGAAAGCTGTAAATCATGACTCCGTGCAACCTGCTGAGTTTCTTTAAATCGAAATTTATGAAACTAATTAAATTATGAAGTGAGTGTATGTGTGATTAAATTAAATCAACTGTAAAGTGCTTCAGGATGGCATTTATTGTGAATTGACACCATATATAAACTGAATGCACAAAGTATTTTAATTAAATCTGAGTTGGTTTAAATATCTTTGCATTTTAATTGATGGAAATCTTTTGATCATTAAAAAGCAACCTCAAATAAAAACCTTTCCTTTAATAGAAACAGATTCAGTTTTTGCTTTTTGTGGTTAAACTGTAAAAACAACTTGTTGCTGATACCTTCTTACCTCAAAACCTTAAACTGCAGGAAGAATCAGAGAAGGTTATTCCTGTTTTTAATTCCTTATTTCTAGCCTTCGTTTGATATTCGTTGGTAATTTGCTGAATACATTATATTGGATATGACTTTTTAAACATTGTTTCCTTCTAGCTTGTTTGTTTAACCAAATCCCTACTGAAAACGAGGCGCTGTGCTAGAGAGATTTACCTGTATGAATAATCAAAGTAAAATGCATAAATTAACCAACTGCGGCCCGTCTTCTTTGTTTTGTTTTGGAGCAGTAGGCGCTTCCCTGCTGAGCCGCCAACGTTGCATCGATACAGGATTCGTTTTCCTGCTGCATAGATTCCTTTGGACTGATTTCCATTTCAACTTACCCTCCAGATCCATCGCCGTTGTTCTGGGATCGATTTGCACTTTTGAACCAAGGCGCATTCACTTTTAGGAAATGGATCATGTTGTCTTTCTGAACAACATGATCCCAGTTCGACACACAGACGCTGTTAGGAATATATTTGTGTTGCTGAAACAAAATGCAGAATATGAACCTTTTCTAAGGTCCAGGTAGTTTTTTTTATTTTATTTTATTTTTAAACAATACAAAACTTTTACTTATAGATTTACACTAGAGGTTTAAATGATAAAATAATAAAATTATAGGAAAGTCATTTCACACAGCAGAAGAAAAAGCAAACTGTGTTCAAGAATTTCAAAATTGAAATTCAAAAATTCTTTTAAGGATTTAAGGAAAATTATGTTTTAACTCGTCAATTCAAAATTCTTCAAATAATTATTGGAGATGGTGTCGGCATCAGCAACAGTCCATTCATCTATCAAAGCAAGTTCTGCAGGGTATCTGCTGGTCTTTGCAAGTTTAAGACTTTTTAAGACCTTTTAATGCCAACTTGAATCAAATTTAAACCTGGAAAAATCGTAACTATAAGGAATGATTGGCTCATATGGACTGGCAACACTGAGAACAGTGAGAAAAACAAATAATGTCCAGAAATCTGGGTGAAGTGATGAACTCTGACCCGAATCTTCAGAGCCACATAAAGACGGTTGCAAAGTCGACCTTCTATCACCTGGAGAACATTTCCAGGATTAGAGAACTAATAATCTAAAGAAACTTATCCAAGTGTTTATCTTTAGTCGCATTGATTATTGCAGCAGTGTCTCCCCGAGCTGCAGCTGATTCAAAACGCTGCTGCTGCTGTTATGACTAAAATCAGGAAGTTGGAGCACATCAATCCAGTTTTAAAGTCCCTCCACTGGCTCCCTGTAGCTCAGAGAAAACACTTTAAATACTGCTGTTCATTTATAAATCACTGAACGGCTTAGCACCACAACACATTAAAGATCTACTGTTGTCATAGCAACCTTCCAGACCTCTCAGGTCTTCTGGTTCTGCTCTGCATCCCCAGAACCAGAACCAAACATGGAGAAGCAGCACTGAGCTTCCACAAATCTGTAACAAACTTCAAGAAAACTGCAAAACAGCTGAAACACTGAATTCCTTTAAAAATCAAGACTAAAAACCCTCGTGGTTAGAGTTGCTTTTGAAATAAATTAATGATGGCACCTGACTAAATGTTTCAATTGTTGACTGTGTGTTCAATGGCTTTGTATTGTTGAGTTTTTATGATGTGAAGCACTTTGAAATGTTTGTTGCTGAAATGTACTGTACAAATAAAATGGATCCATGATAGACACACAAAACAAGCAAACTAGCAATATATTAGCAGCTAATTAATGATCACCTTAAGTCACAAAACACACTGAAGACGTCTGCAAATAAAAAAAAACCCCGACATAAGATATTGATTAGTCCTCCACGACAAAAGGTCAACTTACGTTTATTTTAAAATAATGAATTTAAGACATTTTAAGGCCTTAGTTTTAGATACATCAGTTTAAGGTTTTTAAGGACTCTTTAAGGATGGGACGACCCCCTTTAGTTCTGGGACGTATCCACACCACCTAACCCCTAATCTAACCTCCACCAAGGAGACAGAGCTCCTCATCCGGTCACTGATGCTCCTCATCCTGCCACTGATGCTCCTCATCCTGCCACTGATGCTCCTCATCCTGCCACTGATGCTCCTCATCCTGCCACTGATGCTCCTCATCCTGTCCCTGATCCTCCCACCACCTTACAGTGGAAACTCATCTCAGCTGCTTGTATCTGGGATCTTGTTCTTCCAGCCTGTATCCAAACGTCATGTTCATTGTTGAGGGTTGATACATAAACTGAGATTTTCCTTTCAGCTCGGCTCTTTCTCCGCAGTAGACCAGAGCGCGGCTTCATTTCTGTGGATAAAGGCCTAATCCCTCCATTCATCTCTCGCTCCAGTCTCCCATCACCTGTGAACAAGTCATCAAGTTCCTTAAACTGCTCCACATTTTGGCCGCCTCCTTTTAACCCGCAAAATCCGTAAAGATTTTCTCAGTTAATTTCTAAAAGAGAAACATTTAGTGACTCAGTAACAAGCCTGACACAATAAATCAACTAATTGCATGATAAATTAAAACGAGCTCAAAAACTTTAAATTTTTTTCTACCAAAAACTGGATGACAAAAGACTCCAGTCTGGTGTTTTGGTCTCAACTAATCTCTGTTTTAATGAACAATTCCTAATTAATTTTATTTGTTGTTTCTGTTCTTTTTGTTCATTTTTGATATTTAAAATGTCTTCCAGTTTTGTGTTCGTTAGAATTTAAAGTTCATTGAGCTTTGAGAACATGTTTTTGCATTATTATGCCATTACTATTATATAACTTGAAAACAGCCGCAAAATAACCATTTTGTCCTGCAGAAGAATTTGTTATTGTGACAGGCTTACTAATTATTTCATTTACTTATCTGAGTGGAGCAGACGATGCTCTCCTGTCACATCCCTTCTAATATTTGATCCAGTTTCTGCTCACCAACTGATGCTCGAGGTTTTTTGGATTTCTCACCTCCCACTGACACGGTCCTCTGTGTGCGGCCATGTTTGTGAATCGGTGGCAGCATTAGCATAAGCTACAGGTGTAAACAGTGGTGGGTCTCTGTTGAAGCATTTGCTCGGAGACTAAAAGGGAGAACGCTGTGGGTAGGTGGGTTCAGCGGCAGCAGGGGGGCGAAAACACACACAAGCGCACCCCGATGTGAAATAATGCCTCACACACACACATCTTCGTATGTTTTTATTTTTTTTTTTTTGTCATTTGTGTTTGGGCCGATGAAACCTGATCCGGTTTGCTCAGTCCATCCCCTGACCTTGAGTGGACGCCGCAGAGAGTGTTTGACATTAGCTACCTTGCCAGTACCAGCGAAGCCACATCAACTCATCCTCGTGTGTTGTCAAGCACACGGTTGCCTGGAAACTGGCCACAGGTACAGCATCATCGGGGAGGAAGACGAGGATGACTACGTGGCCCTTCGGCCTTTTCCCTGCTTCTCCCAGCCTTCCTGTGTCGTCCGTGTCTTCAGGAGCCTCATACGTCTCAGAGTCATTTGTATCAGAGGCTCAGATGTTTTCCTGTAAGCGTGTCTGCCACCTCGTCCATCAGCTAGCTGCTGGGGACTCCGTTACTGTCGAGGAAATGAGGTATGAATACGCTGCTTTTCTTGGGTTTCAATTTAAATTAGCAGAGTAAAAGCCTTGCAGTTAATGGACGGAAAACTAAAAGCGCAACAGGTTTTCAACGAGACTTTTCAACCTTTTCTAAGACGGCACGCCATGTTCTTAAACAATTCAAACGTATCTGAAATAGGGGTTTTATCGACCTACTGGGCTCTTTCAATACGCTTTGTTTAATAGCTGACACATTTATGGAGAGCTCAGTAAAAGTTTTTAAAAGTAAATTCATCTCCTACTGACCTTGTAAAAATATCTAACCTTTAATTTGAGTGTAAGTGTTATGTGGTGCTTTCACCAAATCGCCTGCTGCAAAGTTTGTTCTAGATGTCAAAAGAGTGAAACTCATCAAATTTCATCAAAAGCAAAAAGTTATGGTAATTTGTTTTGTAAATAAATTGTGTAGCAAGCAGAAAAGCTGGTTACAAATAAACCACTGAGTTGATTCGGCTGGAGAAAAAAGTTTGTTGATTTATGTTTAATAAATGCAAAACAATCTGAGTTTACCCAAACTGAGGCACTTTTGAAGCCTGAGGAACGCTGCGTTAAGATTCCAGCAGTTTTAGGATTTTCCAGCACCTGTATGAACCCGGAGACTTAAAAACCTTTTTTTTTCTCCTTTCACCGGTTTAGGCAGCACTTTTTATCTCTCTTCCTTTCTGTTTCTGCTCTCTTTTTTTATTCATCGTCTTAGCTTCTTTTTTCTCCTCTCCCTTTCAAACACCAGCACAATCCTCTCCAACTCGTTTCATGCTCTACTTCCTCTCTTCTCTCCACTTTCAAAGCCCAGATAGTCTGTGACTGCTGCGCTTTGTAGGAAAACAGCCCAAACTGTATCCAGCTCCAAGATCAGAACACAACTAAATCAGATCGGTGTAAAAAAAATAGTTGCTGCATGTAGTTCTTGGGTTTGTTTGGAGCGTTTCTGCTCCTCATCCTCCACTGGTTTCTGCTGTAACTGATTTATGCAAAACTTTCAATTAAATCTTCTGGGATTACAGATAAATGAATCCAAATAGAATAAAACAAACATTTCTTCCTTCCTGTTTACGTTTTTCTCTGCATCTCACAGATTTTTGCTCCTTATACCTCGGCTGGGTTTTTGCACTTTGTCACATATTTTATACATATATACGCATATAAAACTCTGGAAAAAAATTAAGAGCCCTGCACTGAATCCCAATGAAAACCTCATAGTTATTCCATCAAATATTGATCTCTGAACTCTTCCTGAGTTAAAACGTTAATATTGTTGTTTCTAAATGAATGTGAACTTGTTTTCTTTGCATTATTTGAGGTCTGAAAGCGCTGCATCTTTTTTGTTATTTTGACCATTTTTCATTTTCTGCAAATAAATACTAAATTTTTTATTGGAATTTCGGAGACATGTTGTCAGTAGTTCATAGAATAAAAGAATAATGTTCATTTTACTCGAACATAAACCTACAAAAAGTAAAATCAGACAAACTCATAATTTTAAGAGGTTTCTTAATTTTTTCAGAGCTTTATATATTTTATTAAAACCACCGGTCCAGACAGGAAAAAGTCGGAGAGACAGAGAGAAGGAAGAACAAAACTGAAACCAGAATCCTATTTAGTTCCTGTATGCAATATAACAAACTCCAGTTAGTAGAAATAATTTATAAACTTTATTAATTGATTCATCGTATGTCTATATTTACCTGCCGCTCACCAATAATTTATTGATTTCTTGTTGTTATTGTCGTTATTATGACATGATTGTTGTTTTTAATTGCACCACAAACTGGTAATGTCTTTCAGAGCTCTAGCATTGCTTACACACACTCACACACACCGTTAATATTTATTCATTAATACACAATATTTTCCTTTTTTTCTGGGGTTTTTTTCCAGTAATGTAATGTACCGCACCATGCATCTTGTACTCTGATGTATAATAAATTTCTATGCTATTAAAAAAGAAAAGAAAAGTAGGGGAAGCACATTTAGAAAAGCAAAAGAGAGGCAGAAAGTGATGCTGAGGTGAAAAGGACAGAGTGAATACGAATCACAGACATTAACCAGCAGGCTTGGAGCTGTTGATGTTTGTGCTTTTGGTCAGCGCAGAGACGGAGACTCGGCCGCTCCCTGAGGCTGGAAGTCAATCTACGCTCCTCCTTCACCCACCAAGATGGATGGCCGGCAGTGTCGGCTAATCACGTGCTCCACTGGCCAGGACACAAACACCTGAGGCCAGTGGAGGCATGTGCCTGTCACATCAGCTCTGCAGAACATCCCTGAGGATACCTGGGAAACATTCTGCAGAGCAAAACCATTTACCCCCTGGTTCTGGAGCTCATTGTGCAGCCAAATCCATGACTCTGTGAGGGCAATAATGAACAACAAATGCTGTCTTTGACACAAGTAATGGAAGCTGCATCGCAAGATGCTTTACTTAGACCTGTAACTAAGGCCACTGTGAGGCTTTACAGGCTGTGCAGTTATTTTTTCAGCTGTAAAGCCTCAATAAAATTTCACAAATTGAAATTATAAAAATAAATCTGTTTAATAGAAACACGCCACTGAAATTACGTGTTTACGAGTTTGAAAAAACTCATGTTTTTAGATGAAAAGTTGTTGTGTTGTGGATTTTCTCCTGCAGAATTCGTGTCTGAAGAATCTGAATAAATTTGTGTAAGATGGCTTTGCCGCAGCATTATTTACTGAATGTTTTGAAATCGAAGAGGAAACTCATGGTGAAGAAGTTCACCGCTAGAGAACTTAGCCAGATCTTTTTACTACAGTGACAGAGACATTTATCAGAGGTTCTTTAATATCTGGGGGAATTCGCAGGAAGTTTTTTAACTATAATTCATTGTTGTACTATGACAGCATAAATACATATAAATTGTGAAGATATAAGTATAATTTCAGCTGTATAGAGCCAGATATTTATTTAAAGTGTTTGTACATTTAGAGTCTATTAAGTTAGCAAACGGAGCATCGTTCCTTATTGTATTAATACCGATGCAGCTGTTTTTCACTTAGTCAAAGTAAAGCTGCTGTTATCACAGTGACAGGAGAGACAGACTCTGTTTCTAAGACGATTTAACAAACATCAGATTCAGTTCAGATATGAGGTCCAGCCAAACCGATTACATTGAGTTTTAAATGTATTTTTCTGTTACGTTCTCTGAGACGTTTCTGTATCTTGTCTGTAGAGCATGAAAGTCATAAATCTCAGCCAAAGGCAGTTAGTCTTTTCTGCAGAAACTCCTGTACTGCCCAAAGTGGATTATTGCAGCACCAGATGTTCTCCTTAAGTACGTCGCCAAGAGACACATTTGCATGATTGTCTAGTGATTGGTTTGGAAATTTTGAAATTAGCAGCGGCCTTCCACTTTATCATTTTTGACCTATCAGCTGACAGCCTTAATGGACTTTTAAAGTACAAGAGCTTTAAAAAGCAGGAGAAAAAATTATTTTAATTCTCTTTTGACAAAAGTTTAGACAAGGGGACTAAAGAGGAAATAAACGTCTTTAGGTCTGTATTATGATCCTCACTTTTAACTGCTACTTGATGCACATTGCAACCAACAGCAGGGCGTTGACTTACCCAGAGGGCAATTCAAGTTTCTTCTTCAGGTTTAGTCCCACTGAGCTGCAGGTGTAAAGGCTCAACCAGCAGGTTGCCAGTGAGTTTCTCCGAGGATCTGGCAACAAAGTCTGTGTAATCTGGGTGATATTTACTTGTTATTGTGTTTTTCTTTCTTCCAGACGTTCAAATCGATCTTAGTCTCGCCCCACTCTCATCTAAAGCCAATACGCCATGGCAGAATCTAACAGCAGCCAATCAACAAATCATACAGGAACTCAAACCACTTCAGGTTCAAAATCCTTGAATTTCACTAAGGTGTTTTCAAGGCCTGAAAAGGATTTTGTTTCTGCATAAAGTCCTTAAAAGTGCTTGATATTCAAACAGTTTTTTCATAAAGTGCAATCTAATGCTTGATTAAAAGCCTAAATTTGGAAAACATTATTTACATTTGAAATCAGATATTTTCATACACCTAATAAAAATATTTTGTTTTTTCTCAGTGTCTGATGTTAAATCAGACTAAACTTTTGTAGACAAAATTACCAAATTATCTTACATGTCTACCCCTAGTGGAATCGCCAGGGATACAAATAATTTCTATTTGTTAAATTAAAAACCAAAAACATAGTGAGCACATTTTTTTATCTTATTTTAGAATATTTGTTTATCCTAAAGGTTCAATCTCTGTAATTGAAATAAAAGGTTGTCTTACATTTTATACATTAAACAATGTAAATAAAATTGGATGATTTTATTAACAAATTAATTTTATTACCTATTACCTATAAACAAATCTCGTTTCTTTTCCCCAACAAAGTAAATAAAATTGGAGGATTATTTTGCTGAATTAGTGTTTTGTTGAGAGCAGAAGTTGTGCCTCTTTTAAAACTACTAGATTACGTCGTCTCATCTCGGTCAACTCTGATATTTTGTGCATTTCTCTGCAGAGATTCACTCCATATGAATCTCCGCAGCCTGAAACAGGAACTCCAGAAGAATTAAATTTTCAGACAAATGCGCCCGAGGTTCCACAAACACTCTTCAAACTCAAACTCTTATCTTTTCCTCTCGCAATCTCAGAAAAATATTAGGCTTATAAGTGATTTATCAGAGCAGAGTGCTTTCAGGAGAAGCTCATCCACTTCGCCCTTCCCTACTTGTTCATCTTCCTCTCATCCATGTCCATCCGTCCCTTATTTCAGCCTGCCAGAACTTGAAGTTATTAGTCTGCTAATTGCCTCTCAGAAACCCTAATTTACCCCCAGAATCCAATAGCTCTCTGATTGTAATGGGAAAATTATGATAGGCCGAATTAAAGAGAGAATATGGGCCTGGATGTTGTGAGGAAAAAGTGAGGGGCAGAAAATATGTAAGGAGAAATACTTGATGGTGAAGGAAACAGATCAGAGTTAGCTTTATCTTTGATTCACTGCTATGCATATGTTACACATTACTGAAGAAACAGCGGATACGTCCTGGAGAGGGAATGCAAGCAGATTGATTGAGGTTATCTAATCACAACTTGTAATTAAAGAGAATTTATTCACTCAAAGTTGTTAAAAGTGGCCATTGGCATGGTTTATTCTCACTTAGACACAACCTGCAGAGACACTAACACACACCCAACATGCTTTATCTGATCGTTTCGGGTTCAACGCGGCCACACACACACACCTGAAGGTATGGATTTCACATGAAGTAATACAAATTTGTTATCAGACAATTATTCAAATCATGGCGTGTGTGTTTATGTGTGAGAGAGAGAGATTGCAGAAATGATAGTAACAGAGTGTGTTTCGACGACGATGACGACGACGGGCACAGAGGGGGGAAGATTACGACTCGTAATGGCCGCTCAGAGGAAATCAATCACGTTCTAATGACAGTGTCCGTGTTCGGAAAGTCGAATGGCAGAAATTAGAGGTGAGGGTGCGGCTGGGGAGTGTGTAATGAAAAAGTCTGCCAGGGAGACATTGTATTTATGTCTTCAGCGGTGATTCATGTGAAGTCTGACGTCATTAGGAACTATAAACACAATCAGTTCACACACACCCGACTCGCAATCTGCACATTGATCTCACTCGCTCCAAAGTGTGAACAGCAGGTGCTACTTCAAGCTCCGTCGCTTCTCTTCTCCTCTCCCTCCTTCCCCCACACCTCGCTCTCATGGCCTCTATCACTCGACTCCCGCCTTCCCTGTCTCGAGATAAGCCAATCTTGAGCACATCTTGACCGCACTGGAAGGGAAAAAACACAAGAAGCCGGCGTGGAGGTGCTGCCAAAAGCAGGGTGGGCAGTCAGGCGGAGGAAGGATGGAAGCGAGACAAAAATGAGATAACAATGGGGAGGTGTGAGTACAGAGTGGGTAATTTCAGGGGGTGGGTGGAAATACTGGGTACTCCTCTTGACAAAAGGCTGTGTGTTCTCATTGTTCTGTTGGCAGGACTACCACGGCGTCTGTGGAAGGACTGATAAGACGACTCCATTAAATAATAACCTTTTTTTGACCAGAACTGTAGGTGGTGCGAGGGGTCTTTACCTCTTTGTGAATGACAGAGGGAAAATGCTATCCTAATAGCCCTGGCTCTTTCAGGAAGTTTGCACCAATATAGTGAGTGTTTACGTTTCCATTAGCACGCAGGAAGGATTAGGTGTTGTGTGGATGGCATGTTGGAGCTGATAACATGTCTTGACTGGCATGTTCTGTTGGATTAGAGTGCATTAAACCTGTTCAGATAACCACCGCCACAGTCCTGCGAGGCTTCGATAGCGATAGCTCAACACACTTGTACTGAAACGGGCTAAAATTTCCAGCACATCTCAGTGAGTGGTGGATTACATATTTATTTCCTGTGTTGGAAGTCGTTTCCAGTGCTGTAGCACTTATTAAAGGTGTGATCCTGCAGCTGGAGAGGTCAGGTGGTTATGCAGCATCAGGCTGTTAAATTTGGCCCACACCACGATGGATTTCAGCTGCAGATAAACACATTGATGGAGAGGCTAATGATGCCGCGGCCATCTGCTGCCGATGTAGCAACATCCTTTAATATTCCGCTTTAATCCACAACAGGTTGGGATGAAATGCTTCCTGTGTTGAGGCCAAACATTGGGATGAAGAGCGATCGCTTGGTGCGTAAGGGGGAAACCTTAGTGGTGTTTTGATGAAATTGCACAATGGAAGTTGGAAATGGTGGAACGACCAAGTCTAGAAAACTAGAGCTGAGGCCATCAGCACAGGAGTTAGGAGGTTAAAAAACCCCAAACATCTTATTCAGAGTTTGATAGTAATTGGCTGCATTTACTTGAGTAACATTTTGGAATATTTTACTTCTAGGAGTACTTTTACTACATTGTACTTTTTGAAGTATTGCTACTGTTATTCGAGTCAAATTTCTGGATTTTCTACCCACTGAATGAAGAACAAACATGTTTTAACCAAAACTTCACCAGACACAGACACACACCTGCAGTTTTTGCTAAAGTTTCATAAATTTCATATTGAAAGAAATTGTTTTTGGAAAAATATTCATTTTGTAATTAATTTTGGTCATTTTCATTCATTTTGGTCCTTAAAACACCCAAATGTTCCTATAAATGTATATTTTGGTTTGTCTAATGATGTAATTTTTAAATAATAAATGATTGATGTTTTGATCAATTGCTCAGGATTTGAGTAGACTTTTTATCAAATGCTTTTTAAATCTTATTTGTGTAACATTTTTACTTTTACTTGAGCAAAACTATGTTGAAGTAGTGCTACTCTTACTTGGGTACAGTTTTTGGGTTCTCTGACCTTAGTACACGTTGCTACAGAGCAACAAAATCCTCCTGAAACAACATTGATTTTACTCTTGACTCCACCAATTTAAAAAAATAAATAAATGAATAAAATTCTCTCATTTTCATGAATGCGTGTTCGGCCTATATCAGGTGAAATGTGCAAATATTTTGGGATTTTTATGAAGAAAAACATTATTCAGGTATTTGAAAATTATTAAGTTACAGTCAATTTCCTTGGCAACAAGCCGATCGTGCATCAGTTCAACCCATAGATGAGTAGGATGACTCAAAAATGTGTTGGAATTTGCATTAGTAAAGGAATTTTCTTTAGAGGATAGGGCACCAAAATTGACTCCCGCCCAGAGGCCCACTTCCTTGTAAATCCGGCCCTGGTTGTATAAACTAGTTTGTCCCTTGTTGTAAAAAAAAAAAAGAAAAACATTTCCAAACACTCAGCCAGGTTGAGAGAAGTGTCAGAATCGCTTCGTCAGAGAATAAAAAGAGTTCAAAACAGAATAAGTTCAATGCTAATTACAAAGTAAACAATGAAGATTAACTTCTCAACAAGCTGCTGTGAGAAGTGACGTCTGTTTATCTAAAACTTGTGAAACAGCAGAAAAGTCTATTTTGCACACATAGCTTATAAGCATAGCTAAAATGAAGACCTAAATTTAGACAATAATGAGACTTAAGTGCATAAATACCAGATTTCATAATCAATAACACCAGTTTTGCAGGACAACATCAAGATGAAGACTTTGTAAGGCAGCTTGACAAATACACAGGGTTTGTTTGTGATTGGTAGTAAAAGTGTCTCCAAGAGGAAGTTGGGTTCCTGACCATTCTTAGGTCAGATCATTTGTTATTTTAAAAACTGATGTCGTTTTAATGCGACCAACCAGGCAGAGAGCATGTCGACCAGAAAACCCGTGGAGTCAACACAGCATCTTGTCTGCGGACGAGTTGTGGCTTTATCAACCTCAGCAGGGTCATGAGGAGGTCAGGAGTGTGCATCAGCAGATGTGTGCGACTGTATTTTCCACGCTCGATAAATCTCTGAACCACATAGCGGAGAGTTTTACATTTAATCTTTAGCATAATTTTATGGACCCGTCTTAAATGTTTCCATTTTTTGCTCCTTTCAGAGGAGGAAATAGATTTGAGGAAAAGCTTTTAACCTTTTAACCTACAACATTTATCCCACGGTGATGTCACTGCACAAGAACTATGAATTTCTTTTAGTGCTTGAACTCCTGCCTTGGAATATGCAACATCTGCAGTTGATGTAAAACGTATCTATATTTTTAATTTAACAAGATTTATTTTTTCTTTTATCGTTGTTGCTGTTTCAGTTGGCCAAGAATTAATAGAAACACCTGAGCAGGAATACATAACATAAAGTGTAGCTGATTTATTTGTATATGCTTTGTTTATTTTTACAAATTCAATCTGGTGTGGATGGATAAATGGATCAAAGTCTGAGATACTAAAATCTGCATAAATATGGACCTGGAACAGGTTAGAATAAGTCTATGGTCTGTACAAAACATGTTCATTACATTTTTAGCACAAAATCACTCTTAGATAATTAGATTTTAGTCTGGTCAAGTTCTGCTTTTGGGCCTCTTGTCACTTTAAATCCAAATAAGCTGCTGGCCACAAACCCCAATTCAATGCACGTCAAAATGGCTGCATACGGATGCACACTTATACAACTGTACATCTTTGAAAAGCAGAAGTAGAGCCTCCTGCACAACCAAAAAGAATGCAGCAAGTGTTTTCTGGATGGTAAGTCAACAACAAAACTCTTATGTTTTCCAGCAGCCATTGCACAACGCATACTGCAGTAAAACCAGCTGACTAAGCCTGCTGGGTAGAAACAGCTCATTTTCCAGATGCTAAAACCTTATTGCCCAGAAATGGCTGGGTGGTGTTTTTAATGAGTTGTTTTTAGAATCACTAGAGACCCAAACAACAATGTACAATAAGTGAATTTTGCATCATCTTTAAGGCATAATTTTAGGACATGTCCCTTCCAAAATGAAACTTTATGAAGCTCATCATCATTTCCTCCTTTTTCAAACTTGTTAATCAACATGATAACAGAAGCAGAGATGCTCAAACGTCTGCTGAAAAGAATTTTAATTTAAAGACTCAGAGAGTGACATCAGGTTTTCATCTGTGCAAGGAAGTCGAAGTGAGAAAAATAACAAAAAAAACATAAGAAAGATGAGAAAGGTAGTTCTTTTATGTTTAGTTCAAGTCCACTGCTTGCTTTGTCTATTGATTTTATATCAATAATTCTTATTTTGTTTGTATTACAGAAAAATATATAGGGAACGGGGAAAATATGCAGCAGAAGAAAAACCAACTGACAACCACAGAAATAACAAAAAACGACAAGAGTTTACTTTGATTAATATTAATTGGAACATAATTCATTTAGTCTCTAATCCAAGGTTTCATTACTTCCCTTTATTATTCCGCTGCAATGCAATGTTTCTTATTTGTCTAGCGCTTTAATCATACAAAGTACTTTAAATTGGCTTGTTGCTGAAATGTGCTATACAAATAAATAAATACTGTCTATCCTGAATTTACTACACACACAAAACTGCAGCTACATTCAGTTTTGCTGCTGCAGTGTTGGTGCTTACAGTCCACATCAACCCGTCTTTGGACGGATCATGTCGGCCCTTCTGAGGATCGGCATGCTCTCCAAAATTACAATGTTGACTTGCATGCAGCCATCTGGGGGAGAAACACTCACTTAACACCAGATCTTCTCATGCTGACAGCTGAATTGCTGATTCTGGCACAAAAAAACTAAATCTTTCTTTAGTTAACGCTTTTTAGGAGCATCAATTTAAAATCCTCTGACCAAAACTTTTAGAGTTTCATAGGGGAAAATCCAGATAGGAAAAAAATCTCCTGCTGTTTGTTTTAATATTAATTTTCAGAGTTGGGTAGAAACTAGTTACATTTACTCTAGTAACTTTTAAAAAAAAATTACTTTACCAGGAGTATTATTACTACTCTGTACTTTTAACTTTTGTTATGAAGTATTTCTACTCTTACTTGAGTAAAATATCTGGATTTTCTACTCAATGCTTGAAGAAAAAACATGTTTTAATAAAAACTTCATCAGAAACAGACGCAGAGCTTAGAAATAGAAATAAATTGTTTGCCTGATTTTGATAGTTTTTTGTTACTTATATGAATTAATGTAATTTCCTTCTTTACAATGCCAAAATTCCCACTTAACTTTATATTTTTGCTCCATCTGATGATGTAATTTTTAAATATTAAATGATAACTTGATTTATTATTCAGTACTTCAGTGATTTTTTAACCAAATACTTTTTTACTCTTACTCGAGTGATTTCTTGGGTGTCTACTTTTTGTTTTTACATAAGTAAAAATACATTAAAGTGGTAAATTTTTGTGTTTTTTACTCACTTCTGTTAATTTTAAAGTCATAAATCGTTCACTGCAATATTGAAAGCTGCGTTCACAATCAATGTTTTCAAATTAATCTATAAATACTTCCTAATGTAGCTTTATAATTTCTTCTATGTTTATCAAGCATTTCTCATGGTTGAAATCATATGACGATATGATAAGCATTTATTTAAAAATCCTACTTGAAGATGTGACCACCGTTTCCAATGGCAACACAGGTAACAACAAAATGAGATGTCAAAGCAGGTTTTGTAGGTTAAATTATTTATACTAAAACATCTGTTTACATCTGTGTTGATGTACAGCAATCTACAGAAATCTGAATAGATCAGAGAAAGATCAAAGCATCTGATGGCAGACATTTTGAGGGCGGTGTGGAAAACCAAACAGCCTCTTTTATCAACCCGCTCCAGCATCTGTACTGGTCTAGCTTTGCTTTATTGATACAATCCCACCACAGAACTGGCTCTAGATGTCTGATTATTTCCACAATGTGTCTGGATGAAAAGATTTACTTCTTCTTCCTCTATTAAGACGGGAAAATAGGTGAATAAAACACAGCTGGTGTGTTTACAATTGCTCTCACGTATCCCTCAATAAGATAAATGATCTTCTGTTTAGGGTGAGATGGAGCATTAGCCAGATAACTAAAGTGACACGAGCTTCTTGATGTGCTAATTGCTTTCATCGCCTCAATTTGTCCAAGTCTTTGTATCTCCAGATCTGCCAGAACAGGCCTGCGGGAAGTGAGAGGGCTCTTAGGTGCCTAAATGACAAAAATGCTGAAAAACACGAACGGCCTGAGGAAGTGAGTGAGACAGAGACAGAGACCAGGAGACAAGACGCAGGAACAAGCCGAGTTAAATCAGGAGAATGTGGGCTAATGAGAGGACCTGCCACGAGAGGGAGAGAGGCTTTCTGAGTTATTGAGTTTAGAAGTGGGAGCACAGCAATGTCTCATTAGGAGAGGTTTCATCAAGTTCACAAAGAACAAGAAGCACAGAACGAGACGGGCCGGCGCTGAAAACACCGGCAACCTTGCAATCACCGAAGATTAGAGAGACCATTCAGGAAACACTTCTGTAGAAGCCGAGCGCACGGCTCACCCTTCAAATCATTACAGGTTGCACATCCACTCCGGGGACTGCAGGAATAATTAATCTCAAGCTTGTTTCACTTTATTGTGTAAGATTTTGACTTTTTAGAGTTGAATAATAACAATCTTCTCGAAAGTTGGCGAAAGATGGAAGACCTACAAGTCTGCAGGTCCAACTGATCTGATTTATGTTTTTTCTGTCTTCATTTCTACATGTTTGGTCATTTATTATGATTTCACTGGATAGAGTGGAGAAAAAGTGACAATCCTTCTGTTAAGTCTGATATTTTAGATTGTTGTGGTGATTCGGTCGTTTCTTCCCAATCGTTTTCCTGCTGAGAGATTTAAATTTTACATAGAAACGTTGACAAAGAATTTTATCACAATATTTTGTGGTACCATTGTGATAATGGTAAAAATTATGATGAAAGCTAATTATTATGTCTTTTTTTTAGGTAACTGCATGGCAGGGAAAAACAGACACAAATACTGCTTTTGAAAAACATTTCCATTTGAAATGGACGCCACTGACGGAAAGAAATGACATTTAAATTCACTAAACTGATCACTTTAACTGTATGTAATCATAATTTCAAATTTACTTGCATTTATTGATGCCCTTGTGGAACAAACTGGTGAAAATAGTAAAAATAACATTTCAAGTAATGTCAGGTTTGTTAATATTAATAAAAATTTATCAAAACAGCAATAAATCAAATTTCTTATCATAACAAATTCACAATAAATGATGCAATAAATTACCACCCCAGTACAATATATTTTTAAATATTACAAAATTACCAAGAAACAATTATTTAAATTTTTTTTTATTCCCCTATATCATTGTCTCATTCTTTACAGAAAAATCCTATAAATTTAACATTTGAAAATCACATGTATAGATGTGGACTTGACTCGTTTAATGATAAAGAAGTAAAAATTATTCCTATGTTTTCACATGTTTCACATATTTCAACATGAAAATGTGATCACAAGTTGATTTGAACATGGAAAACAAGAACAAAATATACGATCACATGTGTGAAATGTCAACCAGATGCAAATATGTGAATTTTTCTGTAGGTCAATTCTTAATAAGGTGCTCTAATGAATTGAGGAGAGAAAAAAAACTCTGAACCTTTTTAGCATTTCAGGTTCCATCTTGCTGCTTTTGCACTGAGTGAGAAACATGGAGTGACAGAAAAAACAGGAAAGAAATGAAGAGAGTAGAAGTGAGAGGAAGTTCATGCCAGATGCCAGTCAGGCACTGGAAAGACTTTTATTAATTCATCACTGTATTTTCTGCAATTAACTGTCTGGTGAGGACAAGGGCCAAACAAACTCCACTCTCTGAGCGATATTATTATCATTACTAATAATGTGGGATAATTATAGCTCCCTACAACGCGCCCCGGGTCCCTCCAGTTCCTCCTCTCCCCAGTCCTTACTGGTGGCAACCCGGATTAATAAATGGAAAATTAAGAAGTGCCGTTTCTGCAGGCGGCGGCGGCGGCAACAGCTCAGGAATTCACCGGGTCTACGCCGCCCGGCCGGATCGACAGCAGCGCCGGCGACGCCGCTGTTCATCCGGGGCCTGATTCATAATTAATGGAGGTTATAATTGCGAAGCGAGAGCATGAGCGGCAGACAGCGAGCAAGAAGGAGAGATGGAGAGAAAAAGAGCAATAATAAAGATTGAAAACACACGCGCACACACACGTCTGCGTGCAGCTGACATTTTACACGGCTTTCATTTAGCCATCCCTCTATTTCTCTTGTCATTAACATTTACACACACATGCACACAAACATGCACACTGCATGGCTAATGAAATCAGTGTCCTCTGCTTGCCGGTTTGAAGGTCTCTCAGACAACGAGGAAGGAGGTCAGGCGCCAACTTCCAGTATTAAGGGAAAGTTTCACAGAAAATGAAAGCAAATTAACAAATTCCTCTTTGAGAAATGACACTGAACACATTAATAATGTAACAATGTAAACTGTTGGTTCAGTTTAAAGCCGTACAGAGCTTTACTTCCTCTGTTAGAGTCATTAGCAGACCTGTGATCCATACGGAGTGACTGATACTGAAAAGGAGGATTGGAGTTTATTACAAGCCATTAGCTGTTACCATGGTAGGATCCATTCTTCCCTGGCTCCACCGGCAGAAAAGGTCATGAAATAAATATTCCTAATATATTCGAACCGGAGAGTGTGACCCCATTCCTCTGAAGACACATTGTGTTAAAATGTCAAGATTTGAAACACGCAATATGGACGAGGCTGTGAGACTGAATTACCTCAAATTCATGTAATCATGCGGAGAGTCTGATGCAAATTAACAGATAATCAGTTTTAGTTTAGTTTAACCTGCCAATGGAAACTTTTATTTCCAAAGCTGCTCTTTCTTACCGTTCCATGCATGATAACATGTATAAAAACTCATTTTATCGCAGCCTAAACATGACAAGATGAAGAGCATTTCTCGCGATATCATGTCTTAGTTTGCATGTAAGTATGTGTGTTTCTTGTTTTGCATATTTATTTTTTGTTGATTTACTGTGTGCTAGTGTGACAGAACCAAAAATCTTGAAATCGTTTGGATCTTTTTTCTCTTCTTCCATAATTAACAATTGACTGAAAAGTGAAATAAACAGAAAATAGTTCAGACTTCCCTGTCGTTGGAGCCACTTAAAGCATCCTGCTTGCTGAATTGAGGGAATCTTGATGAGTGCAGACCGAGCGTCTGCATAGCGTAGCATGAGATTAATTTACATGAATATGGGATGGCTTTTGCTTTTCCAAATTGGCTTTCATCAAGATTCATATTTCAAAAAGTAGATCTAACTAAATATGTCAAAGGTGCATATCTATGCATGAGCAGTACTTATTTGTAGAAACAAGTTTTGATGCAACATAGAAATAGTGTGACGGGATATTATGACCATAAAAATACAAACTCAGTCATGTAACATCCATTTAGATGGAGGCAGTTGTTTATGTAGAACAGAAAACAAAGAACAAGATACTCTCCATTTGTACATCAAAGTGTTGACCTCTAACCTTTTAGCTTCAAAGAATCAAAGAACATAATGTTTTTGATGAATTTACAGGCTAAAATGTGTGATAAAAGTAATAAGAAAATAATTAGACCTGCTGATCCCTGGTCAGTCAGTCAAGGGAAACTGAGGAATCAATCGATGCTTCATTAGTTCAGAGATGATGAATCTCTTTTTGGAAATTTGCAGTTTTGTCGCAAATTACTAATTTTTAATGACATACAATAAACCACACACTTTTCATTTCATTTCGCTTCAGCAGCCAATGATTTGACATAATTTGATTTAATATTTTATAATGTACTGTAAGTAAATATCTGCTAACTTGCAGTCACTACAAATTATTCATTATTCTCTCAACTGGTCCAAACATGAATCTGAATCACAATTATAAACATTTCAGAAAGCAACAAGCCTCTAATGTAAATAACAACTGAGATTTGAGCTTCTTAAACTAACAAAAATAATTCAGTTGTACGAAAATGTTTGTTTATGAACATAAAAAGAGAACATTAAGTCAGTTTTTAGGTAATATTCAGTCGGCAAATAGATAAATGGAGGATCCGAGTGCCATAATTTTCGTTTTCTTTTTTTTTTTTAAGGTAATTTATCACCAGAGAGCTTTGAGTGCAGAATGTGATAAAACAAGAAATATTTAATCAGCGCCACTGGAAAAGGTGTAAAATAGATACAGATTATTTCTATTCTCATCTGAATGTTGCTCAGTTCTCTCTTAGAAACTCATAAACAAGCTTCTTTTCTAGGACAAAACTTCATTCAGGTTTAAGAGTGGATCGCTCAGTTTTCTGCATCGTTATTTATAATGAATGCTATAGCAGAGAAACAACGAGAAAAGAGGCACTTCTCCTTGACTTTCCTTTCTTTCTTCTCAATATAAGTAAAGCAGAATACTATCAGCTGGCGAAATGTCCACCATTTGTCATCCACCTTGAGAAGAGGTAACGCCGGGGATGGAAGGATGGCAACAGCAACAAATAAACTCAGCAGACAGAGGCTACAGGATCCTGATTTCCTTCATGTCGCTGCCTTCACAGCCTGGCTGTTGTGACTAGAAATCAAAGGCTGAGAGAGGAACCAGAGATAGGAATGTTTCTTCCTCACAGGCGCCGTGACAGAGATGGTGTTTGAGTGCTTGCCTCCAGGACGAGGTAATCAGCAGGTATGTAATTGGGTCAATCTTCACTCTCGAGTGCACCAACTCTTAAAACGAATAAATGGACGTTGATTCAGAAGCACCTGGCTGCCTTTTACAAACACAACAGACTTCATCAAATTCTGTGATTTTATTTCTCTTCTATTAAAGCTCCCGGCTTTATTTCTACATGAACGAAAGAGGTTATTGCATCGCATGCGTGCGCTTCACGGGAGCAGCTAAAGGCGGTTATGCGATTGCACGCATATTTACTGAAACAACTCCCTAACCTGCTCTTTCAGCCTTTATAATTTCATGGCGGTGCAGGATAATGGGATTTGACTTCATCTCAGACCGAGCGTACAAACGTGTCCCTCAATACGCGCCTATGTGATTCATGCAGTTTGATTTTCTGACCCAGTGTACTTCCTGGAAGCTTTTACTTCTCTCTAAAGCTGCCCAGAAACTGGCCCTACTGGGTCACTTCCTGTGGTTTCAACTAGGCTTGTTGCAATACGCAATAAATCAATTTATCAGATGATAAATTAAATCATTTATAGTTTTTCTCTTTTCTCTCTTTCTACCAAAAACTGGTTGATAAAATTCTTCAGTCTGATGTTTTGGTTTCAACTTTACCTTTTTTTGAAGGATAATTTTGATGACAAAGACTTCATGATTTATTTTATTTGCTGTTTTATTTGTTTATTCTGGATATTTTAAATGTCTTTCAGTTCCAGTGTTAAATGTTCATTAGAATTTAAATTTTATTGATCTTATATTACTGGAAAATGGTCTCGAAACAACAATATTACCATTTATCGCGATAATTTCTGGGACAATTTATCGTCCAGCAAAATCTTTCCAAGCAGCTACTGGATGGAAAGAATCACAACTCAATTTGCAATTTAATTCTCTGACATAAACAAGAAATCTGAAACACTAAATGAAACCATTCAGTCATGTAATTATCATAAATATGGTCATTTGTATCTTGTGGTAAAAAGTTCTAGTTTCTGACGATTTAATTCTGATGAGTCTGTAAAGTTTTAAAGTATTTCTGGATTTGTTTCATATTTTGACTGAAGAACTTCACAGATTTTTGGATCCAATAGTTTACTAGCATATTTTTATTCTGTGTTTGTGATCTTAATTGTTCTTGTGTTCACTTTATTTAAAATAGAGATATTTTACAAAACATTTTGGTTTTGCCATGGTCCCTCTGGTAAAAACTGGTAAAAACTAAGATTTTAGCTGGTAAGAAATAAGATTTATCAGAAACTGAGTCACAAAAAATATTAATCAACTTGTATTTTTTTCTCATATACAACTCTGGGAGAAACATTTGAGGATTAAATACCATCATAGTCTACGTAATAAACATTTTGACCATAGAAGACCAATTTTGACCACGGCAACATTGAAAACATTCTTAGCTGTATTTTCCATGGTTACTTTTGTCTTAATACTTTTTTGAGAAATTAAATATATATACAAATATATCTTTTTCGTATCCATATAACTGGTTTTATTATAACTGGTTAGTTTCTTCACCATTTATCGTCTTTTTCTGTTTTAAAGTTTCAGTCTGAATACAGAGATTTCTTTCAAACTAAGAAAATTCCACTTCTTAAAACAGTAACGCCTAAAATGTCTATTTTTTTGGACTACTGGATATTAATTTAGCTCAAACTCAGATAAAACAAAACTTTAATCGAGTTGTGAAGGAAATAAAATCATTCCCTGTTTTATTCCTGTGATAGATTTCAGTTATTGCTGTAAGGTCTGTTCTTTTGTCCAGCATTTGTTTCCCGTTCTGTTAAAATGTTCTTGTTACAGCTCCAAGTTAGTAATCCAATCTGCTGATTTCTCTGCCTTTGTTCTTCAAACATCCCTGTAATTTTCTCATCCAGTTTTTAAGGCTCTCATTCATTCGACCTTAATTTCTCCCGTTCTGAGCCTTATCTGTGTTCTCCAGAACATGGTTTAAACCTCCACCTAATTTCTTCATGGTCATGCAGCAGACATTAATGTGACGCAAGGTCATCCTGTCTTCATCCAGGATGACCTTTCCTCAGATGGTGAAGTATTTGTACGTAAGACAGTAGTTTTTGTTAAATGTCAGCTTCAGAATTACATTTGTGATGGAAAATGTGATGAGCAGCATTGAATTTGTGAAAAATTATGTTCTGGATTTATTAAAAAATGTTAAATATTGGCTGATTTATAAGAAAAAAAAAGGTTAGGAAACAGTTTTCATAAGTCTACCTAAGGACAGAAACTCTAAAGTCCCACAATCTGATTCTTCTTCTGTCTCTTTGCTTCATACTTTGAGCTATATTTGGCTTAGCTAATGACTCGCGTATACAACTAAATGATTGATAGTGGGACAGATTGATTCTTGCATGCATTCAGGAAGGGAACATCACAACATACATTCACTGTCAAGAAGTGAACAAAGCTAAACATCAGACCCCTGCACCGTCCCAGCCCACTCCCCCGAGTGGCCGGCAGTCGATGAGCTGACAGAGGATGTGACACTCCTCTCTGTTCTCTGACGAGTGTCGGAGCAGTTATCTTTCTTTCCTGCTTCCCGTCTTTCCTTTTCGCTTCCCTATAGATTGCTCTCACCCCTTGGGACACCTGAGGCAATCAAGAGGTGTTGATTGGTGTCTCTTTCACTTGGTTGATCTGTCTTTTCGAGTGGTGTCAGCTCAGATCCTTTGCACGCACTTTCTTGTTTTTTCAACTCCCCTGCTCTCCGTGCCGCCCCTCATCAATGCTCATTCCCTTTGCAATCACTCTCACTGATAACTTACTCCAACAGTCTCCTCTCTTTGTATTGCCACACTGGATCTCTTTGCCACATTTGTGTGGACTCCTAATGTCTCGAACTGCTCAAGGACCACCAAGCTCCTCAAACTTATAGAGTTTCTCAGGAGCACTTAAAATCATTCACATCTTCAGGGTTTTTGTGAAAATCTTTCTTTGAAACTCAGTTTATCTGCAACTCTACACTTGATTTGAAATCTCCGTTTAGATAGCGATCGCTCAATGATTATAAGCTGAGTTTACATTGACCATAAAAATAACGTAAATTGGAATTCGGAAATAAATTTGCTTAATGGAAACATGACAATTCAGAAACAACTCGTGGTTTTTCAGCTGTGTCGAAATTAGAGTAGCTCACAAAAATGCAACACCAGTTTTGGCGGTCAACAACCTGAGGTGTTACTACTGCTGAAAATGACAAAGAAGACGGCAGGAAGTGGTAGGAGGGTGATGTTTTTAACGACTTATCATATGAACAAACTTATCCACTTGTGATTTTAATTGTGTTTCTTATGTAATGGAAATAACACAATTGTGAAATTGTGTGCTTTCTTCATTAGCACAATATCAACAAAGTTTTGCACATATTTGTAATGGTAATCATCTATTCAGAATGTGTAAAGAACACAAAATAATGCTAAATATTTCTGTCTAGTTTCTAGTGTAAATGTAGAAGACAAAACTAACTTACAAGTAACTTTTCAGCAGGATGTAAGAGTTTGTTTTCAGTAAATAATTATTCAACTTGTGATTAAAAAGTTCTAGTTCCACCAGCAGATTATTTCACTTACAAAACATTTTTTCCATAATAAACGTGAAATAATCTGCCTGTGGAACTAGTAGTTTTTAGCAACAATCAAGACTTACTGACTTAAAACAAGAAAAGTTACTTGTGAGTTAGTTTTGTCGTATAAAGTGTACAAAGATATTTGTACTAGAAACTGGACCATAAATACTTGGTAAAGATTTGTGTTAATACATTTACAGATCAAATTCTTATCAATCAAAATGTGTAAAATAGCGCCGGCACATTATTGCCCTCCATCATTGAGAACATTGGGAAACATATAATGAAAACTACGTATATTTAATACGACACACACTTCATTTTAGCTTCAGGAATACAAAAAAATCCCCCCCAAAAAAGCAAGCACCACATTCCCAAAAAACAATGCGAGTCTTTTAATCCCGACTGCAGCGGGGTGGATTCACTAGAGCGCTCAATCTGGCAGCCACTACATCAGGACACGGAGACCAGAGACATGACCCAGAAACAGCAGATAAAAGATACACTCTGCCAGATTCAAACGCGCCTTTGGTTGGTATCGATCTGGAGGGAGTTTCAACGTGGGCAAGAAACTGTATGTTCCTGCCTGATAGTGTTGGCTGTCAATAACACCATGAGACTTCCTGTGGGGGATTATTTAGTGTTTTCCTTAATGGTTGCTAGACAAAACAATCTGTAAAAACACCAAACAGGAAAAGCTAAAACCTATTAATTAACTTCAGGTATTGGAAACGGAAGCTACACTGCAAAAACACAAACTCTTACCACGTATTTTCTGGTCTAGTTTCTAGTGTAAATATTTTATAATACCTGAAATAAGAAAAAAACTAACTTACAAAGTAACTTTTCAGACAGACATATGAACTTGTTTTAAGTAAATAATTTCTTAATATTGATGAAAAAGTGCTAGTTATTGGTGAAATAATCTGCCAGTGAAACAGGACATTTTTTTAGTATTTGATAATATCGGAACAATAAGTTGGTTCCAATAATCTGAGACGTTTTATCCATATTATAACTTATTATTACAAAATGGTAAAATGTCTTGTTCCACTAGTAGATAATTTCACTTACACCTAGTATATTTTTATCAATATTAAGGAATTATTTACTTAAAACAAGCTCATATTTCTTGCTGAAAAGTTAATTATAAGTTAGTTTTGTCTTATTTCAAGTGTAAGATATTTGCAGTAGAAAGAAGATCAAAAACACTTGGTAAGATTTTGTGTTTTTGGAGTGTAGATGAAGTCACTCAAAGTGTTTTTGGCACATTTTCTCCTGTAATCTGTATTTATTGTTTTCACAATCAGAAGTTCTTTGTAATGTACGTTTGCTGAAATATCTAAAACTATCAGCAGTAACTGGACGACTCCTGTAAAATCTTCTGCTTCACCAAAAAGGAGAAGATTTTTGGTCACTGTTAGACTTCAGAGAGACAGACTGGGTTTAACGCAGAAAAATGAAGAAGTGTCAGGATCTGTGTTTTCTGTGTTTATTTAGAGTTTTCTGTGTCCTTAGTCTCTTCGTTGTCCTGTCCTCCCCTTGATTGTTCCCAGGTGTGTCTCGTCTCTGTGATTACCCTCCCGTGTATTTAACTCCACCTGTGTTCCTTGTTCCTCGTCGGGTCCTCGTCAATGTTTAGTCTCCTCGTGTTCAGTTTGTGTTACTCCTGCTGCTCGTTGTTTGGACTAAGTTATTTTCATTAAAAAACATCATAATTCATCATTCCTGGGTCCGCTGCGTCTGCCTCACCACTCTCACCACCCGCACTTCATGACAGTAGGACCCGACCATACCGAACGGTGAGGCTGCTAAGGAAATGGACCCAGCTGGAGTTAGGTTCCCTCCAAGAAGGCAGAGCGGAGGGAGGCGGAGATCTGGCAGGGAGGAGACGGAGCTAACCGAAGCCCTCGCCGACCTGCAGCGGGAGCTATTCCGGGGGACAAGACTGGTGTTGGCACCCCCCGGATATGGCCCCCGTCGATACCTCCGTCCGGGAAGCCAGCGACCTGAGCCGCCGGTGGAGCCGGCCCCTCGTCGCTTTCCGGAGACACCTCCCCCGCTGTCTGCCCGGAGACAGCGACGTGAGCCGCCGGCAGACCCGGCCCCTCGTCGCTTTCCGGAGCCGCTACCTCCGCTGCCCGCTCGGAGACAGCGACGTGAGCCGCCGGCAGACCCGGCCCCTCGTCGCTTTCCGGAGCCGCCACCTCCACGGTCAGCCCGGAGACAGCGACGTGAGCCGCCGGTGGACCCAGCCCCTCGTCGCCTTCCGGAGCTGTCACCTCCGCAGCCGTTTCCAAGGCTTCGCTGCGGCTCGCCCCCGCGGCCGGTTCCAAGGCTTCGCTGCGGCTCGCCCCCGCGGCCGGTTCCAAGGCTTCGCTGCGGCTCGCCCCCGCGGCCGGTTCCAAGGCTTCGCTGCGGCTCGCCCCCGCGGCCGGTTCCAAGGCTTCGCTGCGGCTCGCCCCCGCGGCCGGTTCCAAGGCTTCGCTGCGGCTCGCCCCCGCGGCCGGTTCCCAGGCTCCGCTCCGGCTCGCCCCCGCAGCCGGCCCCGAGGCTCCGCTCCGGCTCACCTCCAGCCGGCGCACCCGAGGCCGAATCAGCCGGCGTTCCAGCCGGCGCACCCGAGGCCGAATCAGCCGGCGTTCCAGCCGGCGCACCCGAGGCCGAATCAGCCGGCGTTCCAGCCGGCGCACCCGAGGCCGAATCAGCCGGCGTTCCAGCCGGCGCACCTTCCGAGACTCCCAGTGTTCCTTCCGAGACTCCCAGTGTTCCTTCCGAGACTCCCAGCGTTCCTTCCGAGACCCAGACTCCCAGCGTTCCTTCCGAGACGACTCAGACTCCCAGCGTTCCTTCCGAGACGACTCAGACTCCCAGCGTTCCTTCCGAGACGACTGAGACTCCCTGTGTTCCTTCCGAGACCCCCTGCGTTCCTCCTGAGACCCTGACCTTCTGCGTTCCTCCTGAGACCCTGACCTCCTGCGTTCCTCCTGAGACCCTGACCTCCTGCGTTCCTCCTGAGACCCTGACCTCCTGCGTTCCTCCTGAGACCCTGACCTCCTGCGTTCCTCCTGAGACCCTGACCTCCTGCGTTCCACCCGAGACCGAGACTCCCTGCGTTCCACCCGAGACCGAGACTCCCTGCGTTCCACCCGAGACCGAGACTCCCTGCGTTCCACCCGAGACCGAGACTCCCTGCGTTCCACCCGAGACCGAGACTCCCTGCGTTCCACCCGAGACCGAGACTCCCTGCGTTCCACCCGAGACCGAGACTCCCTGCGTTCCACCCGAGACCGAGACCCCCAGCGTTCCGACCGAGACCCCCTGTGCTCCACCAGAGACCCTGCCTCGGGGGGCTCGTCGTCGCCGTCTGTGGGCGGCCCCCGGGACTCATCGCCACCTCCAGCGCCGCGGACGGCCGCCGGACCGCCTCCGTGGTTCCCGCCTCCAGCGCCGCGGACGGCCGCCGGACCGCCTCCGTGGTTCCCGCCTCCAGCGCCGCGGACGGCCGCCGGACCGCCTCCGTGGTTCCCGCCGCCGCGGACGACCGCCGGACCACCTCCGTGGTTCCTGCCTCCTTTGCCTCCGCCCACCCTGTGGGTAGTTTTTTGTTTGTTTTTGGACTCTTGGCCCTTCTTGTGTTTCCGCCCACGATGGTGGGTTGTTTTTTGTTTTTCTGGACTCTGGCCCCCCATCCGGCGCCCCTCCGCCCACCCTTGTTGTGTTTTTGTTTTTTCTGGACTCTGGCCCCCCATCCGGCGCCCCTCCGCCCACCCTTGTTGTGGTTTTTTTTTTTTTTGGGGCGTCTGGTAGCCGCCCTTGAGGGGGGGGTACTGTCAGGATCTGTGTTTTCTGTGTTTATTTAGAGTTTTCTGTGTCCTTAGTCTCTTCGTTGTCCTGTCCTCCCCTTGATTGTTCCCAGGTGTGTCTCGTCTCTGTGATTACCCTCCCGTGTATTTAACTCCACCTGTGTTCCTTGTTCCTCGTCGGGTCCTCGTCAATGTTTAGTCTCCTCGTGTTCAGTTTGTGTTACTCCTGCTGCTCGTTGTTTGGACTAAGTTATTTTCATTAAAAAACATCATAATTCATCATTCCTGGGTCCGCTGCGTCTGCCTCACCACTCTCACCACCCGCACTTCATGACAAGAAGAATGATTCCCCGGCCATGAACTGATCTTTTCATTTGGAAAATGTGTAGGAAAAACAGAGAATTGTGTAGCAGAAGCAGCTCTTACTGTTCGTTCACAGCGACAATTGACAGATTGTTAAAGAAATATGAAAACTGAGACCTCCATCAGTTGAAATTATCAGTATTTGAATAGGGAACTGATTTTTTTATGGAATTGGTTTCTTTTGTCATAACTTAAAACTTCCACTTTCATTATTTTAAGTCTTCTAAAATGTCCAAAATGCACAAAACCTTTCTTTCTGACACAAACGTCTAATTTTGCATGACACGGCGTTGCTGTGGGTGTGTTTGTTTTACGGCTTCATGCGAGGTGTAAAATGCGCTCTGGCCTGTCGTCCAGACTCTGCTGGCCAGCTGCGATGTCAGTCACAGTAACAGGAAGAGAAAGCTGCTCCTAAATGGCTGCTAATGGGATACGACTTTGCAAACCTGAACACTGACCTCACTAACCACTAATGTGAGTCAGTGTAGAACAGCAAAAACTTTAAACTTCCCTGACTGTCCCCAACGGCTAGCATCACCAAAATGAAGCGGTTACCTTAGGAACAACGACAGAAAGCATCAAAAATGGAGAAATAACTATTTCAGAATGAATGCAGACCTTATTTTACAATATCTGCTTTTATTAGCCCAGGAAATGGAAGGATAATAGAAGCATGTCAAATAAAAACTGGTGCAGCGATCACATTGTGATATGTTACCAACTCATTGCAACAAGCTCGCTTTTAACGAGGACTCCAAATGTGTTTTGCTTTTTGTTTCTTTTTTCCTCTGTTTCAGTTCTGCAGTGAACATTTTCATCATCGTCTCTGCTTATGAAGGAGGCGACGCTCCTGCTGCTGCTTGTGTAAAGTCTCTGTCATGTTGGATTACAAAGAGCTTCTCAGAACTTCTTCAAAACTGGATAACAACATATTTTGCTTGTAGTTCTTTAGTAGAATATTTAGAAATGTTAAACTGGGAACAATTAAGCAAGATATAATCAGAACAGATTGCACATGTATCACTGAAGCCAACAAAAATCAGCCCATAAAGCTGATGTCTGAGCAAGTTCTTGTATTGTAAGTCTCCATATAAGATTAGAAACGAATCTCACGGCATGAAAGTCTCAACTTGTTTTCAAAGCCAACACATGCTAATCTCAAAGTGGCTCTTAACTGAGATCAAAATGATTGAGAATTGTAAAAATGTAAAGGTAGTAAATAAATAAATACTCGCCTTAGAAGATTCTCAAATGTATTTTATGAACTGAATGATTTTGTGGTCATTTTCTCCAGGCTGTAAAGTATATTTGTTTTTTGTTTTTATGAAATTATGCTAAATTTGAAGGTTCGATTAAAAAAAAAAAAAAACTGCATTCATGCCCTTTATTGGAAAAGCTTCATGGTTTTGAAAAACATAAGTCTTTTTTTCTTCAGTTTAAAAATAATGACTAAAAAAATCTACAAAAGATATTGTAAAAAAGTTTTTTTTTCTTGAATGTAATGTTGCTTTTGTGGCTCCAAATAACTTTGCTGAGACGGACGGTGGACAAACATGACTCTAAATTTTTAATTTCGGGTCTTAAACAAGTCGTTTGGACAAATGCACTAACTTCGTGAGTCACCTGGTTGAAATGAAGAGGATAAGGAAAAACTGAATCAGATATTTTTTTTCTTACATTATGACTTCAGGAAAGACATTTCGGTTGCTCTGTGTTTTAGAAAAAAATTGCAATGGATCCAACACCCAACAAATTGGCCACACATTTATGGCACCTCTGGCATTCCATACACATGTCGACACTGGCGGCACATCTCTGTATCCAGGGTTGCAATTAAGTATTTTCCTGAGGCATTTGATTCTGTCTAGTTTTATAAAAACTTTAAATTGAGTCTAAAGTCAATAAATTAGTGACTCACTCAGTTCTAAGTCACATGATTTGAGTCCAAAGCTCTGTGAAGTTTAAGAATAAGGTCATTTAATTAAGAACTCTGCTTCTTACTGCATTTAAAAAATCAATTAGAAAGCCTCAATAGGGAAAATGTTCTTTGGTTACTCTGCAGAGTGAACTGAATGAAGATCTACAATCACTTTCAATATAAAACCATCCTCTTTATTGGATTTAATTATATGTGGGCTAATGCTAGCATGATGCTAATGCCGACTGGTAGGAGATACTAGACTGCATTAGTCCAAATGAACATGCAAAGGTGAATTTAGTGGGAAAACATTTTGGATTGGAAGGAATTAATCTGAGGAAAAGTTTCAAAATTATGTGGGAGCTGGATGTGGAGACAGATAGATGATAGATAAAAGAGAAAAAGACAAGATGAGAGCCAAAGATTAATGAACAGACAGGCTGCATGTAACGCAAGAAAATGAAGATGAATGATTCCCAGGCCATGAATGGATCTTTTCATTTGGAAAATATGTAGAAAAAACAGAGAGAAGTGGGGTAAAAAACAAAGAGGAGTGGTAGAGATGGATGGGGGACAGAGGAAGGGTGATAGTGATGGGCTGCATGGCACCAGGGACGAAAGAAAGAGACAGATGAACCGTTAGAGACACAGACAGAGGGACAGCTTTTATGTTCTGAGACATATGCATGGCAATGAGAGAAGACAGGAAGAACCCGTGATGGATGGAGGGCCAACACAGGGTTACAGCGGGAGGAAGAGGAGTTGACAACGGCCGGACTGAAGCAGGGGGTGGAGGAAGAGGAGGAAGTCATGGAGGTGGACTGCAGCTGGAGGAAGGGCCGCGGCAAAGTGGAGGGAGGATACGGCGAAGAGTGGAAGGTGTATTCACACAGACAAGCTGTCAAAACAGGAGCTGACTGTTCAGCTTGAAGGGATGAACCCACCTGACCCAAACAGGGCATGATGCAGAGGACGGGAAGAGAGGGAGCGGAGAAAGAAGGTGGAGAAAGATAAAACGAACCGGCTCGGTGGATTCGTTTATTTAGCAGGTTAGACACTGAAAAAACACAAATTATTAGGATTTTACGTCCAGTTTCTAGTCATAATACACTTGAAAGAAGATTAAACTAACTTACAAGTAACTTTTGAGCAAGATATATGGCCTTGTTTTAAGTCAATAATTATTGAATATTAATAAAAACTTTTCTACTTATTGGAGAAAAATTTTATCAGTGAGAAAAATCTGCCAGTGGAACAAGTACCTTTTTCTTTTGATCAATATTCATAAATTATTGACGTGAAACAAGCTTCTACACTTCAAAAATACAAAATCTCACCAAGTAGTTTTGTGTAGTTTTCAATCTTATTACACTTGAAAGAAAAAAATAACTTTTCAGCAAGAAATAAGAGCTTTTTTTCCCTTCTTATTAATAAATAAGTCAAATAATCTGGAATACGTCCTTATTCATCAATATTAAGAAATCATTGACTTAAAACAAGCTACAGTTTCGATGAAAAGCTTCTTCTAAATTAGTTTTGTCTTATTGCAGGTGTATGAAGATATTTACACCACGTGCATTTTGTATTTTTGCAATACTCAAAAACACCCGTTGTTGCAACCGGGTGATTAATATGCTATTACAATAGAAATGGTGGATTTCCTTAAAGCTGAGTATATTTGCATGCAAATAAAACCCGAGGCAGATAAACAACAGTGTGAATGGTTTTTCAGTAATGCTATTCACCCGTAGTCTGACCTGTGTGATCTGGAACGTCCCAAAGAAAAACAGAAACTCTTGGCTGAGCGTCGCATATATTTTGGCAAGTGGAGAGATCGATGGCTGCACTGAGAGCAAGAAAAGAAAGCCTGAATCGCCTGCAGAGCAGAGTGACCTGACTGCAACCAGATTCACACATCACACCGAGTTACATCAAATATACACCTCTGGGGACTGAACATGTTTTGTTTTTTTCAAAAGGTCCTTGCAAACATTTAAAAATGACCATTCATTCTCATAAGAGGACTCAAAGCTGTCCCTGATGGACAAAACACGCTTTCAGGATTTTATTAAACAGTTTCCAGTAACAACTACCTTAAAAAAACAACCGTGACGCCACCAAACTCTGCTTCTGTAAACTATTCAGGATTTTTAGAGACGTTGCAAATGAAAGGACTTAAATCAACATCGATGATGAGAAGGAGAACTCAGTAATCTAAATAAAAGTGGCAGCTGATTCAAGGACGTGCTTGTTGGGTATATTAAATTTAATCTGATATTCAAGGGGGTGGATGACTACAACTTGTTTTTTTGATTAGAAGTTCTGAGTGAAGTAGTAATTAGACACCGAGGAATAAAAATTGCCAAATTTATTTCCTCCCTCGGCAGACAAAACATTTGTCTGTGAAATTCATTAAACTTGCTGCACACTTAAGAGGGAAATAAATGGAAGAGGAACGCTGACTTAAAGCGATCGAGAACGGGCTGGTAGGTAGAGAAAGCAGAGAGTCCTCCAGATGTGATACTCCTGGTAAACATGTGCCAAAAAAAACCAACAACATTCATTTAGATTCATGTTTTGCAGTTGTAAATACTTCCAACCTTTAATTTTAGCACATTTCATCTCTAGCCAATAATGAAAACATGTTTGGCAATACTTATTTATTTATTAACAAATTATATGAAACAATGTAAAATAATGTAATTTCTCTAGTCTCTATCAACTCCTAATTAGCACAACTTTATGTTTCTCACGGGTATAAATATGATGCGACACAAACTGCAGCAAAGAGGGACATTTTCCCCACGTTGCCATAACAACCATTAGTCACTATTTTTACAAAATGTCATCCAGCTAAAAAAGGAAGAAGTGAAAAACTATTTTCAGGCCAACTATGAAAAACTTGAACATGCAGAGTTCAAACAACTTGACTAGGATCTTAAATTAATTAATTAACTAACTTGAAATGAATTAATTTTACATTTTGTACATTTTGTAGATCCATTTGTGTTTCTACTGTTTCTAAAAACAACCCAAGCGCTTAAAGAAACACCCAGCAGTTTTTCAGCAATAAGTTAATATTTTTTGGTGTCTGGAAAACAAGCCGTTTCAAAAACCTCCCAAGTAAAAGTCACATTTGGTGAGTGTGCGGTCACCTAGCAACCCACGCGGAGTTCCAGCATGTTTGGTCAGCTGGATTTACTGCTGTATGCACTGTACAATGACTGCTGGAAAAGACAAATGTTTTGTTGTTGACTTAACATCCAGAAACCAGTGGAAATGGTTGATTTACCTCCTGTGCGGTAAAGTTCTCCAGAGTCTCGTTTATGACCTGACTATTTGATTCAGACACATCTAAAGGTTGCCTGGAGTTGAAGATTTTGCATGAAACGGAGGACTAATGTTTACAGTAATCATAAAGATGGTGGAAGACCTCCTGCCTCTCCAAAGAGAACTCTTAAAGAACACTAAAAATTGGTTCTCACTTGGGTTTTTCAGCAAGATTGTAATCTGAATTAACATAGAAATGGATCAACTTTCTTCTTTAGTCAGACCTAAATCCTGTAGAAAACCCCAAAGCTGGACTGAAGAGGTGAAAGAAGAAGAAAAGACTCAGATCTAAGAGTATCATCCAAAGAGGGTGATGTGCAAAGTCTTAACAACAATCACTGGATTTTTGCTCCTACTGAATAATTGTGCTGAAAGTAAAGTTGGGACTTTTCTATTATTATTATTTATTTTATCGTTGAGATTAAAAATCTCTTCTACGAGAATCATGTCCAAAACTGGCAGCAGCTCAGAGTTTTCAAAACATTTGCAGCAAAACAGAAAAAGTTAATTTCATAAATGAATTAGTTAAAAGATTCCTCTGTTAAAAGATTCACAGATGAATCTTTCTGAAAATCTCCTTTATAAACATTTAGGTCCATGTATTTCTGCAAATGGCTCTAAGAATAAGACGGAGCAAAAAACTCAGTTTCTAAAATTTTCCTGATTATACTCCTGCAAACATATATTATTTTTTTGGACTTAAACAGGTGTGCCAATAAAGGTGAGGCATTTTCAAGCACAACAAAAACAAAGGTCAAACTGGCAGGCGCCAGGCTTTAAAGGGTGAGGCTGACTAAAGCCTGGAACTTCAGGCATAAGCTGCAGAGATCTATGAAGAGGAAAAGGAGAATAGACTGTAATATCATCCTCCAATGCACATCATCTCAACCAGAAAATCACCCACAAGGAAAAGTTGTTTAAGTTTGCGAATTGGTATTTTTGACTCGCGAATCCCTGTAAACGATGAAGAGGACACATGATCTTTGTCTTAGCTGCGGAGGCGACGCTCTCAGAGTTTCCTCTGCAGTACGAAGGGGCGACTCGCAGCTCCCCTGCTGCAAAATCGGTTTTGGAGTCAAGACTTTCTCTTGGAATGCTTGCGAGTTTATGCACACACGCTGGGTTTGCACACTATATGAATAATACCAGAGGAGTAGCGGCTCCTCGGAGTCAGCTGTATTCATGTCATGCATTAACCATGGTATCTCTAATGCATTTCTGAACACTGTCTCCTCCACGCCTCGTGTAAAGAAGCGAAAATGTACGAAACATGACACATAAATGGTTCGCGTCATGTTCGCTTTGTAGGTATCATGAATTCGCATGATATAAAAAAAAGATTAGGCGGTTTGGAGGCTAACGCGGACGCTGAAACGCCTTGTCTCCATTTGGCTGTCAATAACAAATTCTTACGGCTCTTATTCAACAATGAAAACCTGAAATCCAGCCAAAAAGGAGGCAGAAAAGAAATAAAAAAAGAGAAAAACAACAGAAAAAAAAAACAAATCCCCTCATCTTATTCCCATATCGGGCTGCACTCAATTTAACACACTCATATTGAGAATGGAGGAGAGGGTGAAAGCTCTGCCAAGTTGTCAGATCAGTTGCCAATTCCAATTTACATTTTCCACCACCCTCATCTGCTCAAAGCCCACTTAGAGCCAGCTCGTTTCTGCAAAGTCACCCAGACGTTTCATGTTTACATTTGTTCGGCAACTCCCCTCCTTTTGATCACATTCTACTTCCTGCAGAAGCGCAGCGAGCGGTCTCCAGACTTTTATCTATACAATAATGTCATCTGGATCTGAGCTCACCGGCTGAGGAGGAAATATTTTATTCCTTTTTCTCCTTTTATGAGAGTTTTTGTTGGCTGTTTCGCAGTTGCAGTAATCTTTTTCTTTGTTTCTCCAAAGCCAAATTAACTTGTTTCTTTCTTATTAAAATACAGCAAATTGAAGAGAGGAAACGTTTGGGTTCCAAAAAGGGTCAGAAGATAAGGAGTAGGAGGAAACAAATGAAGAGAAATAAGATAAAAAGGACACTTTGTGAGCACAATTAATAGGAACAGCATGTATCCTGAAGGCAAATAATAAAAAAGAATAGTTGTTTTTTTTTGTGGTGCCAGTAAACAAGCAAACAGCTCCAAGTGTGCAACAAAATCAAAGACTGAACCTGGTTTAAAGTTCATTTCACGACCACTGGCTTGCAGCCCTACAGGAAGTTTGAGCGTTTTTAGCTAAAAATAAAAGATCAATGTGAACTCTTGAGTTAACTTTGCCTCTAAATCTCTGGAGGTTTGCTCCGTTTGGACTTCAGGGACGCAGCTTGTACTGTATACGTTTCATTTCCATGCAAGGCATCACTGCCATGAATATTGCATCAGTTTGATTATGCAACAGAGATCATAAGCAAACTGTTTGTCCCAGAACTGGAGATGCACCTCATACGGAGGGTTACAAGAGACACGCAAAGGTTTTAAGAAACATCTAACTAACATTATATAACGTGACATATTGTATTTAAGCTCGGTTTAAATACATGATGTTCACAGAACAGACTGGCCTTCAAACTTCCACTAGGAAGAAAAACGAGGCGGCCGTTGGGTCGTCCATCATGCAATTTCCTTGTGGGTTGGACCCCAGGGTGCCGTAGTACTAATGCTTAAGACTCCAATGTATGTGAATAGACTCACAGCTGCAGGGTAGAATACATAACAGACTGCCTCTGTGTATACCAGGCATAAACGAGCATATACACTCATTCAAGCATGGTTTGGACCCAGATTAGCTCCATTAGAGTAAAAGGCAGGTTCTGCCTGGTCTGTTGGCTTTCTCTCATGGTTGCTCACTGAGTAATAACTCTCTTTAGAAATGCTCCTAAGCCTATCAAGCGAGACATTTCAACTTGGTAAATGATAAAAAGTGAATTTACCAGTTAAAAATGGGCTTTTCTGATTCACATAAAGGAATAAAAGAAATGTAGGCTCAATTGTTCACAGCAAGAAACCAATCATGTCAAAGCAATAAAAAAAAAGAATTGCCAATGAAATGTTTAACCTTAAAATTTAAATATAAAATTAACTTCTAATTTGTGAGTTTGGCAAATAAAAGATTGGTAGACACTTGCAATAATCAAGTTTAACCTTTAATACCGTGGCATTATTGCTCCTATTCAAAGGAAAAATTTGTCATAACATCACTTTAGGCCATGAAAGTGTGTCACTGTAGTATAACAGAAGGCCCAGTATTATTAATAATACTATGTAATCTAGCAAACCTGGAAACTACGCGTGCAAAATGCAGAACCTTGTTATAGGCCTGCAAGGTGATGCAGATGGTAGCGTTGCTGCCTTGCAGCAAGAAGGTCTTGGGTTTGGATCCTGGCCTACATGGAGAGAAAATGCAAACTTCTTTCTGCTTGAAGTTTGCATTTTCTCAATTTTCCTCCCACAGTCAACAAACATGACAGAAAGTTAATTAGTCTGTAAACTGCCAGAGATAGGCACCAAACATAGACTATACATAATGGATGAAATGTTTGGACCCTGATTTAAATGTAAAACACTGAATAAGCACTTCAAAATATTTGATAATCCAGAACATGGCTGTTTCCCATTCTTTTATAGCATGCCAGAATTTTGCAAAACTCTTGGTTTGTACAGAGTGGAATCCACAAAGATGATAAAAATCATTGCAAATGAATTTTAAAGTTTGCAACACATAATCATGCATAGTTTCTAATGCATGCAAACCTGTAGAGGGTAAATGGATTGAAGTTACGCTGTGATTTTCCAGTCAAACTGGCCATTTAAAGTGCTTTTACCACAGCTATATTTAGCCATTCGAACACATTCACAAATCACAAAGATCGACAGGCAAATTGGGGTTAAGTGCTTCCCATGAGCTTTGCCCTGTCTTAGACAGAAGAAAAATAAAAACTTTGATTGTCAGTCCCCTCCAAAGGTAGAAAGGATGCTGGTTCACTTCCACTAGGATTAGCAGGTGCCTAAAAAGTACCACTGCTCTCATTCGTCATATGAAAGCTAAAGTTTCAACAACCTACTTGTTGAATTACCACCACCGACTGTTAGCTGTGGGTTACTACGAGGAGTATTAAGTATTTTTTTAAATAACCTTCTTTATATATATTTTACACTTTTACACAATCTTGTATCTGTCCTTAATTACAGAGGCATATGGAGACTGTCTAAACTGATTAATGTGCTATATGTCCTTTGCACTCATCTGGTAATGTTGCATATCTGATTGCATCTCCAGCTAACCCAAACTGGAAAAGATGAGTAGAAAATTCTTTAGCATGAGCATCACATGTTTAGATGTCATGTGTTTTTACAAACTCCCCACTGCCACACAACCCAGATAAATGTCATGCAAATGTTGCAACAGACAAGACAAGGCGAGAAAGATAAGACGGGTCCAAAAAGGCCGGTGAGGACAGAGAACCACAACCCATTCTTTCAATGGACTGAATTTCTAAATTACTGATTTTATAAAAATGTAAGACATAGTGGATGTATTAATGGTGTAAACCCTGGTTTAATCAATAATTAAACAAGTGTTGTTTGCAAAACGGTTAGCTGTTTGCTGCAAGGCTTTACCTGGCTGATTGGATCTGCAGCTCCTTGATTTTGTGTCAGAGGATAAAGTATCCTCCATGGTCATTTCTAATTCAAGAGTCTGCTTTTATAGAGAAACGCTTGTATGTAAAGTTCAAACATTAAAGTATTACAAGAAGAGGGTACATGTAAAATGCCTTTGAGGGGTATGCAGGCAAATGTGCAATTGAATGTAGCAGACATGCTCTCTCCCTCATGCCTTCATGTTGTCCTCCCGTTTGAAAGCATTGAAGTATTTTTTTAATTAGTTCAGTAGATTTAAGCTTGTAATGCGAGATCTTAAAATAGACTAGTATCTATGCTGTAGCTGTAAGACTTGTGAATCGTATCCTGTGCTTTCAGGGTGTTGCATTCAACAAGTGTGATGGCAGAAACACACCATGCAGGAAAAAAAAATAGGCTCATTCTGACACAGGAGCTCAGCTCAGGCTTGTTGTGGCACCACTTTAGACGCACCATCTGCTGCACTCCACAGCTGAGCAGACTGCAGCGGCTGAGCAAAGGAAAATATTAACTTCGTTCGGCGTGTCTGTGCCTGTGCACCCGCATGCATCCATCCACCACAGCGACAGCGTTTGAGGAACAAATAAACGCTCATTACCATCAGCTGCCTTTGTTTTAGTTCAGACGTGTGCGTGTCAGGCCTGCAGAAAACAAGCGCTGCCTTCCCTTTAGGTTAGTGAGCGCGGCTCGTTTGAGTCCGGCTGATTGGTGCCGGGGGTTGGTGCCTCTGCATAGGCTGATTAATTTGTTAATTAGCTCCAGCAGCACTTAATGAGATGCCCATACCTCTTCATCCTTCGTCAGGGGAGGAGAGCTGGAGTAGCGCAGGTGGATAACACTTAGACATCCTACACACACCTATGCATAGACATCCGATGTGTTTAGCAGGGAAATGAGCGCAATTCCTCCGACGTGTGAGGCTGTCAATTAAAACTGCAGGTGCTTAGAGAAGCTGGAAGTGGAAAGTAGATGCTCACAACAGTTCAGCAGATTTAAAGAAGGGATTCAGGCTCATAGGAAATCCACCGCACTCACACAACTCCGTGTATGAAATATAGAGCGTAAAATAACGGATAATTCATGTACAATCTGTGTAAGAAGGAAAAAATTGTGTCACTGTATACGGCTTAAAGCACTCAGGCGTCTTTGTAATGTCAATTATTGCTTTTGGTATAACTACTGCTGTTTATTCAGCATTTAGTCTGCTTATAGACACAGACAGTATAGGGTCACTTGCCTTTTACACACGCATGGACTTTAATTACATCCCAATCTCCGTACGATGGCTCTTATATAATAGTTTAATACCATTTGAGGAAACAGCAGCTTCAACTCTCTTGAAAGGATTTCCCCATGCTAGAGGGAATGTTTGACCATCCTTCCAGAAGTGAATATCTGAGGTTAGACACTAAAAGCTGCCGCATTCGCAGGAGTAATGCGCACACTCTGATCGCACTGTCCTACAGCCTACATTTCTCATGACAAATTCCTTAATTTCAATCTGAATGGATATTACCAAGAATATTACCTGTTTGGTGCCTGGTCCTGTTTCTTCTTCGGACACATAACATGTCTTGAAGGATTTAGTGTTCAGGTCACTAAAACAATAGGCCAAACCACAAGTCCTTAAGAACAGACTGAGTCTGTACTCTCTTCTTTATAAAACTTTTGACTCAATGCCTTGAGGCAATGCCGCTCTGGCAACTTCCAACCTCAGACTTGAATAGTGAAATATCACAAAGAGGCAACATTTACCAAACCATTTGTCTGAACTAATCCAAAGTCCAGCATGCTTTATAAACCTCAGATACTCTTTATCCTCGGTTCTTGATCCTCATCTGAAGACTATATGAAGTTTGGAGGTTCGTATCTAGTGGCTTTACAGACGGTGGTAAAATCTTAAACCTATGAGTCTGAGCATCCACTGACCCGCTCTCTGATTTTACTTAACCTACATCTTCCTTGTAGTCCAAAAAAAAAGACTTCCTTGAAATGCTTTAAAGTGGTCTTGATAACAGTTCCTCACGCTTCATGACGTGACCTTTGTGCTTCTCTGTGTGCAGAGAAAGTAGACTTTCTGGCAGTGAAGTGATATGGCTGTGTGAGGGAAGAAGCAGAAGCTGCTTGTGTTTTGGAGCAGGGCGGAGGTAGAGGAGCAGCAGGCAGAGGAGAGCAGGTGTAGCCTGGCTCCCACACCGCTTACAGCATCTGCTGCAGGGCCAGCCAGTTGCTATAATCGGCCCATGTTTGGCACTTATGTGTGCGTGGAGAAGAGTAACGTCCACAGATGAGTGACTACCTTTTCTCACTTCTCTCCCAGGGCTCCCTGTTCTTGTTTTGATCCGTCCAGCTCCCCCTCCTGCAGTCCCATTCTGTCTCATTTTATTATATGTGTGACAGCCAGTTGTCCTTTCACCTTATCCACCCCTGTCCCGTCAATCAGGGCTGCATGGACCAACAATGCCCTCAACATAAAGCAGCCCTGTCCTTGACCCCATCATTCGTCAAATGCAAATGATTTGCATTACTATTCAGATCGCCGGCAGGAATCCCACATGACTCACTCTGTCTCTCTCTCTCTCTCTGTGCAGGCCTCAGGTGTAGTGGTAGGTAGATTTGATAGGTTAATGCAGCAGTAATGTCGAGGTAAAAGGCTGAAACAGTCAGGGTTAGCAGAGATTGACGTCCAGCTGTGTCCCAGGTCAAAATCCATGGAAAGTGGAGGTAAAATGATCCCGTGTTGCTCTTGGGAATTCTTTGCCTCGTAGTTTTTTGTTCCCTACATTCCCTATTTGTCGAGCTTTCACAGGTGAGGCCTGTAAAGCAAAGTGTATTGTAGAGCACTTTCCTTTTTAGCAAATACTGGAATATCACATCTACGAGGCGAACATCCCCACTTTTCCTCATAATTATACACTTGTGAAAATCAGCTCCATTGTTTCCACTTCACATCTGTCTGTGGCCCATTGATAAATATATCAAAAAATTATTACATTATGGTCAAATTACAACTAAGCTGCACCATTAACAGATTAGTTTTTGAGAAAAGATGCATGTGGTCACCTTCCAGTCATCCATCGACTGTGACTGTGAGGAAACACACTGAAGGGTTTCAAATAAATGATCAAACATGAAGATAACCTTCAGATTTTTGATCCCAATTTATTAGGATCAGACAACAAATAACAGGGAACAAGACTTTAATTGGCTATAAAACAGTGGAGGCATGATCACGCTGCAGGGATGATTAGCTACTTTTACAAAAAGAAAATGTTGCAGGATTTCCACACAGACAGCTATTAGCAAACATAATTCTCCATCCATCCTTCAACTCTTGGGAATAACTGCAGTGCCATGCCTACTTGAGATGAAAGATTTCAAACAAGTGATCCAATATGAAGATAACCTTAATATTTTTGACAACAAGAAGCGGAAAAAACAAGACTGTCAAATCATAAAACACGGTGGAGGTAAGATGATGCTGTGGGGATGATTGGATGAAACTAGAAGGTTGTTATTTTCAGATCTAATTAATCATCCATACATCCCTCAACCCATCTGCCTAGTGCAGGAATATCTGTAAATTCATATTTAACTTTAATATTCTTACTTTAAAAGTAGGAACAAATAACCTACAACTATAAACTAAAATACAAAATTGTGTAATTTTGTGTAGTGACCCTTGAAGGATCAACGTCTAATAGCAACAATATTCAACTTTAAATATTCATGCTGCGTAATTAGAATAAACGGCATGAAAACAATCTAGTACATTAGGCTTAAAAGGGAAAAAGAAAACATAAATTGTACAAAGCGCCTTGCTGCTGTTTTGTTCACCAATATGTTTGTCGCTTTAGGAGAAGCTGTACAAATTAAACAATTTGCAGAAAAAATTAACTCAAGCTCCCCTTCCTTTTGTTCATTCAGTGCATTTCTTTCAGGAATACTGAGATCCGCTGGGAGGAAACGCAAGAAATCACTCAAGTAGCACAAAACTCAAATCAAAAGGGATTTATCTGCTGTTGCCGTCCAAGCAAATGTTCCTGTTTGAATAAAGCACCAGAGAAACCAACACGGAGCTAACAGAGCAGAGAAACATAAATGTAGAATTATGCCATATGTTAATTATTACGTCTTTATGTTGGCCGATCCAAACGGAGCTCAAAGGCGAACACAAACAGCACGGAGCGTCGCGGCAGACCTCGCATACTAATTCAAACTGCTTTCCTGTTTTTTTTTTTTCCTGCAGTGTTTACGCTCGCTGACAGGCTGTCTTTATGGGTGCCAGTATGTACGTTCAGACACACTGGGGATGCTATTCTGGCTCCCAAAACAACACCGCTGTCCCCCATGGGAGACGCGAGTCTCCCAGTTTGCCCCGTAGTGCCGAGCCGTGATTCAAACGCCTGTCATCTCGCTGTAATGATGATCCATCCGCAGCCATTACCAGCCCATGGTTTCTCACTTACAAAGCTGATTGTTTGACATGTGAAACATACATCAGCATAATCTACCCCATTAGTCAGTTTTTTTTATAAGAGCACCCACAGCAAATCAAGTGGAAAGGAGCGGGATAGAGGATGCTAAGGAGCACAAGACAGTTAGAGGGAACAAGAGACGTGAATAAATGTGGACAGAAAAGGAAGAATTTTATGGGATTTAATGGTACGGGTGTGTATAATGTTCACAAACATATTTTCTCTCCATTGGAGAGCAGTTTGGGTTTTGTTGCTTCAGAATGAGACATTTAAATTCATAAATAGTCCTCTTCCACTGAATCCTGCTCCTATTAAGTATTTATATTTGTGCAGCAGCCCAGAGCATACAAACTTAATCACAGCTCAACAGAAGCTATGTTTTGTTTTCGGTGTGTGTGTGTGTGTGTGGGTGTGTGGGGGTGTGTGTGTGTGTGTGTGTGCGTATTATATATTTTACATAGAGTTTGTCCATCTGACTGCTTACTTGAAACATAAACCATGTTTTCAGTCTGCTTTGACTTTCATTTATTAAAACTCTTATGTTATAAATATATCTGCTACATCTTCCATCTCACTTTGTCCTTTCATTTTATTTTAACTATAAAACTTAAACATCTTTGAATTCACTTTAATTCAATTCACTTTATTGAAAATAAAATGCACCAAAATGCAGGAGTCCAGCCACACTGCGGTAAAAAACGGAAAACGGAAAAACTCTGCAGCCAGCTTCCATTTGACTGACTTTAACAAATCTATATAAAATTTTAAATGCCGTTTTAATTCTACCAGTAAAATACTCTCTAACTCATATCTAAGTCATCAAAATTTAAAGCTTATTTTGAATTATGCTCTCTTATATCTGCATCTGCCCTGCTGGAGAAGAGTCAGCGAGTCGGTCCTGATCTCGGCATGCAATGATGCCGCCTCGATAAATATACAGCTTTGGAATAAAATAAGAGTCCACTGCACTGAACCCATTGAAAACCTCAAGGTTTTTCCATCAAATATTGATTCCTGAGTTAAAACATTAGTATTGTTGTTTCTAAACGAATACGATCTTGTTTTCTTTGCATTATTTGAAGTCTGAAAGCTCTGCATCTTTTTTGTTATGTTGACTATTTCTCATTTTCTACAAACAAATATAATTTTTTTGCTTGAAATTTCAGAAACATGTCAGTAGTTTATAGAATAAAAGAACAATGTTCATTTTACTCAAATATATACCGATAAAGAGTAAAATCAGAGAACTGATCATTTTAAGCAGTCTCTTAATTTTTTCCAGAGCTGTATATATTTATGTTAGTCTGTGTGTATTTATAGCAACACAAGATACTTTACAAGCAGGTTCAATTTAAATGTAGGTCTATTTAATTCACTTAGAACCAAAATAAATGTAATTCTTTGCAATGCGGTCTTGTCAGATAGCATCTAGATAAAATAACAACAGTGTCCTGCAATGACTTTCCAGGGCAGATCTTCAGTTTAATCTGACAGATTAAACCTAAAAGTGACTAACATTGACCAGACAAAATAGAGTTGTGAGCAGCTACTGCTACGTACTATTAACATAATATCACAAGATCAAGAGCAGGAAGAAGTCTGTAGATGTTTTAACTGAGTTAAAAATAACATTAAACGTTACATTTAGGGTATGACGTTCAAAGTAAAACAGCTCCTCTATAAGGACTTTACCAGCATTTAACCAAGATTAGAAGAAAATTCACTGTATGGAATAAATACAGAATAAACAACATGATTCAAGAAAAGTGTGAAGATGATCAGCTTTGAATATTTCAGTGTGAAGGGTTTTGTTTATCCACAGGGATGTAACACTTAAAGGTTGAAACTCTTTCATCCATGTTCTCTTTACATTCTGCATGAAACTCTGATGTGACTGTTTCATGATCCAGAGGAGCAAAACTACAGGAGGAAGTAGCAAAGAAACCAGGCTGGTTCAAAGGAGACGTGAGGTAAGAATAGATGATTTATACAGTTGGATTTTGATCCAGAGAGTCTAACGTATGAAAGAAAAACGGTCACTGAATGTGTTAGCGTGTGAACTTCACCTGCTCATGGGATTGCACGTGTGTGATGAAGGCCAGCCGACGTGCTAATCACCTCTCGGGGTATAGTAGAGCAGCCTGTCCTCGTTCTCAAAGTCACACGCCGTAGAACCCCACACACACACTCACTCACACTCTTAAGACACCGCAGTCCTCCTTCCACCCTCCTCACAATGAGTCAATAGGACTGTGCTCATCAATTCTGTCGAGGGTTGCTATGGAGACTGAGAACAGTGTGTGCGTCTTCGGTGGAGGCGTGTGTGTGTCGGTGTGTGTCTTAATATCTTCTCTGGTCCCGTCAGGTCACGTTTCATCCTGATTTCCCCTCGCGCACACATTAGAGACCCCCCGCCGAAGCCATGAGCAGGCGTTTCTCACATCCACACTCCTTGAATACCGATAGGAAAAGAACAGTGTGTGGGCGTGGGTGTGTGTGTGTGTGTGGGGGTGTGCGTGGGTGTGTGTGTGTGTGTGTGGTTGTGTGTCATAGTGACGTTGAGGATTCCTGAAGTCATACGTGTGCGTGTGCAGTCAGTGTTCAAAAGCCGGTTGCATTGCTGCAGTAGATCTCTGCAACATGCAGTTGAAGCGTTAGAGAGCATGCACGGCTGGCGTGTGCGTGGGGGCGTGTGTGTGTGTGGTGGGGGGGGTGCGGGGGTGTGTGTGTGTGCGACTGCATGATCAGAAAGCGGCTCTGCAGGTTTTATTTTTAGCATCACAGGCAAACTGAACCCCCCCTCCATCCTCTTCTCTCCCTCCCTCCCTCCCTCTCCTTTTGCTCTCTGCCCTCGCTCTTGTCTCAGCTCTCGCTCCATGCTGTGTGTATCTTGCTTCTGATCACAAGCGCTGTATGCTGAAGCTTCGGCGCTCGTCGCTAATGTCTGAATGAATGCAAGCTCTCACTTTCATCTCCCACATCAGAAGTGGCGGCATGTATAAAACCTTGCAGGGGTGGAGGTGACGTCTGAACTGTAAGCTTCCCTGTCGCTACGGCAGCCAAGGCAAGGTCAAGTGCTCAGTGGCCTGGTAAAGCTTTTCATTACATATTTAAATCCACCAAATTCCCCACAGAGACCGCCTGCTGCTCTCTGCCTCCTCCCTCCAAACTCGCCTTTTCTCTGTATTTTTATAAATTCGCATATGGACAGAATGAAGCGGGTCTCGCCGTCTGAGCGTCGCTGTGATGGGTAACATTTGCGTAATGGCAGCAGGGCTGCAGATGCAGCTGTTTGTGAGGATGCCAGCAGAAACAGGCAGGCGGGCAAAATACCACCTCCCTCAGTAAGCCAGATGGAAATCAAGACTCGGGTTTAGATTCACGCAAACTCAATTACCGCCATGCGCCTTGGGTCTATTGGATTGCCTTAAATTTTCAAATGCCTACTTCATCAAATACACACACAGACCAAGAGTGGAGAAATTACACTTTTAATGAACATCTACCTCAATACGACTCAAACATTACGTTCATTTTCAGTTTTATTCTTCTGCTAGAGCAGAAAATGAGAAATAAAAAGTCGGGTTAAAATTTATTTGGTTTGCTAAATAAAAAGGAAGAGAAGAAAAATGTGATTTCTCACACTTTGAGAGCAAAATAATTGCTAAAATAAATCATAGAAGTCATCATATAAGACTGCAAAAAAAGAAAACATTAATCACCAGCCTCGCCTGCTGTTAGTGGTGTTCCCCAAGGCTTATTACTAGGCCCCCTTTTGTTTATTGTCTTTTTCTACATATATTTGCCACACTTTTAGGATTCCCCTTTTTTTAGATTATTTTATTTATAATTTCATAAAGATAACATATAAACAGAACAAACAAACAACAAGTCAACAAAAATTACGACAAAAAAGTACTTCCCACTAAAAAAAATAAAACGTTAAAAAGGAGTGGGAGGCGTCACTGCACATTGTGACAAATAGGAACTGAAAAAGAAAACTGATGTTAAATATTTGAGGCAAGAGATGCATCTAGATAAAGTAGGTAAGGATCCCAAATCTTCAAAAAGATTTTTTCATTAGATTATATGTATTTTTTTCAAGGGGAATGCAACTAATAGGACTTTAATGCTTGAGTTGATGAAACTCAACTGTGTGAAGAAACAGAAAACAAAATCTGTTTTGGATAAATTTGTTAAATTGCTGCCATTTTATTGTCAATAAATAAGGTTATGAGTTTAGGCGTCCTTTTTGTTAGCACCTCAGATTTTGAGAATCAGAAAAACATCATCCTTACCGTTCTTATTCTCAGTAAACAAGCAGCTATAAATGTAGAAGAATATGCGCTGGTTAAATCTTTATATTCAGACAGACTTCAACAGGCAGCTGCTTGTTGCCACGACTCCCATCCTCCAACAACTTCCCTGCTTTCTGCGAAACACAATATTGATTTCAAGGCTCTTGTAACTTTCAAGTCTCTCGTAATCCTCTGCATATTGTTACTGTTCCACCTGTCGAGTGGAGCCTTGTCTTTGGAAATCTCTGACATAATATAATATACTTTAATGTCCATGAAACGTACATGAAATGGAGCATTTTCTACAGCATCTAGCAAGAAAAGATGATGCAGATATAGATTCCAAGAGCAGAAAAAGCAAAAATGAATCTTTGTGAATGCATCAAATTTATAACCCTCTCCTTTTTTACTGTCTTCAAAGCAAACATTTTTAATATTGCTTATATTTCATTTTATATCAGTGATATCTTGTATTTATTTACATTTTCATGTTGTGTTGACTATGTTCATGAGTGCTTGTATTATCAATTTGACCTTAATCGACGTCCTTGGATGTCTAAAAATGATGAATATAAATAACATTTATTATCTTTCGTATGCTTATTTGTAATTGTGTTATTATTGTCACCACAATGACCTCGAACAGTGATTGTGAACTCTGTCTCCAGCTTGTGAAGATGAAAGATCCAGTCGGGTTTAGAGGTTTGTGAAAGCCTCCAGGCTGAGCTTGGAGGCAGAGCTGTGATGAAGCTGCATCGCCTTCAAAAAATACAATTAAACAGAAAAAAGGGGAACTGGAGGACATGTTTGAGCAGCTGCAATCACTGATGCAACGATCACAACGTGAACAAATCAGCAGGGTAACTATTTCTACATGTATTTATTATTGATAGCTGCATAAAATTTGGCTGTATCATCTAGTAAAATGCATATAAGTGTTTATAAATCATAGACTTGAAGAGAGTTTGTTATTAGATGATCGAGGGAGAAGCCAAAAGCGGATAAAATGACAAAACCTACGGTATATCTTTATTATCTTTTTGAACACCATGACAGGAACAACGGTGAATATTTAGGTAAAATATTCAAATTTAAATATTAAACTTGAATCTTCCGTATTTAAGAAGGTGATGCAGCTATTCCATTCAGATAGAAGCATTTTAAAATCCTTTATAACTTGTTTGTTGACTATACTGTGCAAACCTTGGATTCCAAATAGTTTAATTACTTTGTAAAAGTACTAAAGGTAAGACGGGAAGGGTAAAGGAGGAAGGACTGATGATTTTTGGACGAAGATCAAGGCGGATTTTCAAGTAAGTAGGACGAGCCTGAACCCCCATTGGGAAGAGTGAAAAAAAAAGGATATTTGGAGGTGAAACTGGAGGAAGAGTTGAGCAGAAATCTGTGGAATGAGAAGCTTTTATACTGAAGGGTGAAGTTGGTAGTGGGCAAGGTTTGGCTGCGGTTTCCAATTAATCCTTCCCTCTAAACTGAACGCAAATGTCAATAGAAAATCTGCAGTGAGTTTAAATCTCTAAATTAATTAACCTTACAGACAAAGCGACTGTATTCAGTTTAAGACTGATACTCGATGGCCACGACTATTAAACACAACTTGGTTAGATTCCTGTCTGTCTCTAAACATTAAATAGTCACTATTTATTCCGTGTGAGTTTTCTCACGCCTGTATCAATAGTTCCCGCCTTGCCTTTCCAAATCAGCATGTCGGATTGCTGAGGCAAGAACGGCAAACAGCAGAAACCGTCACATGGCGTCTCTGCAGAGCGGACATTGATATGCATGAGTTCGCGCAGACACACGTGCTCAAAGAAAACCAGCGTTCAACACACACAAAACGCACATTTCCAACCCCTCACACTGACTCCTCTGTCTCTGTCAAAGGAAAATGGAATCCATCACATACAGGATGCATGGGGGTGAAAGATTACTCACATTTCTCCCAATCAGAGCCAAATTGCTCTGGATGGCTCTCGTATTTGGAAGATAGAGCTGGCTCTGTCTTTGCATGCAAATAACAAAGTCGGCCTCTCAATTTGCTTTCCCCTTGACTTAAAGAACGTGTTGAAGGACTGTCACTGAGTCTGAAAACGTTAGGAATCGTTAAGGAAAGCAATTGACGCTGCACAAGCAGATCATACTGCAGAAATTTGCTCATCAAAATAAGATGCAAGCTGGAAGGTAGGACTCCTGCCTTGCAGCAAAAAGGTTGTGAGTTTGAATCTCTGCATGAAGTCTGAATGTTCTCAGAAAGGCAGATAGAGGAACTGGATGTTGTTTTTAGGTTGTTTTTTATTTGTTTTTTTGAAGACACAAAAAAAGCATTCAGATTCCTCTTTTTCCTTAGGATTACTGCAAACATCAAACCTCATAAAGAGAATCTCTAAAATCTGCATGACTGAGTTCTGTGGAGGAAATCTGTCTTATCAACACATTTAGTGGCAATTAGCGTCAGCCACAAATGGATTAAAGCATCGACAGAACCCTGAAACGAATGATGCAGTCTTCTGACTTCATGCAACAACATTTCATTCTTGTGGTTTGGGAAGTAATTTCAAAGGACCAGAAGGCATTAAAGGCATGTTGGAAGTAAGGTCTTCAAAAAAGACAGCAGTCTCTTACTGAAGCCGCTGTACGTTTTGATGTAGTAACAAGTCCAGGTCTCCTTCTGCTCAGGAAGTTTCTCTACGTTGAGCAGGTCAACCAACAACTGTCATTGTTCCAAAATTCAGAAAGTAAACCAGACATATTATTTTAATTACGACTTTACTAGTTTGGTTTTCAGACCATAATTTGAATAAGCCTTGTAAACATTAAGACAAGTACAAATCACCTAGAATGTGTGATGGATAGGAGTGAAGCAGGAGCGTTTATCGAGCGCTGCACTTGTTACACTCTAATAAACGTTGACATCTTTCTTTCTTTCTTTCTTTCTTGCTTTCCTTCCTCTTCAAGGTAAGCTGCCAACTCCTCCATTTAGACTATAATAAGTAGATTAACACAACTTTATATTGTTTAGTTTTCTCTATGCTGGATTGTTGGCTTATTAAACGCACTGCAGAAGCCTGAGCCCGACCACCAAGCAAGTCATTTTGGCCCGACTCGGTCCGAATTTCAGGTTGGTCTAAACTCTACTGAAAGTCAGCAGTGCTGAAACTGCAGCATCCGAGGTTTTAAACAGTAAATTGTGATAAACGTTCCCAACGATCTGCACCTGTTAACATAAACTAGCAAAATGTGAATGTTATCAACGTTGGAAACCGACAAAATTGTGTTTAAAGGAAGGATGTCAGCTCTCAAACTAAATAAACTGAAACACTTTGTCACATCTAACTGTGTTTATGTTCCAATGTTCATTTGAAAACGTTCATTTCCAGTCAGCCCCATTCTACAATCACAGCCAAAACTTTGGAAGATTTTGCAGAAAAGAAAATCTTTTGCATAAAATCAACAACAGTATCAAACAAAAACCTTCGGATCGCTCAAAATTAGACAAAATTATTTATAACGGATAAGAATAAAAGTGTGTCAGCAGGTTCTGCTCAGCCTCGTCTGTCTGAAGACGCTTCTAAAAGAAATCTCAGTTTGAACAACCAGAGCAAACACAAACACTGTAAAACATTTCAAAGTGGTTTAACTTGAAAATGAAAGTGCACCTGCTGCCTTGAAAATGCAACGTAAGTCGACGAGAAAATTTTTTTGGTTTTAACAGACATTAAAGTTCATGAAGTTGATTTAACAACAAGAGACAAGTCATCTAAACATTGTTTTTTAAGTTAATTAATCTTGAATTGAGTTTTGACTTAATGCTGCAATTTAAACCAAATAATTATTTCACAATTTGCAAGAAAGAATTTGCCCTCACCTCAATAAAGAGCCACAATTCTCTATTATTTTACTCACAATGCTAAAATAACAAACTATTTTACTTTAGAATAATTTAAATTCTTGTTTCAAATTGTATGAAGAAAATTTCTGAGCTAACAATGAATTTTATTAAGCAGCACAACAAATTCTGCTCAGAAGCATTTAGTGTGAACAGGACGTTAAAATAAACATTTGGTTTAATAAAAACACAAACATGTAACACACTTCCATCCCAGGATTCATAAACATGACGCTTTTTTAAGTGCTAACCTGAAAACTCCAGTTCATTCAACTCTTGGAGGTTTGACAAAATTAATAAAAAGTTAACACAACTTACTACTTTAAGTTTGTCTTTCGCAAACTCACACATTTAGGTTCAAAATCTAAAACTTGCTAAATTTATTTCACTTACAGAGTAGAAGATAGTAGGCACAACTAAATGTGAGTCAAATGTTTTACAGTGAATAGGACTGAGAAACGGGTCGATACTCTGACGCTGTCGCCATCTCAACATCTGCACTCCTGCGCTCTGGATCCCAGCTAATAATCACATTACACATGGCATTTTCCTTAAAAAAAGGCTTTGAATTTAATAATGAAGGACTGCAAACCAAACACTTTGGATAATTACATGCAAATGAAAATGTGTCACCACTATAAAAGCAGGGTAAGTGCTGCAAAAACAATTCAATGTTCTTTAAGAGCAGCACCAAACAAATCTGAGACTGGCAGCTTCTTTCTTCTCCCCTCTCTGTTTTTTCTGGAAACAGCTTCCAGGAGCCCACTCTCTTTACAGTTAATGAAATATCTAATGCACTTAGTTTCTTTTGCTTCGCACCTGCCTCCTCAGAGGCATGTTCCTCCTCTCGCAGCTAAATTACTTGATCTCAATGGAGCGAGACAGACTGCGGTGAGCAACAAACGGGCGGGGAAGGCGAGTACTTCCAGCGCAGAGATGACGAGCTCATGGAGGAGCTGCTAGACAAAACCTTCTCGCCTTTTGAATACGGCCAATCTGAGATTGAGCAGAGCAGGCTGGTTGTTGTTTGCAACGTTTGGCCCGTAAAGCCTCCCTCAACACACGTCCCCAATCCATCAGTTTCCCTCTCTCTACGTCAAGAACAACAACAAAACCGAGACCTAAACGACTCTCCGGGGGTATTCCCTGCTTTCTTTTTAACATCCTGGCTCTTTTTAGAGAGACATTTACAGCTATTTAGGGACTGGTGATGTTAAAATTATTTATAAGATGTATTTCTGTGTCTGATTCACATCCCGTTGACCTGCTTTACATTCCAGCCCATGAAGCAATTTCTGTGACCAGCACCATGAAGCAGATAATGCAGCTGCTTCATAGATATCAAAATTAAAGCCACTTCATAGAAGATAGCAGCGGAGGCCAGAGTGTATTTAAGGTCAGGAATATTTGCCCTTACAGCGCATGGTCGCATTAAACAAATGTCAGCTAGTGAACCTTATCGAATTAAAGCTGAAAGGTCATAACATGAGACTACCACTAAAGGTTAAATATTTAGTGAGTTAGAACTGTACCAGCAGCAACATTGTTACCGACAGAAGATAAAGCTTGCATTAAAAGTGACTGAGTTTTGACTTGTGTATCTAAAATTCAAAACCAAGCAACATTTTTGTCCTTCCTTATTCCCAGACTAATTACATTATGATATATATATACTGTACATACAGTATATATACTGTACATGTATATATATGTATATGATTATAATAATTAGAATTATGTGTTTTCCAGGCACATAGTACCATTTTATAGCATAATCAAGTGACTATGTTAACCTCAGTTGTTATAAAAATTGAGGTTTTACTTCTTAATTTAATGCCCTGAAATTGGGTCTCTGTCTCTTTAAAAACTCCTGCTCTCTCTGAAACTCCGCCTTCAGGAAGTCGTCACAACATGGCTCCTCTATTGACCCAATAACAAAGTTTTTACCAGCATTTCACTGAGAAGTAGCTCCTATGATGAGCTCAGCAGAAGCTCAGTTTCACCAGGTGTTTGCTAATTGCTGCTGGCTAGTCTGATGGAGCCGAGTGGGGGAGTCACTGAGGAGTGCTGCTTTTTGCACGGCTGTGATGGAGATTAAATGATTTCTCAAAGCTGCATTAAAGAATCACGGCAACAATACAGGTTTGTTTTTGATATAACATTAAAACATGTCAATTTTCCATAGCACTGCCCCTTTAAAAGGTCCTAATCAAAGGTTCTGAAAGACTTTTGGAAGTGTTTTAAAAGCTAATTAGAAATGTGGGAGGAATCCCATTCCTTTGAAAAGAAAGAGTTGAAGTAAATCTTCAACAAACTTCTTTAATTACACAATCAGAGCCTTTAGAAAGAAATATTCAGCTGCTGATAGAATGAGCAGTTATGATCAATGTCTGCACTGGCTGTCATTAAACTGATGCATTTTTATTAAAGTCATCCATCATCAGCGTAATCAATGCAGATGAAAGATGCTTGGTCTGCTGTGAGAAACCGTCTGCTGTGTTCTCATACATAACTGATGAGCAAACAGGGGGCGAATAAGCGAACGAACGCGTTGATGTGTGTGGATTGTTACGAACGGGAACGCCCGCGGGGGGGTTTGACGGATCACTCACCGAGCACGCCCAGTCGGTAGTTCATGGTCACCACGATCACGTTGCCGTAGGCGGCGAGGACGCTGGCGTCAAACATGTTCCCGGTGCCCTCCATGTACGAGCCGCCGTGAATGAACAGCATGACGGGCTTCTTCCTGCGATCGCGGATATCTGCACACACAAAACACACCAAGGGTAAGGAGCGGAGCGCCTGAAGAAGTCAATAAATGTGTTTATACTTCCTGTTTGATCAAACATGTTGGGCTGTAATAAATTAACAGCAAATCGTTCAGGTGAACGAACAAATGAATCTTTCCTCCTACTGGATGTCAGTGCTAGAAAATGGATCTTTAATGTACTTGGAGCACCTTTTAATGTCACAACGCCTGCAGGAAAACATTTGCTGAAAAGTCTTGACTGACAGTAATGAAAGAGAAATGTTGTCAACAAGCCCACGGGGAGAACTAAGTACACCCTAAAGATGGGGCAGAATTTAAAACGAAAAGAAGCAACCAGCTGTTGCTAATGAAAATTATCAGCAGGTTAGAAAAGCTCTAGGAAAACAAAAGGTTTATGAGTTTTCTACACAGAAGCGTGGTTAAAGTTCAACTAGTTTATCTTAACGATTAATTAATAAGCTTTCAATTTGTTTAAAATGTTTGGGCAGACTGTCTGTCCATAACGGGCTAACGTTTTCATATCTGAATAAGAATGACATTACATATTACTATTATTTTGTGTCTACTGTATTAAATACCGAAAGAAAATTGTGGTTCTTTTACTAAACTAGGATATATTTATAAATGTAACAAAAGACGAACCTTTTAGGTTTCTGAAAGAGAAAAATAAAAGATGAAAAAAGTAAAATATGTGAAGCACTTAATTCCCAATAAACAAAGAAACGTTCATACAGACGTACCATCAGTGGTTTCTCTTGAAGGAATGTTAAAATGCTTTAACTCACGTCAGGACAGCTCTCAAAATCAACCCAGCACTATGTTTTTTTTTTCATCATCATTTTAGTTTTTCTCTGCTATTCCCTCCGTTTTTCTGTCACATCATCGTCGCTTTTAGCACATCAGTCATTTTTGAAGTAGAAGTTGACGCAGCTCGGCTGAAAGAGTCCTAAGATAACTTTAGTAGCTTATTAGGTGTTTATATTTCGAAACAGAATAAAGTGAATTTGGATCCTAAACTGGAATCTGGAATTTAGTGTAGCGCCGCTTCAGGGTGACCAGCGGCGCCTTCTGCTGGTCGGCGGTCAATCTAGATTACTAAAAGAAGGTCTAAATGGACATAGTTAATCGATTGGAACTAATTTTGATTTTTAAAAATCATTAAGTAACAATTAATTGTAAGTTGATTAATTGTATGTATCCCTAATCCAGTGTAAACAGCACAGAGGCAGAACGATGTCCAAGTTGACCTTAGACTCCTTCAGTCTGAGAAAGATTATAAGCAGAGAAGGACAGAGTACATAATATTTTACTAAAGTAAGATTACCACTAAATCAACAAATTTCTACTCAAGCTAAAGTAAAAAGTAGTCATCCAAGAAATTGCTCAAGAGTAAAAAAGTATTTGGTAAAAAGTTAACTCAAGAGTGTTGATCAAAATGATCAATCTTTTAATATTTAAAAATGACAAAACCAGACAAACCAAAATATAAAGTTAAGTGAAGATTTTGGTATTTTAAGGACAAAATTGACAATAATTCAAATAAGTAACAAAATTATTAAATCTTTCAATAAGAAACTTATGAAACTTTAACAAAAACTGCAGGTGAGTGTCTGTTTCTGGTGAATTTTGGCAAAACCATGTTTGTTTTTCATTCAGTTGGGAAGAAAATCCAGAAATGTTACTCAAGTAAGAGTAGAAATACTTCCTAATAAAATTACTCAAGTAAAACTAAACAGTACAGCATAGTAAAAATATTCCTAAAAGTATTTTTTTCTTCTTCAAAAAAGTTACTCAAGTAAAGTTATTACCCGGCTCCGGCTGTAAGAACATGTTCACGGCTTCTTCTCCACAGGATTCAGTTAACATTAAAGATTGTGACAGCACAACAACTATGGCCTGTTGTCAGGGTTACCAGACGAAGTGTAGTGTCTGAAAGCGCATTAAATCTTAAGGCCTCAGGTGCAAATATATCTAAGACAGAGCCTAAAGCTAAGAGTGACCAAAATGGCAAAGCATGGATGTCTAACAGCGCTTAAAGGCAGTCAAAGCTACACACTAAAGTCTGCAGAGAAAACCGCTGCTGCATGACTGGAGCTGCATGTTTAAAGGTAATGACGCAGAATATGGGAGAAATGTGTATGTGCGCCTGTGTTCATGTGTTTCTGCAAAGATATTCTCTACAATTCGACTCTTGGTTGAACCGAAACAGATGCTAACATGAGCTTGTTTCAAATAAATCATCCTTCATTCAAATAAGTCAAGAGTTTTTGTTGGAATATTCTCACATAGGCTTATTTAAAGGTGAGCAAATCATCTTTAATACACGTCAAAAGTCTCTTCTTTTGTTTAAAAGAACAAGGCAGCATGACTAAGATTCACAACGTTGCTTCTTAATGAAACTCCTTATACAAACTGTCAAGAATGGCGGCGGAAAGGTGATGATTTGGGCTTGTTCTGCAGTGAAGTCTTCTGTATGCTAACAGCTGAAGCTTGGCTTAAACTGGGCCATAGACTGGACAAAGATCCCAAACATAGAACAGAATTACTGAAATAGATCAATGCTTTGTAATGGACCAGTCAAAGTCTAGACCTCAACCTGCATGAAAAGAGTTTTGACTTGAAGAGATCTGTGAAGAAACAAATGTCTTCAAACCTCAACAAACTTCAGCCATGTTGTACCGTAAAACACTGATAAAACCAGAAACAAAATGGACTAATTAAGGCCATTTCTGATAAAAAAAACTGATACTATTATGTATTATATACAGCAATGCAAGCACGTTGCATGAGTGACTTATTCTGCCACTAGTTTTTTATTTATTTATTGAAAAACAGAAATTTAAAGAAATAAACTTCCAGATAAGATTTTAAAAATTGGTATTTTCATTTCTCCATGCCATAAAAGTCCCAGGTAGGAAATCCAAACACAAACAGGATACAAAACAAAGAAGAAACATTAAAAACTTTTCCATAAAAATTCAACATTATTACTACATTTTGTAAGCAATCAAGAGAGAAGTTGACACATCCAGTGTCAAATAAATGTTCCTCATTTTGCACCTCAGAGCTGGAAACTCACATGAATGCAAAGTGCAACTCGCCCTCAGCTGCAGAAACAGACGTGTCAAACTTTTCACAGCTCTGTTTCCCTGTAGGGAATCTTCAGAGGACACCTTTTTTTTTGACACTATCAGTTTTACACCAGCACTCGTTAGTGGTTCTAGCTTTGGGGTAAAACATGAAGAGATATTATAAATGTCTCACATATAAATGTCAGGTCAAATCCTGGAAGACCAGAATTAAGAGGAATGATTGATTATCTTCATTTAAAGTAAAGCATGTCACTTCATTAAGTATTCCCTTGATAGAAATGCCATTAATCGAGTTTTCCTCATACATTTTATTCATCTTTTTGCATAAATCTTCACCTCTAAATCCAGACAGCTACCTTGGAAAAATGGAAATGAGATCAAACTTTTCTGATGATGATACATATAGTCAAGGCAAGGCAAGGCAAGTTTATTTATATAGCACTTTAAAACAGTACCACTGACCAAAGTGCTGTACAATCATACAAATAAAGTAAAATTAAAACACATAAAACCAGCAATGCAGTGACGTAAAACACTCTATATAATACATAAACATACCCAAATAAATACAGAAAAGCAGCATCTCAGACTGACTCAAAGGCCAACCGAAAAAGGTAAGTCTTAAGAGCAGATTTAAAAATTGCTAAGGAGGGGGCCTGTTTTACCAACATAGGTAAAGAATTCCAAAGTTTGGGAGCTGCAACAGCAAACGCCCTGTCTCCTCTCTGCCTCCTGGAAGTCCTCGGCACCTCCAGGTTCATTTGGCTCGCTGATCTAAGAGCTCGAGGAGGACAGTGTATATGTAGCAGCTCAGAGAGATAGGAGGGAGCAAGGCCATTTAAAGATTTAAATACAAATAAAAGAATCTTAAAATGCACTCTGAAATGTACCGGCAGCCAGTGCAGGGAATATAAAATCGGGGTAACATGTTCTCTCTTCCGCGATCCAGTTAAGAGCCGAGCAGCCGCATTCTGGACCAGCTGAAGACGGGACAAAGAAGACTGACTGACACCCACATATAAGGAGTTACAGTAATCCAGTCGTGTTGTGATAAAAGCATGGATTAATATTTCAAAATAATCCACTGGTACAATATTCCTAATCTTAGCAAGCCGCCTCAAATGGAAAAAGCTCGTTTTCACAACGGCACTGATTTGTTTATCCAACTTAAAATTTGCGTCCATTACAAAGCCCAAATTTGTAACAAATGGCTTTACATAATGTGATAGCGGACCCAAATCCACAGGAGTGGACTTGCAGGAAGTACCAGGGTCAAAAATAATAACTTCCGTCTTTTTTTCATTAAAATTCAAGAAATTCAGAGCCATCCAAGTTTTTATGTCATCAAGACACTCCAATAAAATTGGTACTGTATTGACTCCCTTACGATTAAGAGGCACATAAATTTGTGTATCATCCGCATAGCAATGAAAAGCAATACTATGTTTCCTAAATATTGACCCAAGGGGAAGCAAATATAAAGAAAACAAAAGAGGTCCAAGTATCGAGCCCTGCGGTACTCCACACAATAGAGGAGCAGACGATGATCTAAAATCATCTATGTCAACACAGAAAGACCTATCCGTCAAATACAACCTAAGCCACATTAAGACTGTGCCTTTGAGACCTACATAATGCTCTAAACGGGAAAGTAAAACATCATGGTCCACCGTGTCAAAGGCTGCAGTCAAATCTAAAAGAACTAAAATCACTGGATCTCCAGCATCAGTAGCCAAAAGGATATCATTAAACACCCTCAGCAATGCAGATAGTAAGTATGAACAAACCACATCTGGACTTCTTGTACCACACCGACGGCATCCTGAATCTTCAAGACATGAATGCTTATAAACCAGCGCTATTTATTAACTTTTTTTGTTATTTTTATTTGTTTAATCAATACATTCTGCCACAGCCGGCCTTTCAGGATCTTGATATGGCCCAAAGTGAAAACGAGTTTGATCTAAACGAAACGCAGTTTTAAAAAAAAAAAAAACCCAAAAAAGCAGCAAAAATGTCCCTTTTCTTCAACTCATAATAGACATAAATCTAATTAATCCTAACATATATCCCTTGATTAGATTTATTATTATCTGGGTTTTCCCTGATTGAAGTGTAATCATTTTATTGAAGCTGAATAAATCTTAATTTTAGATACATACTGAGCCTCTTTGCCTCTGAAAATTTGAGATAAATATTCTTCAAAGTGAAGACAAAGAATCTTTTTTGCCTTAATGCGACCTGTATCTGATCTTTTTATGACGATGCCACCCAGGCCACTTGGATATCCGATACGTATCCGACCTTTTCAAATGTGACCTGCGTCTGAACGGCGAGGTCGCATTTATCCACCTGACCGTCATTGTTACTCGACAGACGTCACTATTCTGGGTCCTGATACACACAAGCTGGAAGAAAAACAACAACCATGGCGGACGATAATGAGGATTAAGTTGTTAAAAGTGCTGGCTCTTCAAAACTTCGACTTAAAAATCATAAAATATGCTCCACTGTTAGCATCCATGTTTAAATCCACAAACACTGACCACTTCTTCTTCTTCTTCTTTTTCATGCCGGTTGACAAAACACTGAGCACTTTCTCTATGTGTGACGTTATTGCATCCTCTACTTTGCACACTTTCAGGTTGTTTACAGTTTACACAGTCGCATGTATCTGGAAATGTGAACAACCACGCAGAAAAAAATCTTTAATAAAAATATTTGGGTCACTTCAGGCTGCAGTGTGAACGTAGAATTTGCTTATTCTGGTAAAGTTGAATAGTTTCTCAACTGTTACAATGATTTTTGGCTTCTATCATCAAAACTATGTGCAGGTAGCTTCAGACAGAACCCAGTTAGCGATGAAGGGAGTTTTCAGCCGGAGCCAACTCCTGCGGCCCTGTGTGTTTGCGTGCAGGACTGTCCCTGATGGGCCCTCGTTGGCCTTTGAACCGTTTCTCCCAGCTGACCGCGGGACGCTCCTTCCTGCCAGGAGCCGACGGAAGCATATGGCACACGAGACTCCGAACTGTGGCACGGTGACAGCCCCGGATGGCTTCAGTTCGAGCATGTGCTAAGAGTGTGTGTGTTTGTCTGCAGGCCTGGGGGTTATGAGGGAGCAGTGGAGCAGATCAACCACATAAATAACCATTACTGCATCTGTTACCGAACGGAAGAGAGATAGAGACGCTCTGAATCCCTTTGAAACCCTTCTTTATGTGCAGGGTAGCTGCTGAAATATGGATTAAATGCTACAAAGTTATGATAAGCTCAGGTGTTAAAGATGCAAAACTCTTAAATTACTCCTGAATTGGTTATATTTAACCACAAATGAGACCAAACTTCTAATCTTTTAAGTTATTTTGTTGTTTTTTTAAAGAAAATCTCACTTCATCCCTTAAATAATGAAACCTTTAAACCAGAAATTATTTAAAAGTCAGAAAAGTTTTCATAACCTTTGAACTTCACCACATTTTGTCACTTTATCACTATGTACACTGGGCTGGACGATATGGCTGAAAAACTTATCATGATGTAAATGTTTTATATCGGTCAATATTAATAATTATTGATTAGTTTTTTGTTTTGAATATCTGAAGCACTGATAAACTGGTGATGTGACATTTCCTGTTTTATCCACAGCTTTCACACCACACCGGTTTTGTTTATTTTTAAGCAGTAATGAGGCCAAACCTTAAACTGCTGCTGCGCCAGTTACTCAATAAGTTGTTGCTAGGTAACCAAAGAGCGAGTTAGTAGATTCCACCAACTTTGTTTGGAAAAAAGCCTGCTAAAGAAACAGTTTAATAACCTTAAACATAGAGCGACAGAAAAGTTTAGATTATTAATGTAACATTAGTTACTCTTAGGTATAAATGTATCATAAACTTTATCTTTTATGGCTATATCACTGTGGTAAGACTTTAAAACTGATGTTCAAAGCTGAATCAAACTGGCTGGACATTTGGGTAAATTTAGTACTTAAAGCTGCAGAATGTAACTTTGATCAAATATATGTTTATTAATTATTATTAAAATGATCACTATGTGGTGACAGTAGCCTGCCATGAAAGCTAATGCTAGGGCTACTTAGCATGCCCACTGGTGACAGTGGAAAAGCAGTTTTTCTGTAACAGTAAGTAGCTACTTCACTTATTGCACATTTAGCAGCAAGTACATCAGGATGATTGACAGCGTTAAAATTCAAACAAAATCGGATCGGAAGTTTGTGTTTATAAGGCAACAAAAAGGAAAAAAAAAAACGTTTAAAATCAGTGTAAACGCTGTGGTGTGTCGCTCAGCTGCTCCTCTGTGAGGGCAGCCAGTAAATGCAGGGAACCGCTTTAGTGTTGCCAAACATGTCGTCCAGCAGCTTTGCAGAAGAATCCTCGGCTATTTTAAGAGGAAAAAAAAAAAACACAGAAAAAAAGACAGAAGTTCAACAAGAATTTATCATCGATCACACCGTATCCAGGTAAAAGGATCTAACATGAGTCGTTGTTCTAACCACCTGTGCTGCCTCGTCGTTTCCTACCACAGCACGGATAAATGGCTAAGTCGGTGTAAGATGTTTACAAAACGAAAACTATAGCAGGCAGTGTTAATGTTAAATATTATCATTTCTGATCACTCATTTCTTTATGTGACGAGACTGAAGTGGAAGCTTAGAAGTTGTGCTTAGCATAGCACTGGAACAATTTACACGACAAAAACATCACTTCCTTCATCAGAATATCCTACCCGTTTAAAATGAAAAGCTATCGCAGATGTTTGCACTAATCCTTTTATGAGAACTCTATATTCAAGAAAGAATTTGATGTAAATTGTACGTTTTGTGGTTCATATCCTTAAACTGTTGTCCACTTGTTTTGCCGCTGTCCCTTTGTTGATGCTTTTTGGCAGAATCGGTTTGACTTCATCCACAACAACATAGAAGCACAATTTATGCTGTTATGGGAAGATGTCTTACTTGGCCTCACTAAAAGCAATTCCGAGTTTCTCATAAATCATTTATTGTCATTAGCTAAATATCATATTCATTGTTCCAGGTAGAGAAAGCCATACCTTGCTGCATTTTACAATGAAGTTAAGTTTTATATCCCGACTATGAAAGACTCTGACAAAAAATAGCTATTAAAACAATTGAAATCTGTACTGCTTTGAATGTACAGTTGGGAACCGAAGCCCCTTAGCTTTTTCTTGAATACTGTTTATCTGTATTTATCTGTATTAGTTTTTCTGGAGGCATAACAAATGTTTCACTCTGTCGTTATACAGTGTATCTGCGAATAAAGTTTTAAAAAAAACATGCCCCCCCCACCCACGCAACAGACTTCTTGTGACTTTGATTTGAAGCAGTGATGTCACTCATCCTGTCTGTGACATCACTGGTCACTGTCTCTGTATTCCCAGATTCCACAGAAAAATTCATTTGCGGTTTTAGGTTCGACACAGAGAGGTAAGTACCATGGCACAGAAGGAATTTTTTTCGGCAGAAATAAAGAACACTGCAACAGGAGGAAACGGTTTCCTGTTGGCAGGAATAGAGATTTTTGAGAGGAGCTGCATGAGGTATCAGCGTGAAAACGAGCAGCTTAAAGACATGGTGGCAACGTTGATGAGAAAAATCGAGCGTCTCCAACGTAGTCAGAACACCGACGATGTGCGAAGCTATCAAACAGTCAACGAGATGCTTCGAAGTCGCAAAGAACACTATGAACAACAAATCAGACGTCTAAGTTCAGATTTGGACGAAGCCAGGAATACGGTAGAAAGATTACAAACCGACTACGAGGCTATAGTGAGAACCAATGTGCTCCTGGAACGGACACACAAAACAATAAAAGAAAACGCACAGGATTCGATGAGAGAGAAGACAGAAAAGATTGAATGGCTGGAAAGGGAAAATAATGAACTAAGCAAAGAGATAGTTGTTTTGAAAGTGAAGCTGGACAGAGCTAAATCCAGGATGGCAAAAGAATCAGCGGATGAGATGCTATTGCTGGAAGAAACGCCAACGACCACAATATTTCAGAGAATCGGGCACGCCTTCCTGGACCTGTACGAGTCGGCAACGACACGAAACTGGTTGCCGTCATGGCTCTTTTAATTTCTAAAGTCTTCTGTGTCCGTTCCAGGAGCACATTAGTTCTCACCGTGGCCTGATTCAATTAGTATGATTGCTTCATTATTGTCACTCAAGCATGTTTCTGTCAGAAACATAACATTGATGTTAAGCACAGTGATGAAATCATTAATTAATAGAGCTTTAGCGCAGAGAGATCTTGTATTTAAAAGAGCTAGTTTAAGTGCCTTTGAGGCCAAAAGTTCTTCAGTCTGAGGTTCCTTTAGGCAGGGGAACAGTCTGAGGTTTGAATTAGGACAGTTGTACTTTATATTTCTGGTTTTTGTAAATTTTCTTGTAGTTATCCGGACAGGTAATGTCCTGTTTTGCAGTGCCGGGGGGCCAGACACATTCTGGAGGAAGATATGTGTAAAGATAAAATCTGGACCCCGGCCTCAGACCTCAGAAACAGAGTGGTGGATCCTCTGGGAAGTCAGAGGCAGGTGACTTAAATGAAGTGAGGTCTGCTACGTGAGCGCTAAGGAGAGACGTCCCAAGTAAAACCTGTTGATTCATTCCATCTGTAAATTTAAGAAACTCCGGTCCAGAAGACATTTCTTCATAGGTATCTTGTGAATCCTGTGAATGAGTGGGTGAGCAGAGAGGGGAGGGTAGGGGGGAAGGAAGAAGGGAACCAGAGGCTCAGGCTGGAGTGAAGAAAATCTGTTTTTCAGTGGGATTCCCACAGAGTCAGAATGTTTTGAGGCTCGGTCGCTCTGTCCTTGAGAGCGGGTCGGTGGAACCGTTTTGGTTGCAGCTGCTTGTTTGTTTTTCTTTGGTGGAGCAGGTGTTGAGGTTGAAGGTGGGTTTCGGCTCAGAGCCGGCCACGCTGATTCGTCCAGGTGAGGGCTTCTCCCTGTCAGTCGTCTCATCGGATCTGCAGTGTGAGACTTTTGCTTCGGCTTGGCACCCAGAGCGTTCCAGGGTGAGCTGCTTGATGCGAGGCGTACGGCCTCTCCGTTGATTTGAGGAAGAGTTGTCTGATTTCCACAGGTAGCGTTGATCTCAAAGTTCACCTCCAGCAGTTGAATCTTCATTTCTATAGACTGAAGTCGTTTTATAATACTGCTAATGTCCTTGGGGTCGGCTGGAGGCATTTTGCCCTGGTTCAACTTGGAGATGAAGAAAAGTAAGGTAAAAAAAATAAAAGTAAAAGTAAGAAAATCCCCCAGTCCTTAGGTTTGAAGTAATCCAGTTATGATGTCGAAAATGTAAATATAACTATAAAAACTGATACTTTAAAAATAACTCAGGCAAAGTTATCAGTAAGGACGAGAGAGAGCAGGATAAGCTGTTCCTCCTTCAGCTGCCACAGCACAATATGTCAAAATTTAATTGACAGAGTGATTTATGACCTTAATTATTAATTGCTTTTAATTTCTGGTGACTGGATGCCTCCTTCTCTCCCCCTCCTTAAAAAAAATAAGAGATTTACTTACATCAATTGAATGATCATTCAGGTTTTGTAGTTTTTTGTTTCTTTAGGTGTTTGTTGCACAAATTCAATCAGTGAATTTGTGTTTATTTCTTAAATACCCTTTCTCGCTGAGACTTAGTTACATCTTCTATCACTGGAAATTAAAGGCAATTAATTATTAAGGTCATAAATCACTCCAATGCATGGGCGTAGGTTTGGGTATGGACGGTCGTGACATGTCACGACCAATATTCAAGGGATATAAAATAGTCCCGACCAATTTTTGAAAAAACATATGTATTTTTTAACAAAAACAAAATAAATAAACGAAAATCTACATTGATTAGTTTAATATTTCAATATACTACGCAGTGGTAGCATTCATTTTAAAATTCGCTGTTATGAACTATGACGACCCATGCCGCTATTGGCTCAAAGAACGTGGCTCTTCGTTCTTTGATTAGCTGCAACAGGCGGCGGCCAGCTGGCCACAATCGGAACGGAAGCTTGGTCCATGGTGCTGAAAGTGAACACGTCTCCTTCTGAGTTTGACATTTATTATGAGTCTCCGAGACCATGTCGCCACCAAAAAAGAAAAGGACGACAGACATTAGAAGTTATTTCGCTACCTCGGCTGTAAGTACAGTGAGTGGACCCATAAGTTAGATATCTATCACGCAACGCATTTGTTGTAAAGTCCGGTGTTTAGGTCAGCACTGAATGTGAGGTAGAATAGGTCTGTTAATTATGTAATATTTTTTCACATAGGGAGTGGGTTATTAAACCAATGTGGTGCCCCCCCCCCACTGGTCAAAAATGGTCGGTGCGGGGGTGGGGGGTTGTTCAGTAAGTTGTAAGGTCCCACCAAAACTTAGACCAAACCTACGCCCTTGCTCCAATGATTAAATTTTGACATAAGGGTGTCTACATAGTCTTGTCATGAATTGGTGGATGAGGTGGTGAGGCAGACGCTTGAGACTCGGGTTGAAATGAGAAGATGATGGTTTAATGGTGATAATCCAGAAAGTAACAGTCCAAAACAAGTCCAATAACACAGGCAGCATGACTGAGCGGAAGCCTGGGCTCAACGCCGGTAGCAACTGTTTTACGGCTGGACACACGAAGGACTGAACGCACATTAGACAAGGACCCGACAGAAACGCAGACACACAGGTGGCATTAAATACACGGGAGGGTAATCACAGAAATGAGACACACCTGGGAAACTCTCAAGGGGGAGACAGGACAACACGGAGACTCAAAGACACAGGAAACTCTAAATAAACACAGAAAAACACAGATCCTGACAATACCCCCCCCTCAAGGGCGGCTACCAGACGCCCAAAAAAAAACAAAAACACAACAAGGGTGGGCAGAGGGGCGCTGGACGGGGGGGCCAGAGTCAAAAACAACAAAAAAACGACCCAACGGAGTGGGCGGAGGCACAGGAAGGGCCAAGAGTCCAAAACAAACAAAAAACTACCCACAGGGTGGGCGGAGGCAAAGGAGGCGGGAACCACGGAGGTGGTCCGGCGGTCGTCCGCGGCTCTGGAGGCGGGAACCACGGAGGTGGTCCGCGGGCCGTCTGCGGCGCTGGAGGCAACGACGAGGAGTCTCTGGAGGAACGCAGGGGGTCTGGGTCTCGGGAGGAACGCAGGGGGTCCGGGTCTCGGGAGGAACGCAGGGGGTCCGGGTCTCGGGAGGAACGCAGGGGGTCCGGGTCTCGGGAGGAACGCAGGGGGTCCGGGTCTCGGGAGGAACACTGGGAGTCTTGGTCTCGGGAGGAACACTGGGAGTCTCGGTCTCGGGAGGAACACTGGGAGTCTCGGTCTCGGGAGGAACACTGGGAGTCTCGGTCTCTGGTGCGCCGGCTGGTGAGCCGGCTGGTGAGCCGGCTGAAACGGGTTCGGGTGCGCCGGCTGGAACGCCGGCTGATTCGGCCTGGGGTGCGCCGGCTGGAACGCCGGCTGATTCGGCCTCGGGTGCGCCGGCTGGAACGCCGGCTGGAATGGCGGCTGATTCGGCCTGGGGTGCGCCGGCTGGAACGCCGGCTGATTCGGCCTCGGGTGCGCCGGCTGGAACGCCGGCTGGAACGCCGGCTGATTCAGGCGCAGCGACGAGAGGCGGAGAGGCAGTGGCTGTGGGCTCGGATGCGCCGGCTGGAACGCCGGCTGAATCGGGCTCGGGTGCGCCGGACGGAGTTGCTGGTCCCGGAGATGGAGCTGGATCTGGGCTGGCGGAGAAACTGAGCGGCTTGGGAGGCAGAGTGTTGCCTTTCAAAACAGCAACCGCCGTCAGGCGCTCCCGCTCTGCCTCCTCCTGCAACTCCGCCAGCCCCAGGTGCGGAAGTCGCGGGATCCAGTAATCCAGCATGATCACCAAGCGTGTGGCAATGTTTAGGCGGTGACGGGCGGAGTATGGCCTTGCCACCTCCTCGACATAGTCCTTCATTGTTCTTCTTAAGACCTTCCTCCTGGCTCAGATTGGTAGTTTCTGACAGGAAGTGGTGCTTTTCTTCAGATGGTCAGAGCAGCTCAGAAAGGAGGAGAAGGAGTTTGATCTTTTCACTATTTATCTCAAACCGTAATGTCATGACATGGTGACAGTTTTACCAAATATGCAAAAAAAAAGCATATTTTTGTAAAAGTTACTAACTGCAGCATTAACCAAATGGGGATTGAAGGTAAAAAAGGTGAAAAAGTCCAGGAAGTACAGCAATAATGTTTGAAAACCAGACAGAGAATCAGTGAAAACCTGGTGAACTAACTACCAAAAACCTGTCAGAAGATCACAAACCACATCCTGCACTGCAGAAGCAACGTGGAAATACCTCAGCAGAGGTCTAAAACTTTTGCACAACACTTTAAAATTAAACACAACAATCCCTCTGACGAGGAAAGAAATTTACAGGCAGCTGCAGCGGAGAGTCTCTATGGCAACTACTTCACGTTGACTCCTTCCTCCATCTCGCTCTCCCTCCCTCCGCCTCACGTGGCCGAGGTCTCATTGACTGTTGCCTTGGCAACATATTGCTCCAGCGCATCTCCGGCCCTCCGATGCCCTTTGCCCACGTCGCCTACCTCCGTGTCATTTCATTAGCGAGCGACTGCCGCCGTACACACACCTGCAACACACGAGCGTCTCTGCATCCTGCGAGCTGACAGGCGGCGGCGCGGCGGGGGACAGAAGACAGACGCGCTCGTGCCTTCTCCCACACCCGGATGAAACATGCGCACGCACACCCAACACACGCACACACACACACTGAGTGGGCTGTCATGGTTGACCTGTGCACTTTGTGTCCATGGATCACTTACAGGGCGAATGGCTGGCTGTTCCACACTGACAGATAGGACTAAAGCCCTCGGGGGCTACAAGCTCCATCCCTCTTCTCCTCATTTCTTCCCTCCCTCTCTTCCCGCCTCTGGCGTTGTCATGTTTCTACCTGAACCCACGTTTAGCATGTAGCGCCCGCAGTCAGGAAAACGGTCAGGTTTGCAGTCTCGTGCTTCTCTCTCTCTTTCTCTCTCTCTCTCGTTCTGTCTTTTTTTTTTTTTAATGAAATCCTCCCAGAGCAGATTCAAACATTAATAGTTTGAAAGCACATACTTTTTTCTAAAACTGAAACTAATCAGCTCCGCAGGGAGAACCAGAGCTGTTGTCTGCAGGCAAACATGACAGCACAACCGAAGGGACAGTTGGTAGAACGGGACTGCAGCACTTTTTCTTTTGTTTTTTTTGTTTTCATGCAAAGCTCCAGCAAATCCCAGACATTGTATGACTGATTATCAGCAGATGGTCAAAACTTCCACACAAACATCAACGGATGCTTTGGAAGGCGCAGAGTACAGACTCTCATTTCTACTATGAAAGTTTCACTGATAATCCCTTCTACATACAAGTATAGTAGGATAAATAGTTATTTATCATTACTTTTACCTTAGTAGTCTTTATTGTCGTTAATATAGGTCATTTTGACGACCTATATTAACCCTAATGTTAAAATTAAACATCATTAAACATCCGCAGACAACGTTTAATGGTGTTTGATTTTTGCGAACGTTGTCTGCTAATGTTTGCCTAAAGTTCACGGCAACGTTCAGGGGGGCGTTAGTTCAACATTTAATGTTAACAAATTTGGATTTTTAAGGCGCTGCTGTTTTTTTCCGATTCAAATTTTGCGAGTTTTGCAAACTGAGCATGCAAACAAGACTTTGATAAATCATTTCATACCAAATAAAGTGGCATTTAGCCTGTAAAAATTACAAATCGACTACAGTATAAGTATAAAAAACAAAAGAGCTGCACTGACCTGGCTTCATGAATGTGCACACCCTTAAATAAATACTTTTCATTTGATCCAGTTCCAGTTAGTTTGCAATTTAAAAATCTATGACCAACCTATCCTAGGATTTTTGCATCCATTCAATTTTTCAAGGGTTGAAACTTTACAAAGGTATCAGTAAGGAGAAGGATACCAACACAATCCTCAACATTGTCATTCTGCAATGAATTTAAATAACATATGGGACAACAGCGACATTACAGGATATGTAAATATTGCAAAAATGAATCAATAGATCAGTCTGAATATGCAAAGATGCCCAAAGTACAACTACAAGGTTGCAAGGCAGAATAGTTTTCTTCAACAGAAAACATCGAGGTCTGGTTCCTAAAAAAAGAGGTAGAAAGTGTTTGATGAAACAAGCTTGATTTTTGGGCTGCAGTCCATAAGGTTTGTTTGGTACAGAAAATGCTCTGAATGTCACTAAAATAACCCAGCAGCAAAGCATGGTAGTGGCAGAATCATGCTCTGGGAGTCATTACTTTACTTTAGAGAAAACTGAGGCTTTAGTCAAAACGGGTAAGAATATGAGTTTACAAATCTTACCTGCATTTTCAATTTTGACGCAAAATTAATATATTTTATTTATCAGTATCTGAGTCAAAAAAAAATACATCCAAAATTAAAAAAGAATGTTATGTTTAGTAGCGTTTCCAAATGTTTCCACATTTCTACAGTTTAAACCACAAAAAAGGATGTGGAACCTGACAATTCTTACAAAATGCTCATCTGAAAGCAGTGAGTAACTGGGTAGAGGGTTTCAAAAGGTGAAGAAACTTGAATAACCCAGAAAAGCTGCGGGACGAAAACAGCTCTGCTCTGTAAATACAAAAGGAAGCAATGAAAACAAAGCAAGATGGCAGAGAGGAGCCGAGGGTTGGCACCCAGAGGAGCTTAACCCGACTGCTGATCCTCTCAAGCAGAACGGAGACAAAGAGACGATTAGGCCTGAACTTGTGTTGAGTGTTTCAGTTTATTGGCCCACCCAGCGCTGCCCACTGAGGCGCCGCCCTCTCACTTCTTCACGTTTGTTAGGCGATTTGGACCTTGTTCTGCTGCTAATGGTTCTGGTGGCACTGATTTCACTGAAACTGATGCTTAAATAGGCAGAGATATCATCTTCTAATAGGAAGGAAGGCATTCTAGGCGTTTTATTTCCAAAATTGGTTATTTATTAAGCAGCATTTTCATTTCTTACATGTCCGCCTGTCTTGGTTTTGACCCCGTTTCTATTTTCATTAGTCTCCATACGCCGCTGAGGGAGGTGGAGATAATAACTGACCTTTTACATGTGCTATCCACACTGTAATAAGAGGGAAAATTTGCTCCCAGCAAACCAGGAACTGTCATCTGTGTGTAAATACACAACGGCCTTACGTCTGAGTGCTCCAATTAACAGAAAGGTTACAGAGGAGTGAGATTATTGCAGCGGTTTAACGGTGGGAATATGTTAAAGATTATTTCCAGTTAATCGTTTTTTAGCAACAAGGCGCCTACAGATGGTCCGATTCAACTCGGTCCATAACTCCTGTTCGTTTCTGAAGCAGGTTTAACGGACCGTGACATCTGCAGCTAGCAGAGCGGGAATGAGCTAGCCGAAGAAGAAGCTTCTTTCTTTCGTGCCGGACGTGATAATAAAGAACACGTTAGTTTTGCTCTAACTTGTAAAGAAAATTAAAATAATTTATAGAAATTTTTGGAAGACCTTCTGTTGATCAGGTATCGTTCCCCACTCAACATTTTAGTAACCCAACACAGAGACTGGTGACTGTAACCAGAAAAACCCCCCATAAAAAACACATGTACACGGCAGGTTAATAAGTTAAAAAACATTTTTGTTTGTTTAAAAAAAACATTGTGCATCACTGTAAGAATTATTGGTATTTTTGACTCTACATGCAGTTATTCCTCCAACCACTAGAGGCTCTGTGTTTTAGAAAAGTTCTTCCAAAAGATGACAGTCTCAAAATAAGAGAAAAATTGTATCTATAATCTTCAGATGAAACACATGTATTCATGTTAAAAATATGAATTTAAGCAGCTTCATTTTATCACAAAAACCCAAACTGTCATTGTTTTTGATTTATCAGTGTACTAATTGTTTCTCATGACTAATTATTACAACATTCTTAAATTTAATTGAATAAAAGTAAACTAAACTGACCAAACTGAACTGAACTGCATTTACTGAACGTAATTAAATAAAATTGTATTAAATTGAAATAAACTGAACCAAAGTTAATGTAATTCAACTGAATAAAAGTGAATTGAACTTAAATAGACTGAACTAAGTTCAACAGAATTGCAATAATTGAACTGAACTAAATGAAATGAAACAGAATATTTTTTGACAGTACAGATGAGAGCAACATTCATTCCTAAAGTCAAAAATCAAACACAAGAAAGCCAAGAACGTATCTGTTCACACAACAAAAGACACAATAAAACCAAAACTATGAGAGGAAAAAGAGAAAACTTCAAGGAGTAGAGCTTCAAAAAGAAATTAATTTGGAAAAAGCAGAGCAGAATATATAGAAAGAACAGAATTACACAGAATATTCAAAAGTTACATCCATAACTTATAATATTTTAAAGCTTAGGAGGATTTTGTTTGGCTTGATGTTTGTGCAGCTAAATTAAATTTACAGTTTTGCAAGAACTTTTTTAAGCTCAACTTACACTGTAGGTTGTTTTATCAAATTTGAAACTTTATTCCACTACAAAGCTGAGCTGGACAAGAATCTGCTCTTACCCATAATAAGGTTTTTAATTTGGAAGAGGAAAAAAAAGCACGGGTACAATTTTATCAATTTTAAAAGCGAGCAGCATTTTAGGACAGCATAAGAGTTTCTTTATTGTGAAGCAGCAGTAATTTATTGAGGCGCTCAGAATCACGACATGTGGCCGGCTTCAGGAAGACCCTAATTATTTTACTTTGTTGTACCAAGAAATGGCAGCGCAGTCAAAGTGACCCGGCCAGAAAGTGCAAAGCAAATCTTTTAAGAAAACCTCTTTCCGAGTCAGGAAATTAATTATTTATTTTTATTCAGGCATTTAGAGAAATCTCTTCTTATTCAGACACCTCAATACAATTGAGGCACTTTATCCACTCTGTGCTTTTAGTTATATTCTCTCATTGTTAACTGTAAAACCTAATCTGATTTTCCTTTATTTCTATTCACAACTAACTAATGTTGGTTTGTGAAGCTAATAGAAATGTGTCTGTTTTGCTTTTTATGTGACGTGTAACTTTCGAGGTGTTGGTCTCTCTGTTGGCGAAGGCTTGCATTTAAAGGAGCGTTCTCGTCCCTAGAGTTTCCATTTCATGGCCAAACACACGTCTGAATAAAAAGATTTATCTGGAAACTGTAAATATTTATCTTTCTTGAGTCCAAACTGAAACCACAAGAGTCCGTGAAAATGTTGTCTTCTGAATATTCAGAAGAGAAACCTCAAAAGCATTTGATTTATACATAAAAGATTTCTCGTGATGCCCCAGATCTGGTTTCGAGAAAACAGGCCACAGTTCTTCACTGTTATAAATTGATTTGTGTAGCGATGGTCAGCAGAGACAAAAAATAAAAATAAAAAATGCAACGTGAGAAGCTGAATCAGAGAAAACACAGAAACGGCGGCGCTAACAGAGGCTAACGGAGCAGCTCTCTGTCTCAGAAGAGAGGAGCCTGTTTATATGTGGGAATCAATGGGAGGTCAGGGGTCAGCTGCTGTGATTCGGGGGGGGCAGACAGCCAAGCGGTGATTAATGGGACGCGATGAGATGCACAGCAGCAGATCTGGCCACCAAAAGAGGTTGAGGCATTCATTAGAGCACACTGGATCCAGCCAAAGGCCAGACGGATCCCATATCAGCCCTCTGTGTGTGTCCATGCGCCGGAGCAATGGTCCTACTGGGAATCACTGGTTCCTACTGGGAGGCTGGGAAGTTGTTGACTTCCAGTGTGAATTGTTGGTAAGGAACCAACCAATGAGAGAAGATCAATTAGTGCATGAATGAAAATGATTTCATAGCAATACATGATTTAAAAAAAGGGAAAGTTGTGAACAGGCTTAAAGTTAAACTTAATGTATCTTAAATTAAGGCGTTAAAATGTCTGAAATTCATTTTTAAAAATTGTAAGTCACAAAGTCTTACATTTTGTGGTAGCTGGACTACTTAATGTTGTACGTGGCTGAAAAAACATATCATGATATAAGCAGTCGATATCAATAGTTATTGATTAGGTTTCTTTTTTGTTTTAAATATCTGAAATATTGCCAAACTGGAAGTGTCACCGTTCCTGTTGTATCCAGTTTTATCTCCATGATGTTTTTTTAATTTTTGAACAGCTATGAGGCACGGTGGCAAAACCTTAAACTGCTGCTGCGCCAGTTACTCAACAGATTGTTGCTAGGTAACCACTGGTTACTCAACAGGCTGTTGCTAGGTAACAAAAGACAGGGAGTTAGTAGATTCCATCAAGATTGCTTAGCTTCTCCTCTGCCTTTATTCACTTTGTGTTCTTTTATTTTACATTATTGCATTTTATAAATTTCCTTTCATTCAGTCTGATCTAATAATTTGGTTTGGTTTTAATAAATGCAATAAATCAGGCAGTGCTGTTGCCTTGCAGCAAAAAGGTAAGCGGCGTGGCCTAAAGCACACAACCAACTCTCACCCTTTAATCAAATACACCACGGAGCAAATAAAACAAACGTACATTAGGAAAAATCCCCAGATGGATATGTGGGGAATGTGTGCAATGGCTGCAGGTAGAGAAGTTGATGTGTTTAGTGCCACTGCCAGTGACAGAACAAATGTCAGGAGAAGGTAAAAAGCACTGAGAGAACAGAAACACACTGTTTCCTCTGTCAGCTTATGAAGCTGAGGCTGTGGGGACCAGCATGGAGCAGGGATGATACTGGCAGCTCCGCTGTTTGCCCTCCGTCTCCACCAACCCCACCGCCTGCCACAGCAAGCAAACAGCCGCCTCTCAGCTCAATATGCTGCTGAAGATCACACTAACGCAAGCAAACACATCCGATACATCCCCCGGCATGTCAGTAACAATTACTGCACAGGTAAAATGTTAGCGAGCTAATCGCTAACCTGGAAAACTTTCTGCACCACCCAAAAAACGGAAAAAAAAAAAGAAGTCCTTTTCGCGTGCTGGGAAAATTCTCTACATTTTGAGAAGAAACCCTCCTGAATTCCCTCCTTCCCACAAATCAAACAGCCATGTTTCTTGTTTCCCTCAGCAGATTAAGTGTGGGCGAGGAACAAAGCAGCCGAGTGAGCAGGAACGAGAAGATGAGTCGGGCAACTGGGAATCGGAGTAGCCGCTCCAGACTGGTCTGACAACAACACAGCCTTATTAGACTCAGTAGATCAGAAAACACAAGAGCTCCTCTCTAACTTTCTCCCTCTGTTCATTTATCGCTCTGCCTCCCTCCTTTACTCACTTTTCTACCTCCAGCAAACTCTCTGCTGCTCACAACCTCAAAGCCTCGTCTCTTTAATTTTCCAGAAGCCTCACATTTCCATCTCCCTCTGTTTTATTCAGCGAGCTTCTCCGGGGTTTTATCTGGAATTTCTCTCTGCAATCAGCGGCCGCGTCTTCCTCTCCCCTCCTCTGACCTCTGCTCTCTCTTCATCCTCAGCGTTTGCGGCCTGAGCAGGAACCCTGACTCAGGCTGACCTTTTTTGTGTTTTCCTCGGTTTTAGAAAGTGGATCAATTCCACAAATTGAGCGAACGGGGAGGAGACAAAAACCCGCAGATGGCTCCCTCTGTTCTGCAAAATGCCACAGTGACAAAGGCGACACAAAAACCATCCATTGTCCTCTATTTTTCCAGAGACTCGACTCGTAGCAGCCCTCTCCGTTTTATTCCATTTTCTTTTTCAGCAGAAAGCCATTTGAACTTGAGCTGACCCACTGTCTCCTCTTTCTTCTTTTTCGCCTCTTTCCATTAACTTCTGCATTTTTTATGGTTGACTTGCAACAAAGCACATAAATGTAGATGAAAATACAAACTTTTGCTCTGAATTCAGCCCTCGAAAGTCGAACTGCGTGTCTAGATGTCATATTTCAGCTTTTGTTACCAAATTGGCAACAAAGCAATCAAATATCAACTTTGTCCAAGTCATTTTTCATGTCAGATTTTCCCAACGTTCCCAAATTTCCAGAAGAGAGGCTCATTTTTATCCTGTTCAAAAGATAAATACAAGCAACGATTCTTCAGCAATGGATGGATGGGACTTTTCAACAACAGGATAGAATATTAAATCTAGAAGTAAATTTTTTCAACACAATATATGTTTTATACCTGCCTACATCTGCAAAATCAAAAATCAAATTTCAACTTCATAATTTTTGACTTTCTGAGTTCAAGAATAAAACACAATAAAATAAATTTTCCTTTCTAAAGCATTTTTCATTTAAGTGGGTAAAAGTAGAGACATTCTTGTTGCATTCAGACAAAAATTATATTTAAGTTGGAAATATACATTTGAAGCCAAATGTTTATATACGCCCTATATAAAAACTCAACTTTTTTTCCTCACTGTGACATATTAAATGAGTTTACTTTTTCTGTTTTGGGTGAGTTAAGATTACAATAACTTGAGGATTTTGCTAAATAAAATAATCCACAGACATGGCCTGAAAAGCCACGCAGCATGGAAGAGGCCATTTACTCCAAAAGTAAAATAAAAAAGTAAAATAAAAAGTTTGTTGACAGCTTGCAAGTGAAATAAATCACAGGAAAAAAAAAAGTTCTCTAAAAACGTTTCTTTGTTTTCTTGTACTTCCATACATACCACACCTTCACTCTTTTCTTTTGTTTATGAAATTTCAGATTTAAAATTGGTGATTAATGTAGAAATCTTTGCTGATTTGGTTTTAGGTTGCAAGCAGCAACCATACATATAAAAAATGACCGAAGGATTAATCAAAGTCCATCCTTCTGGTCAAATATGTGTGAATACTCACTGGACTGGCCTACGTTTTAAAACTCACTGGCATTTAAAAGGTAATGCCATGATAAATGATACATTCATTCTTTTTCAATTTTATTGTTACACACTAAAATGTGACAACGGCTGAATGGATTTATTGTGAAGCACAAACATGTCACTGTTTTGTTGTGATTTAAAAAAAAAAAAAAAAGATGAAGCCAAAGTGAAAAAGACTTCAAAGAAATAATTATGACCCAAAAACCAAAGATGTGTGTAAAATACATAAACCCTAGAACATAAAAGAGCAGATACTTTCTACTTACACAGTAGTTATTAATAGTGATTGGGTTCTGGTTCTGGTTCTGCATCACTATAACCAAACATGGAGAAGCAGTACTCAGCTTCTATGCACCACAAATCTAGACCATAATATGAAACACTTGGAAAAATTTAATGTTTTAATTGTTGATTTCTTGTGTTTTTACGATGCAAAGCACTTTGAACTGCCTTGTTGCTGAAATACGCTATACAAATATCCTTTATTGATTGATTAATTGATATTAACCAGTGCTTGCATTGTGTGTATCACAGCTGATAAGTAAGGATTTGACTTTTCAACGCTTCGTTTTAGACGCTGCAGAGCTTCTGCGTGAGCCCGCAGGTATAAAAGCAACCGCACATCTCAAGTTTTTACTTGCACAAAGTGTCCACAGTGTGTCTATAAATAAATTGCAATCAACTGCAGCCCAGTGCTTCTCTGTCCTGATGCAACCTCTCATTATCTCCGCTCCACCTCCCTCCTTCCTGCCCGTCGCAGCGTCCCTCCCTGCTGTAACGATCGGGTCATAACTGGGGCCGCCGCTCCGGCTCAGGTTTCATGAGGCGTCGGGGGTCTAATTGGGGCTGAATGAGTGCGAGTGTGTGTTGCCGTCAGACTTTATTGACTGGGGTTGGCTTGGTCGTTCTGTCCCCAGCAGAGATATACTCTGATTTTATCTTTGCCTATAAACACACACTTGGGAATGAGGAGTTTTCAGCATCAAACAGTGTTTTTATGTCTTTATTTTGTGCAAAACTAAAATAGAAGCAATTAGTTTTGAATTTAAAAAATGCATATATGTAAGTACTATACTAAAGCTCACTTTAACCAATTGTGATCAAGTCATGCATGGACTAAATTACAGGTGCGCCATCAAAATGCTAAAAATCTCATTTGAAGGTTTTAAACTTTCTGCTACTCAACGCCCGATTGTACATTTGCAGGATGTTTGACTGCTAACAAGGATAATTTATGCATAACATGAAATCCTGGCTCGTTTTCACTCGCGCGTACGTCTGTCTGTAAACACCTACATTTGTATGTAAATAAAATAAATTCCTTAGCTTCTAGAAAATCCTTTTAATAAGATGGCAATTATTTTTACTGATAAATTCAAATGAAGTATTTCACAATACACCCTGAGCTCTTCTATGTTTTGTGACATTACAGCAACAAACTTCAGCGCATTTGGGAGGAAAATGATTCATGGTTTTCACATTTCTTTACAACCAGGATTTTGACTGGACCGTTTTTACAGATGCATATGCTTTTAGTTTAGTGTTGTTGTACCTTTAGTGAAGGTAAACCTCCAGTCAGCGGCTTACCAAGCTGTTAAAAAATGGGCCTATAAAAATATCCACACCCTTAGATGTTTTGCAGAATTTCTTGCTTTTATAAATCAATCATGATCAAAAAAATTTGACTTTTTTGATGCAAAAAACATTTAATGTCAAATAGCTTGATTGGTTTTCTTTAAAAAAGTAAATTATGTCAAAATTAAATTGGCATTTGAGGTTTGTGGTCTTTCAAGAGCAGATATAATTTGAAATGGAGTTAGCGCTTTAGCATTAGCTTCTACTAGTGCTGGTGTCGTTGCTTTAGTGTTAGTGCAAAAAACGTTCTAGTTACCGATGGCCACAGGTGGCGCCATCGTCTCTCCTTGTTCAGGATGGTGGATTGAACTGTTCTCTGGAAGATATTTAAAGATTGGGATGTGAGCTTTCAACCTAAACTCTTTAAGATTCTCCACAACTTCTCTGATGTGTCCCAGGGTGTAAATGATTTATTGTTTTTTTTTTACAAACGTCTGCGATCTTTATAAAACAGCTGCATTTATACTAAGATTAAATTGCACAAAGGCTCAACTAGTTAGATGATTTCCAAATCCAACTTTTAGCTCTGTGTTTTATTTAAGGGTATAAATGTAAAGGGGTTGCATTGTCGGATTTTTATCCATAAGGAAACTGTTTTCCTTCCAGATCCCAATTAAGCTGTAAATAATTTTCCAAGACGCAGCAGTTAGACATTAAGAGTTGAAGAAATGCATAATGAGATCCGACTGAGCTAAAATGTTTTTAGTTTTTATGTTTCCTTTATGTTCGAGGAGTGAAAACCAAAACCCAACCGTGTGACAGAACAATTTCCAGCAATTTGACTCAATAGTTCACACCTCTTTGTTGCAGCTCCAAACTGATTTTCTGTTGTTTTTCCAGATTTCTGCTGTAATTTTGCTTCGTTTATATCTGAACAAATAAAAGTGCGCACACATTACGTTTTGTCATGAACAAAGTGTGTACAGTTTGTGGGTGTGATGTGTTTTTAGTTTGTTGGTGAGGTGCAGCAGCAGAAACAATACATTAGGTGCAGACAATCTCGGTTTAGACACCAGTGTTCCCATTAAAACCTGCTGTCAGCTCCGTCACTGCAGACCACTCTCTATTTTAGAGAAAACAATGCCTCCCTAATTGGAATGCTTATGCAGCAGCAACAAACATTGTCAGAAAGAGACAACACACCCTGGAAACTCATTGCCTTGTTAAAGAGAGAACTTTTCTGAATCAACAAAGCAACTTGACTCAGCGGCAGAAGCGTGTGTGTGTGTGAACAGTTGGAGGAAGGATTCATCTTTCCCGCTGTTTGTGTCAGGGCTGGATGCGAAAGCGTCTCCCGCAGCGTGAGCGGCGATGTCTGAAATCCGCCTCCAGGCTGGCTACGTCGCTGGCGCTAAGGCAGCCGCTAATCTGTAATCAAACAAATGCGCGAGCTGCGATCCTCCATGTTTGAGCAGCAGAGAGCGTGAGGACTGTCAGCATCCTGTTTGTCCTGACAAACTGATGCTGGAAAAGCGGTTCTACTACAGCTCCTGTTATCACTCTGATTGGTTTACAAAGGCTCTGCTAATTAGACGGCTTCTAAATTCAACTTTTAGCTCTGTGTTTTATTTAAGGGTATCGGGAATAAAAAGTCTGTTGAACTTTTCAACAAAAAAAATGTTTTATTTGGGTTTGACTAATCAAAGTTTCACCAGGAGAAAAAACTAAAATACGCTGTAGAACTGGTTCTGAACAGATAGAGGTGTTTTTAGGCAAGAGAATTAAGGCCATTGAAAGAAAAAAAACAAAAAAGGACTCTGATTTTAATCTCAGAAGTCAGACTTTAATCAATCAAACTTCAGAATTCTGAAAAAAGTCAAAATTCTAAGGGACGAATCGGAATTCTGAGAAAAAAATCTTAATTCCGAGATAAAAAGAGTAAGAATTCTGAGAAGTGTGGATTCTGAGAAAAATTATGAAGATAAATTTGACTTTTGCACATTTAGCTGTCTTGATCAGGAAGGCAAACGGCCTCCATCATGGCCTTAGATTGAGCTAAAACATTATTATACGTGATTGTGAATACAATCACGTATTCACAATCTACGCCTGTGAATACGTGACAAAATATTTCTGAAAGTGAATCATGTTATTGTGTCGGTTTAGAAGTCGGAGAGCTTTTCAAATCAATGCATTGTTGGGTTTTGCTGCTTCACTGTGAGTTTTAGACCTTGAGCACAAATTGCCTTCAGCCTGTGGATGTTATCTGGTGATTTGAGACTCTCACTGAACATAAACAATAGATTTTAAAAGAATAGTGGATGTTTTCAAACTCTGTATAAACGTGCATAATGTGCCATAAATACACAGTTTTTAAAGCTGTTTAAAACAAAAGTCTGAAAATGATAGGGAGACGTCTGCAACCTATTCAGTGTAGAGCTGCAAATAACGATTAATTGTTTGAATAGAAAAATTGGTCACTAAAATAATCAATTAATCGCACAAAAAATTGAACATTCTGCAAATTTAAGCCTTTTACATATGTAATATAAGAAACACATTAAAAGTTAAAAATAATTCAACCCCTGTTTTGAATAAGAAAATAAAGATATTACAGTCTAAAATGAAATAACAGCATTTGATTATCTGTAGCAAAGGATGCATCTGAAGCTAAAAATATTGTCTACTAAGCTGTTCAATAGTTTTTTGGATTAAGTAATTGGATAATAGGAGATTTCTTTGACAGAATTTGAACCGGGTAAAGTTAAAATGCTACTTGAGGAGTTCTGTGTGGAAAAAACCGACACACAAAGCAGGTTTTCCATCATAAATACAAAAGTATGTTTATTTGTACAATTTTGGCTTAATTACTGGTCTGAGTGTGCTGGGGTTTATTTGTTTTGGTTTTCAAAAATTTGTATACTCCTGTTAGTCATTAATGAATTACTAAATTAGTTGAGGATTATTTAAATAACCGATTAATCATGATTAATTCAATTAATCGATTCAGCCCAATTCAGTTTTGACCCAGAAAAAAGTGTGAAATTGACTGAGAAACACACAACTAGCATCAAAACCTTTGGTGCAACCAAAACAGCAGCATTATCTGTTTTCCAGTCATTTTATTTCACAATAAAGTAATTATGTCATCCTCAGTTTTTATGAAAATGCTCAATATATCAAACAGAAATTAAAAGAAATTTTGCTTTGTAATATGACACGTGAAATTGGGCCTCTGTCTCTTTAAGAAGCTCCTATTGATGTCATAATTACAAAATTTGGTACAATATGATACAACATGATTCGATACAATGTGACTCAATATATTTTGATGTTTTATTACAGGGGACTGCAACTCAAGCCCTGAAGTGCAACCGTCCTGCAACGTTTGGACGCATCCCTGCTCCAGAACATCTAAATCAAGCTAATGGTTAATTACTGGGCTTTTGCAAAACTTCCTCACCTGCCAGGAAATTAATTCAGCCTTTTGATTTAGGTGTTGGAGCAGGTATGCATCCAAAAGTTTCAGGACAGTGACCATCGATGACTGGAGTGCTGACCTCTCCAGTGATGTCTCACTATATTATAGATCTATAAACAACAGAATGGATACGATTGCCTAAACTCTGTCACCAAAGTGGCACTGCTTCTTATTTCAGATTTGAGCTGAATAAAAATAAATTAAATCTGATACAACCCACTATAAATCTTTATAAAAAAGTGCGATGTCTAATTAGAGATCAAATTAAAATATACTTTACTGATCCCAAAGAGAAATTAAATGTTGTTGTAACTCATATCAATTCAAATTCTTCAAAGAATAATTGATTATTCTGATGATTAATTGATTAATCGGATAAAAAATGATTGTTTATTTAACTACTAAAGCCATTTTTATACATTAGAAATATATAAAATATGCAAATAAACAAATAATTCAATTCCTTTTTTTAATTTACAAAATAAACATTTTATGGCCTAAAATTCAATAGCAGCTTTCCTTCAATGAACGCTTGATCATTTGCATCTACAGCTAAAAAATACGTTTAACATAAACATGTGAAAAGCTCAGAACTTCCTGTTTGATTTAACATCAATAGTGTAAAGCTAATCTGTTGACTTTGTTTTGATAAACTGATAAACTGACAGAAAAATATGCATAATGTGATTTTTTTAAATAAAATTTGAAGTAGGTGAAACTATAACTTCATCTTAAGTGCAACATTTACATATTTTTTGTATAGTTTTGGTTTATTTAGTGTTATTCTTTCAGCAAATTATATTTTTTTAATCTCTATACTCCAGTTAACGATTGCTAAATTAGCTGATGGTTATTTAAAAACTCGATTAATCACGACTGAACCAATTAATCGTTTCAAACCTAATTAGAAAATATTAAAAGGGAAGATCTTTAGTATTTGTTATGCAGCATATTGAGAATCCACACAGTATAAAAAGCTTCATGAGTTTTATTTTCTCTCCGAACTGCAGAATAACCAACCCAAGTGTTTAATCCTGCCATGCATCACTGCTAACATCAATCTCAGTGATGACTGCTGGGAGGTCCATTCTGCAACACAAGTTGACAATTCTGGGCTTGATTTGTTTCATTGAGTACTTTTAAGTTTATTGATTTGCAATATATAGACCCACAATAGCTGTTTGGGGTATTCACTGAGGTCCAGCAGTGGAGGAGGAACTGAGCCAGAGTCCCTAAATCCTTTATAAGCATCCCACATGACACTGAATGCAGCCAAGTGCAAGACCAAAAAAGATAAAAAGGGAAGTCTTGAGCTTTTTCCCGAGCACTAAAGGAGCTGATGAGCCTCCAGTTGCCAGGCGGTTGGTTCGCTCTTCTCCAGTTTTCCGTCCAAATCTACCTCCGGGTAGCTTCCAATCCTTTTTCATCTCTTCCTCTCACTCCTCTTCACTTTCCTTTGGTTTGTCAAAGGGTTTCAGGCTCAATAAAACACTATCCGTCATACGGTGGAGTAGGTGTGCAGGATGTGGTATCGACATAACCTTGACTCGACGTGGGCCGAGCACAAAGGTAATGGGGGAACCGGGGCGGCTCGGCAGCAAATAGCCGACAGGCCCACCGAGAAGCGCGATGATAGAATGGAAAAAGAAATTGGGTCTCTGTAGTAATGTTAAAATAAAGTTGATTTGACAGTGCTGTTGATCCTCTCCCTGCATCGGATTCAATTTGGTGCCGCGCGGCGCTGCACCACACCATCTCATCCTCCGACACGGGGGAGTTCTCAGCGCCCGGCAGTCCCGATTTGTTATGAATTTCCTGCTAAAGGGTTCTGCTGGAATATTCATCTCCCTGCCCTTCATTGTTTTCCTTTTCATTCTTCTTTCATCAATTTTTAACACACACCACTACTCAATCTTGTCCCCATGCCACCTCATTTCATTCAAAATCCTCTTATAAAAAGTCATTTCTGCTCAGCACACGAGGATGTAGGGAAAAAAAAGAATGAGATCAACAATATGATGAATGCAACCTCTATTTCTGATTTCTTGTCCTTTCTGTTTTTTTGTCACAACTTGGAGAGTTGGCGTATTGTCGACTGTCCGCATGGTGAAAATCCACCAAGAAATGTGGAGATTTAGCAGGACAGCATTTCTCAAGATGCACCCAATTATGTGAAAAAGATGAAAGGCGCCGAGCCTCCATGCATGCATGGCGCTGCTTCCCCAAATAAGGTACTGCTAGCAAGATCCGGCGAGGAAATGTTTTGAAGTGGAGAAAGAAGTCCAAAGACCAGAAATCCAGCATGATAAAGAGAGAAAGAAGGGCCGTGTTTACTCGCTCGCTAACTATATTGTGTGAAATACGTAAACGCAAGCAGAATGAAGAGGAATATATGAGGCTGAACAGCCAAACACACTGGCTGCCTGTCAAAAAATATGTTTCTGTCCCAGCGGGCCACCAGCTTACAGCCATCCCACTGATCCTTCCTCATTTTGATTCACTGCCAAGTAAAATTTTCCAGACAACAAATGATTAAGTTGAATAATAATAATACTTTCTGAATGATATACAAATCCCATCTGTGGAATGATGAATAAAAAGGCAGTAGTATATATTTTCCAGGCACATGATGTCATTTAATAGCATAATCAATATGTCTGAACTCTGAGTTAAAACATTAATATTGTTGTTTCTAAATTATATTGAACTTGTTTTCTTTGCATTGTTTGAGGTCTGAAAGCTCTGCAACCTTTTCCTTATTTTGACCATTTCTCATTTTCTGCTAATACTAAATTGTTGCTTGGACTTTCACAGACATGTTGTCTGTAGCTCATAGAATAAAAGAACAATGTTCATTTTACACAAACATAAACCTATAAAAAGTTAAAATTTGTGGTCTATTAACGTTTTCCAGAGGTGTATATCAAACATAACTTCAATAAGTAAGAATGTTTCAACGACAGACGTAATGTATTAAAAACAGAGGTAAAAGTCATATTACGTTTCATCTTTGACCGTAATATAGAAAACATATGTACATATAAGCAAAATTATAGCATTTAATTGACTGTAAATGAGTCCACACCTTGCAAAAGTGTTGCAAAAGACTATTTTTTACCCATAATACTAACAGAACACAGAAAGTTCTACAGATTTTATAATAATAAGCCTTTATTTCTTTGTGTTTCTTTTTTGTGTGTTTTAAAGGCACTAGTAACATCCACCATCATTTCCAGATTTATCTCTGCTGCTCCACAGGCATTCAGAGAGCAAAACACGGTTTTCAGTCAGAAGCAGAAAACATCAGATGTATAACCTCCATAGTGAATGATTAATGAGACTGAATCCAGTTGCAGAGAAACATAAAGATAAGCAAAAAAAAAGATAAACACATAAAAACGTCTGAATCTGTCCTGTAATATTTATCATATTGTATTTTCGTCATCTGAAATAACTTCCCCAGTGGTAAAACCTTTTGCCCTCCTGCTAATAAACACTTACCCCCCATGTGTTCTTTGCTCATATCAGACTATCAACAGTCATTTGTAATTAACTCCCGAATCCGAACTAATAAAATCAGCAGCCAAATGGCAGAAAGTGACACGTCAATAAAAACATCTAGGACGTTTTCATCTGTTGTGACATCTTTAATTAAGATCCACTATTTGAACGGTGCTCACTCATGCAAACCGTAGAAAACAACTTTTCATTCTTACAGGCTGTTCAGCAGCACACACACACACACGCGCGCACCCACACACACACGCACACCCACACACGCCGAGCCATTGTCCTGCTCTGAGCTTTCAGCACATTTTACTTACATAAACTTTTACAACCATTTTGATTATATTCACTTTGAACGTAGTAAATACAGCCTCAGATGCTTTCGCCAGGCCGTTGTTGTTTTACTGTGATCTGCTACTGTATATCTGGAATAATAAGAAGCATCAAGTTTCATGTCCAATGATCGTTAAGAGCCTCACGGGGTGTAGAGACAATCAGTTTAATGGCGTTCTGCTGTTGCTCCAGGCACCAGTTTGTGGGGCTGTTATGTAAATCCTGCGGGCTTTTACTGTTGATGTTGGAGACGTTTTTTATACAATAACTGCGTCTGCTGTGTCTAAATATCGTCTTCTGTGTCTGTGAGTGAAGAATTATTCAAAGTTATAACCAAGATGTAGGCGTATGTTTATTTTACCTCTATTTGCATGAATATTTTCCAGTTTGGACATGAATATGAGCGTCAGCGTCTTAATTTTTGTTGAGTTTCTATTGCATTTCATGCAAGAGAAACCGGCATGGACTGAATCCTACAAACAGGAATTTGAACAACCGTAATTTTTCTGCTTTACTATCACTAAGGTCCTCCGTCTAAAAGAAACCAGCAGAAAACTTGAACTGAAAGCTGCTTTTTCACAACAGGAACCTTTTCCAGGAACCAGAGTTACTTTTTTAAATTTTTCTACCTATTTCCTGTTATTGCCGTGGGAAACAGAGCCGAATCAGAAGACCAGGGAGGGAAACAGGCCTGGCTGGATGAAACCTGATATAGCATGAGAGGGCTCAAAGGGTCTCTGAGTTTAAATGTTGAGACACTCCCTTTTATTTTCGGTTAATGTTACCCGGCAACCTTGGATGGGATGAAGGTAATAAAAAAGATGAGACACACGTTCAGCTTCCATTAGCATCTAACAGGAAGGTTTATTATTCTTCTGTGTAATGAACATAAATAATACTATATGCAATACTTCAGGTATCACTTAGTAACAGTAATAAATAGGTTCTGTACATCACAAACAGCCATAATATTGAACACAAATTATTTTAGCACGCTGCATTAAACATTATGAATTTTATCAAATGACAAAATCTATCCAAATTTTGGACGTTAGCTTTTATTTGAGCATTCGGAGCTCTCTTCCTCCTCAGAATGGGAATGGATGCTTCTAAAACCACTCAGATAACACATTTCCAATCCCAAGTTGGAAAATAAAGTGGAAAACGTCTCTGTGTTTAGACAAATTTGAGCAACTCATCTTAAAATCCAATATGGATTTGGTACTGCTGGTTTTACACGCATAATGTTCTGAAAAGGCTTAGCTTGAATTGCTACCAGTTCATCCTGTTCTTATCACTGAACAGAACATAATCAGGTACAAATCAAAAATAAGTTTTCTAACTTGCTCTTCGAAGGATAAAATGTCTGCTGTAAGATTTTCAGATTCCGGTTTGATCATAATTGCTCTAAGAGTGCAGAGCTATTTTTTTCTTCTTGGAAGTAAATGTTTATCCAGAGAAGCAGTATTTGCTTTGAGACTAAGGATGTATATTGGAATATTTTTTCTGTTTGAGCTCCTCTTTCAACATAAAATACAATAAAAATCAAACTCCTTCTGAATGTTTCAGTGAGGATTTCCATGTATAAAAACATCTTCCCACATCTAAACGCCGTATTTGTAATGTAAATGGTGCAGAAATAATTGCTCCCTTATGTGCTCAAATAGTTTTATCTACCAGCTGATTGAAAGCAAGCATTTCATTCGAGAGGTTTAAAATTAATTCCTGCACTTTATTGTGCAACGACGTGTGATGCCATTTTAATTTCCCTCTGTATCTTTTAATTCGGCTTGCTGTGAATTTTCCTCCGTTCTGTCGCCTTTGCCCTGACGTGAGCGCTCGTTTCACTGAGCTCATGAGTGTCTGCGCTCATCAAAGAGAAGGTGAAGCTCTTCCTGCCAGCGATGAGGTCCCGATTCGGGGCTCAGGTGGTTCTGGATCGTCGGAGGAAAACATAAAAGTCGAATGCTTCCGCTCTCCTTTTGTCGATCCAGTTCAATCTCGCTTTAGCCTGTAATCCCATCATCTTCCTCGCTGTGCACACACACTGCAGCTCAACACGCTGGCCGCTGCATCAATCTGTCTAAAGCCTGAATCTGAGCGCTTCGCCTCAGCGCTCTTTGCTTCCTCGCACCTCAAGCAAAAGCTACTTCCAAATAAACCCATTGGTTTCAGGTGAGGTTTTCTTTAAATTCACATCTTGTTTGTTTTTATGCTTCCATTTGGATCTCAACTGCTTCTAAAATCAACGCAAGCACTTAAAAAAACACTCAGCTGTATTTTGGTGTCTGAAAAAAAAAAGCCTTACAATTTTTAAGTCACACTACCTTGTTACTGTTGAGAATAAATAATTGTAAATAAATGTTTTTATTCTATCTCTCTTAGCTAATTGCAAAGCTAAAGCTCAAGGAAATGGCATGTTGGGAAACATCCTCATAGGTAAGGTTGGAGGTTATGACACAGTAGGGAACTCGCTCTTTTGGGCAAAGCTTAGATAGAGGCTGACAAAGAGGGTGGAAAACTTTTGTTTGATCCCATTTTGTCTGTTAGCGCCTAAAGGTAGCATGAGAAATGGAGCAGCTGTATTTTGGTACTCAATAATTCATGAATTCAACTCACTGACTCTTTTTCAACCTCATACATCAAGAACTTAGCATGGAGAATGGATAAATTCCCCACATTACCTAGCAACACAAGCGTAACTCCAGCATGTTTGGTCAGCTGGTTTTATGTGCTGTACAATGGCTGCTGGATAAAAAGTAACACAAATATTTTGTTGCCGACTTACCATCCAGAAACCACTTGTTGCATTCAAGTTGGCTGTGCAGGAGGCGCCACTAATGCTTATCAAAGATGTACGGCTGTATAACTTTGCATCTGTTTGCAGACATTTTCACACGAGTGTAAACGTTGAGTTGGGATGCGTGGCCAGCTGGAGCTTATTTGGATTTAAAGCGACAGAGTCCCTGAAACAGAACTGACCAGACTAAAATCTCGTCATCTAGGAATGATTTTGTGCAAAAAAACGAAAAGAAAAGTTTTTTTATACCTATCTTAACCACAATACATCAACTTTAAAACTGCACCAGTTACCCTTTGAGCAGATTTTCGTCTCCCCTGCGGATTAAAAATATGGTGAAATTATTTTGAAAAGCAGCCTGGACTGAGAGGGTACAGGTCACAGCAGTGAGTCGGTTTCTACGCGTTTTCCTTCGGGGATCGACTCAAAGCAACAGTTAGATTCCTACACAACGCAGCCTGTGTAGCAGAGCCACGTCTGCATTGTACCTACGATAACAAAGCACCTTTTCTGCATCCAAACAGGCTGCTGCTTGGAAGGAAAATCTCCTGGGTTTAAACACATAATGATGCTCTTTCGCTACACTGATCCCCTTTCACTTTCTTACACTTTTACAGCAACGTTGAGCAGAAACGGCTGACAGCGAAGAACACAAGATCTCAGCAGGTTCCCTGGAAAGACGGGGCGTTTCAGCAGCTATATTAATGTGTAGAATCGTATTATTTTCATAGAAAATGTAGGAAAATATGATTTCTTTTAAAGACCGAAACCTCAATAAATGCTAGTAATGACATTGTCTTCCAAACTGCTTAGTAATTTAAATTAAAACTGACTGAAATCTTTTATTTTTTAACTTGAATTTAAATTAACACAATCAAAATAAAATGAGATAAACTGTTAAATGCAAGTTATTTGCTTTTTGTACTACAATATACCGATTGTTGTAAACGGGTCACACTTTTAAAAAAAATCAGAGTTGAAGCAAATTCAATTAGACTGAACTGAACAGGCAAAATTTAATTGAACTGAATGCAAAGTGAATCAAATAAACGAACTGATGAAATCAAATGGAGTTCAATCTGGTTTAACTAAACTGAACCGAAGCTAGTTGAACCTGACTGAATCTAATTCAATTCAACTGAAAAGAACTGAATCAATCCCGATCATGAACTGAAGTTATTTCAGTGGAACCGAATTTAATCGAACTAAACTGAATAGAATTAAATGGAACCAGATTGAATTGAGCTGAAGTTAAATAAATTATGCAGAATTTCAGAAAACTGAACCAAACTCAGCAGATTTTAATCAAATTGAACAAATTTAGTGAACTGAAGTGTAAATTAAATCATTTTTAGTTGTGTGTAATGTTACTGAACTGAATTAAATATTTTTGATGAAGCAGAAATGAACTGAATTCACAAATTAAATCAAACAGTTCATCCAAAACAAACTGGGCTGAATAAAATTTAATAGAAGTGTAACAACAATTTTTTTATTATTATTTAAGTCTAACTGAGCAGAAATGAACTGAACTAAAACTAATTCAGTTCAGTTCAATCCAAGTCAACACTCTTCTTTTATACTGAACATTCAGTTCAGTTCAGTTCTGTTCAATTTAGTCTAATCCAGTTCAGTTCAATTATTTCAGTTTAGTTTTCCTGAAGAGTAAAATATCTGAGAACAGAAAAGATTTCTTTCTATCTGCTGTTTTAAACTGTTCAAATATTTTGAGCTCATGTATTTTTTTCTCCTCAAAAAGGAAAAAAAAAGCCTAAAAAAGTTGTTTGACGGTGAATCCTGATTAAATTATTACTTCTCTGTTCTTTCTCATGGAAATTATTCAGCAGCAGAATAATTTATCTCCAAATAAAACCTTCATAGAGAGCGAACAACTGAATAAAACATACACACAACCAAATAAAACATGTTTTAGCATGAAAAATGATTTTTATTAGTGGAAAACCTGATTATTGGTGGAACTAATGATCAGAAATGAAGTTAGTTTTACAGGGAAGAGGTTATTCCTCAATTTCTATCAGGATTAATTATCATCATCATTAATTTTAAAGCATCTTTTTAGCTTTAAAACTGAACTATATGGAGTAGATGGAGCTGTTTCCAGCTTTAAATGTGTTTTATTCTACCTTTGAAGACGATTTAGATGCAGGATTGGGTAAATGGAATCAGAAATTTCCCTTCAAATCTGGTAAAAATGCATTTAGGGAAGATGAACGAGGGGCATCTTTAATCGTTTCCCTGCTTTCCCGACTACGGCAGCCCAAAAAGTCGCGTCTGAGCCGACTCGTTTGATCACCGAGAAAATCCTCTGTGTCAAACTTCCCCCGACTTCAGACTTAAAAAATAAAAAGAAAAGAAGAAGAAAAAAATCCTTAAATCAAAGAGCATCTTGGAGTGAGAAAAAGAGCAGCACAGCCCTTAAAAATAGCAGTATCAAAATACCATCCGTCATTTTTTTCCCCTCCAAGAAACAAGGAGCACAAAGACGGGAGATGAAAGTGTGGACCAAATTTCCTCTTGGTGTAAGTGCAGCAGGTGGGAGGTAAACTGAAGGCTTTTCTGGAAGTTTTCCTGCTTCCTCCCAGCAGCAGATTAGACCCGCAGCTTCTAAAGTGGGACACCAGTGTCCTTGGATGTTCCTCTTTTTTAACTCCGTTTGTTGTTATCATCCCTGACTCGGACTAAGTGCGGCTTAATATTTGGTCCAGTAGCAATTTCAGCCTAGAGAAAGAGGCTGCGGTGCAGTAATGAAGCCTCATTGTTTGCTACGGCTTCAATGTTGCTCAAAAATCTGCACAATAATTTGCTTTTTTTTTTAAAATATATTTGGACAATGTATTTTCAAGGGCACAGAGCTGATGGTGTTGTTATTTGAGGGCAAGATAAGGACCTGGAAAAAAAGGTGAATGGTTTTATAATGTTTCATTAGACGGGATTGCTCAGCCAAGGTTATATAAGGCTAACGATTAGCATTCAAACGGCAGCGTCTTTAATTGAAGTGGTCAGCAACACATTTGTTCAGCAACACATTGGTATGCATCTGATATGATGAAGGTGTTTGACCCATGTGTGTGTTTGTTTGTGTGTGAAGGCATGTGTGTGTGTGGATGCATATATGCGCGTGTGTGTGTGTGTGTGCACACATCCCCCAAAAAAAGACTTTCAAAACAAGAAGGAAAAAAAGGAAAAACATGCAACAAAAATACCTTCGTCTCGAGGCTTGTTCATTGAAGATTCATCAGTTTTTTTTGTGAGCGGACCTAGGGTTAAGAAAAAAAGGGGGGAAAAAGAGAAAAGAGAAAATTTCAAAAAAGATTACTGGCAAAAACCGCTAAAAAAAAAAAAATAAGAATATCAAAAAAAGAAAAGAAGCAAGAGTGAAAAAAGGACAAATCAGTTCAAGAGTTCAGGTTTGCTTATTGTGTTTTTTTTTTCTTTAAAAAGAGCACAAAAACAAAAAAGAAGGCATCACAGACACAGATTTATCACAAGAAAAGACACAAGATCAAAGAAGAAATCGGCTGCCATGTTTTTTTGTTTTTTTTTTGTTTTTATTCTAAACCCTGTTTGCTCTGTTAGTGAAACCTTTGGACGCTGACTGGGTGGTAAGTGGGGTTTGAAGAACAGGACCCAAAAACGAACTGACCTCTAAAAAACGTGTAAATGATCATTAAAAGAAGAAAACCCTGAGGAAGAACGGCAGGATTGGGTCCTGATGCTCAAACGGATCAGAAAATTGTTTATTATTGTGAATGAATGAGAAAAACACACCGGAGACAAAGACAGCTTTAATAGGACGATACGGAGCCTGTAATGGTAAACAGCATGTTAAACATGTTCCCGACAAAACAGAAAACAGGTGCTTGTTTTTGTTTTTTGTTGTTGTTGTTTTTATCATGTGTGAGGTATTCAGTGTTTATTCCTCAGGCGGGAAAATAATTACATGGCGCAACAGCAGCGGCTCGTCAGCCCGAAATGACAAGCGAGCGTCAGGCTGATTGCAGAGAGGATTCTGGGTAAGAGGGGAGCGCCGCCTGACCCCCGTCTGCCCGCAGGTTGTATTTTTACTAAATTAAAAGAGTGGCATGAAGAAAAGTGGAGAAGAGAAATGACCTCCTCCTTTATTCCCTCCATCTGTGTAAACAAACATGATGGGGAGCGGATTTTTTCTCTCTCATCTTTCTCTCTTTTTTTGAACAAAAATGTAGCAAACATGTGAAATGTTAAAAACGGTGCTTTCATTTAATTTCCATCTGACTTTTGCTCACTGAAGCTACACTGCAGATCATCCCGTACAACTTAATTCCTCACATTCTGGATGTTTCTTGTGAAAACATCCTCGCCATTTGAACAGTCTGACCTTTTCTCACCTTAAGTGAGAGTCGATGTGAAAACTTCTAGTTGTGAACGATTCCCGGTGAAAGAAATGCATAGGAAGACACAGCAAACGTGTAGAAGACAATAAAAAATTTACTTTCTAATCTGCATTCAAATGATGTTTGGAAGAAAAGAAATTCTCCACTTCACCCTAGAAACATCACCTGCTCAGGTGAGCATGGTAGCGGCAGTATCATGCTTTGTAGAAGCTTCTGTTTACCAAGAACAGGGAAACTGGTCGGAGTTTAAAGATGGAAGGAGCCACAGGGAAGGAAAACTGTAAAACATTTGAGTTTTCAGAAGAACAACGACCCTAAATATGAAGCTAGAGCTACAAAGGAAGAATATTCTGGTTTTAGAAAGGCCTAGTCAAAGTTCTGAGTTGAATTCAATTGAGAATCTGTAGTAAAACTTGAAAACTGTTCCCAGATCTGTCCAGTCAGACTGAGCAGCCAAAAATCTCATTCTTGATGCAGAAAAACTGGTAGAGATGTTTCCAAAAGACAATCAGGAGTGAAAGATGCTTTATTAATTATTACTTACTTGTTTTTTAAGCAAAAAAAGAAAACTCTTCTACATTCTTTTCACATCAATTGGCTATTTTAATTGGTCTATCAATGAAAATCCCAGTGAAAAACACAAACATTTTGGTAGCAGCATAACAAAATGCAGATATTTTTAAGGCGTTTGAATAATTTTCCAAGATAAAACATCGACAGCCTTTGTTTTCATTCTATAAGTGAAAACTCTGTGAGCCTGAGTTTTAAATATTGGCTGTTTTCCTGAACATAATAAGATTTTATAATGATCTGCTGTTCAGCGATGAAAAAGTGCAACCTGGAACATTTAACATTCACTAAAACACAAAACCTTTACATTAAATATTTTATATTTAATATTTGTTGTTTGTTTAAACTCAGCTTGAAACCTCTGATAAAGGAAGTCGGAGTTTATAAGTCTGATAGTCAGAATGACTCGTAAAATGTAGACTGGCTGGACGGGACTCAGTTATTTTTTCTGCTTTTTGGTATTTTTGTGCTGCCACAGCAGTTACATTAAAACTTCTCCCAATTATGGACATAAAATAAAGTCATAAGAACCAAATAATGTTTCTAACTTTTATCTAAACAAGTAGGGAATAGCTTGCTGCCACGCGATTAAACTTTTACATTCTGGACCTTTGTGTTGTAAAAATGACCTGATATTTAAAACAATTTCTTCTATGATATTTTAATTCTTCAGAAATGACGGAAAACTCCGGTGGAAATGTGCAGACACTCTGCTACGTTGATGTATTGATCTCATTAAAAATATATTAAAATTAATTTCACCAGCTACCAGAATTAAGCTCCATTTTTTGTAATAACTGTCACAGAATAAGACGACAGGCTATAATTTCAACATGAATCATATTAAAATACAGACTTGCATTCATATGTGGCATAACTGGAAAAATTCCTCATTTATCTGGATGGTTTCTGCCTTTTTCCGTCTTCTTTATTTGATTCTTTGGGTGTTTTTCAAGAACTGAAGTGTAAAAAATGAGATGAATTTATGAATTAATTACTAAAATCTATTCAGTGTCAGGAAAATTCAGATTTGGAAAAACTTCAGGCAGGTTTCCATGATGTTTTCCATCATAAGATCTTACAGAAACATCTGTTATGAGCCCAAATTTGAATTCTATATGATCCAATACTGAATGGCAATTTCTTTTTTCAGTTTCTCGAACGTCCGATTCAAGTAAAACAGATTTGGTTTGGTACTCAAAACTCTACAAAAGGCTATAAATAAAATAAATTTGAAGAATAAATAAATCTGCAGTCAGAGCTTTATTTTTTAAACTCAAGGACATCCTGGCACAACACAAGATGTTCCAGGAAGTTTGTAAATTTTGATTTGGCCAAATTACTTCTCCATAAAGTGTCTTGAATCATGATTTTTTTTTTTTTTCTCCCAGTAATGGTCACAAAAAGGCCCTTTGTTGCCATTCATCCTCCAGTGGGGAGCCAACGCTAACCTTCCACCAAATCATATTTAATTTCAGCAGAACTAAAGTGGAGTGCTGTGTTGTGCCTGATAAGTGGACTGGAGACGGTTCTCTGAGTGGCTTCAGCCGAACGCATTAAAACACGCAGCAGCAAAAACGCAGCCAGGAAGTTAATTCAGGAGGAGTTTAAATCTTACAAGGAGGACGTGTCCCAGAGTTAGCTCCAATCACAAAGTACAAACAGAGCTCATTAAAAACCCATTCTGTTCTCTTCTCATCGGTTACTGTGGCTTATTTTACAGGAACTTTTCTGAAACAAGGTGTTTCCAGGAGCTTCAGGGGGAAAAAAGATCAGGATGATGATGAGGAAGATTGTTTGGTTTAAAGTCTGGATGCGGTTTAGAGACGCAGAAAAAAATATTAGAGAATATTAGAAAATCGTAATTTGTAGCCCTGGGAATTCAGAATCGATTCAAAATGCTCAAAATTGTTTGATTTTGAATATGATATTTTTTATACAAGAAGAGCCAGGCTGCTAAGCTAACCTAATGCAGATCATTGAAGTTGCAGACCTAAACCTAAACCCAATTCTCCTTAAATATAAACTGATGAAATTTGAAACCTCACAGAATTGTTTTGAATGTTGTTTTTGTTTACACTGTTTTTTTTTTCTCTTGTCAATTTCATAACTTAAACAGCGTCTATGAAACGTTTGATATAAAATTAATTTCTGGATCGAATGTGGATCAGTGTGTTGACATTTAAGTCCAACTGCACATTAAAAGTAGAGCTGAAGGTCAACAGGAACATAAGAAATATGACACAATTTATCTTTGTTTATATTTTCATAAGTTGTTGCTGAGCTAGGATTAAACAAAACATTTCCCTACAAAACAGTGAAGTGGGGAAATTTTATCTCTTAAGTTCCCTCACAATAAGTTAGCAAATACAAACTGGTTTTTGTTTTTATGTATGCAGTCACAGTAATAAGAAATGTCAATTTGAAATTGCACACTTTTAAAGATCTTGAGTCAAAACACATTTTATTCTTAACTCTTTGGTGCAGAAAACTGGTTTAAAAATGCATCTATTAACTGCATGTTGATGTTAGTTTGTGTAAAATGGAGATGTGGCTGCACATTTATCTACTATTCAGACTAAGAGACACAAAAAAACCTGTCAGACTGTGATGTTGCCCTTTGAAAATAACTAAAGAAAGTCTAAATAGTTCTTTATTTTCTTCTTAAAGAATGTTTTGGTCATGTATTAGTTTTGGATTACGGATGAAAATCCCATGTTTGACCTGCTCTCAGCCATTATTTTTACAAATCTCCAAAACAAAAAGGCATAAGATAAAAAAAAAACTCACAAATGAAATATTAACAAACATAGAAAAACCTTACAAAAACGTTATATTGAAGCAGAAAAACTTCAATATAGTTTATTGATGTTTATGCAACATCTTTCAGTATTCAAGATGTTGCATAAACTGACCACTAAATATCGCGAGAGAACGCAAAAGTAGAAAAATCCCCCATGTCCACTAGGGGGCTCTGTTGAAATGAAACATTTTAGGTTTAAAAATAAACAGTAAAAATGACTAAAAACCTCTAATTATTAATCCATGGCTGTTTCCTGTGGTCTAAACATGACAGGAAATTATTTATTTAAGTCACTGGATGTTATGAAAAGTAAAATAACCTGAAAAACTCACTGATGAAGAACCATAACAATGAGCGACACTGAGTCTGTACGAGCATCGTCGACACGCCAGACTGGCACTATATTGTGTTTTTCAGCAGGATGTGAAGCTTCAACAAATGTTCACAACATTGGAGCTGTAAATTGGGACGTGTGGATTCTTGACAACCCGTCCAGAAATCAAAATAAATACCGAAACTGGAACAAAAATAAATAACCTTTAAATGTTGACGAAAGATAAAACAGTACTTACGATGTTGTTGCTGTAGAACTGAAACAGTCGTGATGCACCTAAACAGTTTGTGCTACAAAATTTAGCACATCTACATAAAAACATTAAAATCTACTTTATTTCATCAGTCTCAGAGACTACAGACAACCTGTGAAGGGAAACGCAGCTGGATGATATTCAGGTTTTTGCAAACAGGAAAAGTGAAAGATTTCTCGCTCTGTAAGACCAAACCTGGAGAAATGTTCTTGGTTTCCCTTTCAGCAAAATCAGAACCAGAATTGGTTTTATTGACCAAGACAACAAATTAGACTTTGGGTTTCAAGCATTCACAACATATAAATGAACTTTAGAGGAAGTACAAAATGGATAAAAAATAAATTAATAAAAACTGTGTTGTCCAGCCTGGTACCAAAACATGAGGCACCTGACGAGACAAGAACTTCAGTGGAGATTATTTATGAAAAGTACGGACAACTTTTAAAACTCTTAAAAAGTTGGATTAGAGTTTGAACTTGAGGTATTTTTTAAACTTCTTTGTCAAACAACATAATGAAAGCAGCAATTATTACTGGAACCAATGGAAGCAAAAGCCAATAGCAGAGGCAACTGTCTTTGTGTTTTATTGATGTGCATCAAAAGCTTTCCGTCAAAAAAAAAATCTGTAAAGGTCTGAAAAGGTTTGAATATCGAAGTGACTTTGAAATAACTGCAGAAACTCGTTTTTATTTTTCACGTGAGGCGACTACATCGGAAAAGTAGAAATCAAGCAATCATTACCGGAAAGAAACAAGGTGGGAGAAGTGGAAAAAAAGCAAAGCTTGATTGACGTCTTCTGCAACGAGCGGGCGAGGCGGCTTGAATCAAGCTGTGGGGGGGAAAAAATAGCTTTTTGTTTTCTTGACATTTTTAAAAATCTTTCATCCAATCAAACCAGTGATGAGCAGTTTCCTGAAACCCCCCAGGAACCCCGTAATCGGCTTTCCACACCGCAGCGACCTGCAGACGCCAGAAATATCAGGGCTTGTTATTATAATCGGGACAGAAATGAGCTTTTTCTCATCTGGTTTAATGAAGGATTAAACAGGGAAAAAAAAATCCTGCAAAACACGACTTCGTCTTTAACTACCATGAAAAGCTTAATGAAGCCGAGGGACACGTTTATTTTCTACGACGTTAAGAAAAATTTACAATTTCCCATCGTACATGTTCATCCGTAAAGCGACGCACGTTCAGACCTCAAACTGATCTTCTGTACTCATAAACAAATTGGGTAAAAAAAATTAGAAATGAAAAGTTTGATGTTTTTTAACCATATTAAAATCATCTTGTTTGTTTTTGACCAAAAGTTTCAGCAAAAATGGCTGACAGCATGAAAGAAATTGAGGCTCCTTGGAGCTTAATGGCTCTTCATAATATTGGCTAAAAATGATAAAGAACCAAACAATGGATTTAGTTAATAGTTCTAGTAACAAATGAAGGTTTAAGCTGTAATTGCATTGAATTTCCACAACAGAATGACTCTAAAAATATTATTTTATTTGTATTTTTCCTGTATTTAGGTTGGAAACAGTTTTATTTGCACAGTTTTTCGCAGAAGAGAATGTATTTATGATCTTTTGGGGAAACGTTTTATGTTTCTCTTTGGTTCATCTTTATAGATACGATTATGGAAGTCAATATATTCACATGCGAGGACATTTAATGGCTCATTTGAGCAATTTCAGGAGGTCTGAAATGATCTATGTGGGTGTAAGATTTAGTCCTGACAGCTCATAACTGAGTGTTGGCCGTGATGGATGACTGTTTTTTAGAGCTGAACATGTCGTCACGTGTCTGTGTGTGACAGAAATCCCAGAATATCATGTCAGAAATAAAACTTTTTGCTGCAAATAAAACTATTAACTCCAAAAGATCTGAATCTAAATTAGTATGCAAGTGAGGAGAAGCTGAAGATGAGCAACAGGAATGAATGAGATGCGGTTCCTCCGAGAATCATTCACCCTTATATGCATTTCTCAATTTCTCACAGTCTCGTGCTCTAGATACTCTGTCTTTGTGTGTGAAGGCGTGTGTGTGTGTTTAATAATGCAAGACAGTGGGAAGGTGTTCAGACAATGAAGCATGCAGGCAGGCAGGCAGACGTACAACTGCCAATCTTCTGCTTCATTATCACACAGCGCGGCTCTCTCAGCCGCTACAAGCTCTGCATACTGGAGATTTGTGTGAGGATGTCACAGATGAGCAGCTTGGCTGCACCATGAGCAGCCGTGACGTCCGTTTTCAGGTGAATGGCAGCTCAAGTCTGACCTGAGGACAGTTCCTGGAGGTCCTGTCCTGCACGGCGCTAATAAAATCTGGCTTTCAAAGACGCCGATGTTAAGTCTTAGTTGCCATTTTCAAAACAGAACGATATAAACAGATGCGTTGATGTTTGATGACTTACACTTCCACTATAGTTGTTGCAAGAGAAAAGGGAAAATAATAACAGCTGTTCATGTTATTATTATGCTCCTGTTTACCTTTCATGGGGCAAAAACTTGTTTGTTATAAATGTTTAGTGCAGCTAGCTTTAGCTTGTGTTGCAGCTAAAGTTAAATGTAAAAGTATAAATTTTAGACAAAATTATAGTTTAAAATGTTAACTGAATTACATTTGAGCTACATTACAACTTATACGTAAAAAAAAATCATAACTCTGAATCAGTTTAAAAGTGGCAACAATGAGCTGTTGATGTTAGCGCTAGCATGCTAATGTTAGCATTAGCCAAATCTGCTCGATTAAAAAGCGACGTGGAGTAATTTGCCTTCTTGTGTATTGTTTTCATTATGCATAATGACAGTTTTATAACAGTGTAGCAGTGAAGGAAACATCCTCAATGACTTTTACTATAGTGGAGCACAGCTTTGGTATTAGTTTTTATCATTTAAATGTGGACTAAAACTAAATTTTGACTAAAAATTGTAATGAGTGATGATTAAAAACATAAAGGCAGGTCTGTTTATATACAATGTTTTCTTTTCTATGATTATAAATAAGGAAAATGTAGAAAATTTCACCACAAATCCTTCTTATAAACCTATTAAAAATATATATACGCTACTAAGTGCATCCTATGGCTGTGCAGAAAAAATTATCCTATCATATCATACAATGTTCTTTCTTATTACATGCTTGTATGAGGTCTATAGGGACCTCTTTTTTTCTCCTATGTCCATCTCACTTATTACACAGTGACCTTGCCTGTAGCATTGTTCAGTGAATAATAGGCTTTTGGGGGATTTCGAAGAACAGCAGAAAGAGCGATGAGACTGTCAGGATGCTGCCAGAGCGCAGTAAAATCTGGCAGCCTGGTGGGTCCACCAAGGGACAACACAGGTACAGAAGGTTATATGAACTCATACGTTGTGATTTATGACTTTTGTGTACTCACGTCTTGGGGAGAATTATAAAAACACAAGCTCTGTCTTTATTCTGTGTAATTACTATCATGTCTGAAAAAGAAAACTGCTAACAAGGAAATAACGGCAGTAAATATAGGATTATATAAAGTACATTCGGAGCCCACTGCATTGAACCCCATTAAAAACCTCCTGGTTATTCCACCAAATGTTGATTTCTGAACTGAGTTAAAACATTAGTATTGTTGTTTATAATTTAATATGAACTTGTTTTCTTTGCTTTATTTGATTTCTGAAAGCACTGCATCTTTTTGTTATTCCTGTTAACTGTGAAGATTTTCTGCTTACATTTAATGAGAACATGTAACTTAAGAGTAAAATATGACACCAGAAAAATAATAATACATTTTAAAGGAAAAGTATGTTTAATACCTTCTTACACTGCAAAAAAACCAAAATCTTACAAAGTATTTTTGGTCTAGTCTTATGTGCAAACATCTTAGTTCGCTTAAAATAAGACAAAAGTAACTTTTCAGCAAGAAATAGAAGCTTATTTTAAATCAATAATGGATGAAAAAGTACTAGTTCCATATGTTTCCCATGTTATAAGTGAAATAATCTGCCAATGCAAGAAAAACCTTTTCATCAATATTAGGAAATTATTGAATTAAAACAGCTGCTATTTCTTGCTTAAAGGTCATTTGTTGGTTAATTTTGTCTTATTTCAAGTGTATCAACATATTTTCACTAGAAACTAGACCAGGGATGTCCAAACTTTTTGTCACATGGGCCAAAATTGTCAAGTCAAAAGTACTTGTGGGCCAAGAAAATGAAAAAGAAAAAGAAATTAAGCAAATGAACCAGTAATTCGATGTTATTCATCGTAGATCCAAAGATTTACACAGGATTTTGGACGTTTGTTGTATTTAAAGAAATGCATCGAGTTGCGTCACTTTCTGTCAAAATACTTGCTGTATTTACTCAGGTTTAATAAATTAGATTAAAGTTGATTTGGATGCAGAAAAGTCGCATTTTTAGTAGCAGACATGGTTCTATTTATTATAAAAGCTTGGTTACAAAAAGAAAAACTTTGGATTGTTGTAAGGAAATTATGTTGGTTATTATTTTACTTTTATCACAAATAAAAAGTCAAGTCATTCAGTCCCCTTGCTGGTGGGCCGCACAAAATCAATTCAAGGGCCGCAAATGGCCCCCGAGCCACACTTTGGACACCCCTGAACTAGACTAAACATACTTGGTAAGATTTGTCAGAGTAAAGGTTGCCATTTTCAGAATGTAATTTCAATCTATTCTAATCTGTTTAGATTAATATGTAGGTTGTTTTCATGAGAAAACTGGGATTATTCAGTTTTTGGTGGGTTTTTTGTTTTAGTCCATTCTTGTGCATGTCGGCATATGAGAATCTGGAGACGTTTCCAACGTGACGCAGAAATAAAATATCTATAAACGTCGGATGGTCTGAATGATTGTTGAAGCGTCCTTGGAGTAGAATCTGAATCTCAGCCCAACCAGCCAGTCAGCAAACTGAGTCACATTATGTAGATTTAAATTTAATGTTGAATGATAAACACATAACGAGGTGCTTCACATCAATCTCACAAGGTTAAAATGGTGCGATACATATTCCCGTGTTTCGTTGTTTTGGTCACAGCTGCAGCTTTTTCATTCAACTTTTCATTCAAACGGGCTGCAGAGTTTTTCCTTCGCATCCATCCATTTAAACCAGCCTGCTACTCTTGTCACTTAAAATCACTCATCAGTTTATATAATTTCATGAAAACGACTGCAGGCCTTGACATTTTCAATATTAGACATTATTTCTCTGTCCTTGGCTCTGAACGCAGAGGGGATACAATAAACAGAAAACAGGCTGCAGAGCAGTCATTTACTATGTTGACGTATAAATCACGAAAAGCCCGCTCAAGATGTCTAGTTACTGCACAAAAAGCAAAAAATGTATTCAAATAGCCAGCTCTTTCTGTTATTTATTTCCATATTTTTCCTCTCTAACCTCCCATTTTTCTCTTTCTGTCAACTTTCTTTTGTTTTTCCCCCCTGCGCCGTCTCTGGGAGCCTCGTTCCGAATCTCGAGATAGAAAGCTCGAGAAATATCGATCAACGCGAGTCTATGGGGAGGAAGAGTGTGGCAGGCAGAAAGAAAAGAAAAGAAGGAAAAAAAAAGAAAAATAGAGGAGGCCAGGAATGAATGGGATGCTGATACAAGGGTTTCCACTTGGAAAAAAAAAAGACAGGAATAATAAGACGAAGCAGAAAATAAAAAAGAAGCTGTTATTTGTTCAAATGTGGCGGGATAAAAATGTCCGGTTGGCTTCATTAAAGGAGTTATGTTACAAAACGACAGAAAATCAAAGCCGGTAATTAAAATCCTTCACCTGAACAGATGACGGACAGATCCTGTGAATCATGGAGAGAAAACAGAGACATGCGGCGCAGCGGGGGGGGGGGCGCACGGAGTGACATTTACAGAGCGTCGACGACTGAATAAGCATGAAGGTTACAGCCATTTTCTCCCCTCGTAGAAGCGTGGGCTCAACCGTTCAGGCAGCCATGAAAACGCTGCCGGGACAAATATGTGCTTTACAGCTCCGTCAAAATTATCCCACAGTTAACAGGAGGCAGAATGCATCTCCCCACTGTGCAGTAATTAGATCTAAGGGTTGTATGATATCCCTGAAACCAAGAGACTTTGAGATCGGCTATCAATAATTAATAATGCTGTAAGAACTACAAAAAACAACCAATTTAATGCTTCTTAGCTTCTCTAAAATATCCAATAAAAGTTTAACTTTGCATTTTTTTCAAGGTGTTTCAAAGTTTTTGGACTGTGTACTAATTTTCTTTTCATGTTTGACTTAACTTTGACCAGTCAGATAGAAAAACTCAAAGAATGATTTTCTGTTGTGTCAAAAAGAATCAATTTTAAACTTGAACTTTCCACATTTTGTTTACAAAGACACAGTTCGATCCCACTTCTTCAGCTGAATCTATGAAAAACAGCTACTTAGCATCAACAAGGTGATTAGCTTAATATTATGCAATGCATTTTTCTTGTATTTCATTGTGCCTGAATGCACACTTTAAAAAAATTATTCTTCAGCTTCTAACAGTGAAGAAGCATAATTCTAGGTCAAAACTCTCAACTAATAAAACATTTAACAAGCAGTTGAATTTTATCCATCTCAAATGTTGCAGCAGTGACCCAATAATAACTTTGCATAATCTCAAGCTGCGCTGTGCATACACTCTGTCTGCACTGATGAAAATTCACTCACTACAGCATTCTGAAAGTTTGGATAAATCACACTAAACCTTTCTGCTTAATTCAGCTAATATTTTTCAGCCAAAACAATCATGAGGTGAGCCTTAAACATGACTACAGAAATAAAAACAACTGTCAACAAAAAAAGTAAACACACCATAAACCGTTACAAAGCAGTGCAAATTTACACCCTTCATCCCAAGACGCGTGCACTATTTAAATAACAGCATGTCATAAGAAGCACACGTTACGTTATATTTCACAAAACGCCCGTGTGACCAGAAATGAACCCATTAAAGTGTATTTTAGTTGAATAAAAACAATCTAAACTTACTGCTTTTGGCCTGAAGGAGGATTCATTGACAGTCAGCAAGTCTGAGTGTAGAAATATTGTCATTACTTTTTTCATTGTGTTACTGCAATATTTTTTCAAGCATCCTGAACACATTGATCTGATTATGACTGGGGGAAATAAATGTGAAGAAAGCCTGTAAAACTGTTGCTCAAAGCTGCTGCCACAGATTACAGGACAGAACGGCTGCCTGGAAGAAAAATCTGGAAACAGGAGCAGCGAAACGTACGCATCGCACTTTATGTGGGTTTTACTGGTGAAAATTGTGTTCTTCTGTTTCCTCTGAGCAGATCTCCAGCCACTACGGTATATTATTTTCCCCTGTTGCCTCCCTGCTCTCTCTAAGAGGAGCGCCCGCTGTTTACCTGCTCCTGCAGGAGACAGCAGTTGTGTTCAGAAAAGCCCGTATTTTTACACGTTTTGACATTTTTCTGTTCTGTGAGCACGGCTAAGCGCGCTCCTTATTAAGCCAACCTTTGAAGCCGAGGAGTTCTCATGTTGTCTGACATGGAGGGTGAGGCTGGGGGAGGTGAAGGGGAAAAAAAAGAATATTTTCGTGAAAGGTTGTTATGTCGAGCGATCAAAATGCCATCAGGCGCAGCTATCCGGTTGCCATTTCATTTAGTATTTCATCTCCGCTGTAATCTCTGCGGGTGTATTGTCTTCCCCTCTGCTACGTCTACGAAAAACAAAAAAGGAATCAATCTGTGTTTGAACAGCCATTCAGGCTCTCGGCTGTTTCTGCTGTAAATAAAGGCACGCTGTTGATCTGTGCAATAACCTTCAAACGCAGTTCAAGATAACTGATGCTATGAGCGGCCGTGAGGGCTTCGACCTCTAATGTCTGCTGCAGTGGAACGCATTTCCCACCAGGAGCAGCGAAAAGGTTTCTCCTTGAATCGCTTTGGATCATTTCAGCAACACAAAAGGCTGACCAGTGTGATCAGCCTTACTGATGATTACTGAGATCAAAAAGATGAATAATATTGTGATAACAATAAAAGTGACAATAAGAACGAGTCATTACTTCTATTTTAGGTAACTGCATGACTGTGTGTCACAGTAATTATAGTCCCCCCCAAACACAATTAATGCTCTTTAAAAATGTTCCCATTTGTAACTTGTTTGTTGAAAACATCATTTACACAAAAAAGTGATTTGTGTCACTAAAAGGCACACCGCATCTGTATTTTAAAATGTTTTGGTATTTATTAAATCTTTTATTGAACAAACAGCAGAGAAAATAGCAAAATTATCAATGGTGGTAGTAAGGATGGTGTTATGGGGATTTTAAACGTCATTAATTGGAATTTATTGTGACGATAAATCAAAATTCTTAACATAATCAGCAATTTATCACAATAAACGAAACAATAAATGCTATAAATGCGATACATTTTAAAGTTCTTACGGTAGTATTAGTTTTTTTACTTTCCACATTTTGTCACTTTGCAACCACATTGTGTGACAGACCAACACAGATATTGGTGAATATTTATGACATGAAAGAAAAAGATACATTTTAAACAAATACATTTAAATTGGTGCCAGCTTTTAACATGCAGAAGCTGAAAAACAGACCCAACTTTCTTTACATAGTAGCACAACCTCACCCAGATTATATAGAAAGCTGCTATTCTCCAGCAATTTTCAAGATCTGCCAAATTTTCTCATTGTGCTCGGCTCAGGACTTTGACTAAACCATTAAAATACATTGATTTATACCAACGGTGTCTTGTCCTCAATGCCCTTCTTAAGTCTTTGACAGTGGGGATGATGTTGTCAGAACGTCGCAGGTAAGCCAAAAAGTTAAACGCTTTCTCTCTGGTTTAGTTTGATCGTTTAGTCAACCTTCAAGAACCCTCAAGTATTCTGGTTCTGCTCTAAAGAATCAGAACCATAACCAAACATGGAGAAGCAGCATTCTGCTTCTATGCACCACAAATCTGGAACAAACTTCCAGAAAACTGCAAAACAGCCGAAACACTGAGTTAAATCTAGACTGCTTAGAGCTGCTTTTGAACCATAAAAACTGGGACATTGATCAATATATTTGATGTGTATTTGCTTGATTATTTTCATTAAATTTGGCAAGGTATAATATTTACTGTGTGATTTTTTATGATTTAACAAACTTTAAACTGCATTGTTGTTAAAATGTGCTTTACAAATAAACTTGACGTCTGAACTAAAGAACCTTTTTCCACAGATTTTTTTATTTATTTTCAATACATGGCGCATCTATGCACCAAACAGAAAATTGATCAAAAATGACTTTTCTACCTGACACTCTTCCATAAAGCCAAGATTTATATACACAGGATCCCTGCAGCTCCTCCAGAGTTACCACACACACACTGTCTGCTTCAGATTAAGTGAACAGCCATAAATAAAACCACATGTTTTTATTCTGAAATGCAAGCAGCAATCTCAGAAGTCGAAACATTTCTTCGCCTGGCCTCGTTTCATTGTTGAGCTTCTCTTTTCCCATCCAAATCCATCCCTGCCTCCCAGATGAACCTCGTAAGAGCTTACTGCACATCGGGCTGCAGCAGTGGGACGTTGCTAACCAGTGAGCGGATGAGCTAAAGCTGCTAATGCAGACAGAGTAAAACACCGAGGGATCTGAGTAAAGGGAGCAGCTCAGGTCAAGGAACCAGGAAGGACACCAGGATGTCAATGCAAGCCTGCATACGTATTATTTTCCATTTCACTCTTATTACTCTCTTTCATTATCGCTTCAATCTATTACAAAAAAATTCCACTTTTAAGCCTGTCAATGGTTACTTTCATTAATATTAATTTGTCTCCTTAAATCTCCTGAAAGGAAAGCCTGTTGGACTTGAAAAATACAGGAGGCGTTGGGGAAATAAACTAGAGCTGACATCAGTGGTGAAGCAGGACGTATGTTGTTCTAATGAGTTAGGACAGTTCAATCGCCATCGCGCTCTCTCGCTCTGAGGCGGCCTTATCTCACTGAGCTACAGCAAACCGAAGCACTAACAGTGTAATCTCTTCTGTTACCTAAAGACTGAACCTGCAGCTACAACGTAATGGGCTCTGAGGGCCGAGCAGAATACTGAGGAGAAAAACGGCAAGGTCCAAGAGCAGAATAAAATAAAATACAATTTAAAAATTTTATAAAATAATAATAAAATAAAAATAATTATAAAATTATAAAATAAAATGTTTTAAAATAAAATAAAATATTAAAAAATTAAATAAAAATAAAATAATAAAATAAAGTAAAATGAAATAAAATATTTTAAAATAAAATGTTAAAAAAGAAAATTAAAATAAAAAGTAATATACCAGATAAATGAAATAAAAAAATTAAATTAAAAAAATCATAAAAATAAAATAATAAAATTAAGTGACATAAAATAATAATAAAATAAAATATTTTAAAATAAAATATTAAAAAATTTAATTAAAATAAAAAATAAAATACAATAAAAATGAAATCATTTTTTAAAAATAATAATAATAATAAAATAACATATTTTTAAAAATAAAACATAAAAAAATTAATTCAAACAAAAAAAGTAAAATACAATAAAAATGAAATAAAAAATGTAAATACAAAAATCATAAAAATAAAATAATAATAATAAAATAAAGTGACATAAAATAATAAAATAAAATAATAATGTATTTATAGTGGATAAACTTACATACGCATTCATAGGTTGAGTTTAGTTTCCTTTCTGCATGTGTTTTATTTTTCTTTCCTGTTTATTTCATAATTCTTCAGATTTGCATTCAGACACCTCTTGTTGTCGTGACTCTGAAGCAGAAACCCTGTCAGATCACGGCGGACTCAATGATTTACGACAAGCTGTGTACAAGAAGTCGCCATCTGAAGGCGTCGCGGCAGCAGATTGCACCGTGACAGACACTACGCTGACCTCACATCTCTAATTGTGCCGTGTGTATCGCTGCGAACGGGGAAGTCGCTCCACGCACAGACGAGGCGGAGGAAAAGCTGTGAAATGTTTTCAGCGTCAGTGTTGATCCGCGGCGGCGCCGTCATGGCGCTGAATGTTTAACCGGAGCTATGAATGAGCAGCAATCTGTGGCCAAATGTTATGCAAACTGCTAATGCAGTCGGCTTTGAGGAAGGAGTAACGATACGATATATTCTTATTTATTTGCTGCAAACTGCATGGTAGCGTAAGAATGGATACTTAGACATGTTAGGACAACCAGTTTTGCTGGACAATGAACGGTCTCAGGAATTTCTGTTATAAACAAAAATATTGTTGTTTTAACAACAAGTAACATAAATAATGGTAACAAACATCAAACACCAATAAGCATTAAAAGGGGACCACTTATTGTTCAAAATCCACATCTTTCACATTTTTGTATTTCCATTTGTGCCTCAACTGCTTCTAAAAAACAACCCAAGCACTTAAAAAAAAAACCAGTAAGTTCATCTTTTTTGGTGCCTAAAAAATTAGCCACTTCAAAAAATCCCCCGATCATTAAGCACTGCGCAGTTACCTAGCAACCCCAGCAAAGCCCAGCCTCATTACCTAGCAACCGAAGCGGAGCTCTAGCATGTTTGTTCAACTGGATTTTATCGCTGTATGAGTTGTACAATGGCTGCTGAAAATGACAAGTGGTTTGTTGTTGACTTAAAATCCATCAACCACTTGATGTATTCTTGTTGGTTGTGCAGAAGGCTCCACTTCTGCTCTTCAAAGATTTATGGTTGTATGCATCTGTTTGCAGCCAATTTCACATGCGAGTGTAAATGTTGAGTTGGGCAGCCTGGCCAGAAGCTCAACGTAGGCAGAACTGAAATTTCATTATCTGAGAATAATTTTGCACAAAAAGTGCAATGAACATGTTTTATAACACTCAGAGACTGATCCCAACTTGTTCAAGGAAGCATGGTAGGTCACCTTTAATTTTGCAAAGAACACTTAACACTAGAACTGGAAACGATTTTAAATATCCAAAAATACCAAAAACACCAAAAAGAAACAGAAATGAAAACCAACACAAAACAGTGTTTCTTTATTCTCTAAAAAAAATGGCCTTTTAAACAATTGTGAAACTTATTTAAACTCATCATGAGATTAATTGATCTATTGCAACAATCGTAACGTAGCTTTGGAGTTGCTGAAATACCAAAATGTCCGTCTTCTCCAGGTGTCTGCAAACTTGCATTGAAGCGCAGAGATCCAGTGATGGCCGCCTCCACACACACATGAAAAAAAATGTTCTTCTTTACCTCTGGATAACCTCCATTCATTCAGTCATTCATCCATCCATCCATCCATCCATTCCCTCACTGCTTCCTGCTTCAAATCCCTCCTCTTCCTCTCTCATTCTCCAGGCACCTTCCATTCAGAGCTGTAGGAGACTCACTGAGCAGCAGGATCATGCAGAGGGACCCCTTTGTGTGTGTGTGTGTGGGTGTGTGTGTGTGTGTGTGTGCAGGAAGGGTAATTTGCATGCATTGCTCCTGGCCACCTCAGCCTCAGAAGCCCTGAAGAGATGGCCCTTTGAGCTGCATTGAAAGCGATGGGGTGTATTATTTATGTGGGAGCAAGAGAGAGTTTGGAGGATGAGAGGTAGGAGAGCAAAGGAAGAAAAAAAAACGTGAGAAAAAGGAGACATGACTTGTACTGTATAATGATGACTACGGCCTGTCAGCCCTTTTTCTATCCAGAATGGTGAACATGTGAATGAACGTATGTTTACAAGCATGTAGACCATAAAAGTCAGCCTTAAGGTGAACTCTGGCTCCTGATTTCCCCTGACAGCTGAGTTTATATTTTGGGTTTGCCTCCCAGGTAGCCGGGCTCTTTGATCCTCTAATAATTTTACTACCACAGCAAACTCAAATAAGAGTCACTGCGAACACAACCCGCTTCTGGGTTCAGGTAGAAGAGTCTGATGAGCTCTTTAATGACTTATAAAACATAAAAAAATACAACTTTGTTATCTAAGTGGTTCCCCTTTCTGGGCAGCATAAAGGATTACAATTAATATCCTTTCATATTTGCAGGGTAGCTATTTAATGTCTTTTTAGCTCATAGACGCATACATAATGAGTTAACTCTCTATTTTTGCTCAAGGTTGTCTCTGCTTCACAGTATTGCATGATATTTTCCCGCGGCTGCAGGTCCTGCTAACATAAAGCTGCTCTGAAACGGCCGAGTCAGCATTTGAAAATGTAAAGCGTGTCAACAAACTGAATGATTAATGATAAAAGATGAGAAAAGTTTATGACTTTTTATTCCTACCCCCATATCACTGTATATGAAATCTAAGTGAGGCTGTGGAAGAATCAGCTTACGTGACGGTCGTTCGGATCTGATGTAACGCTTCCCTGCACCAAACATGACAAAACTCACAAACTCAGCTGGAAGTTTGGTATCGGATTGTTGTCAATTTCCAAACTGCGACATCAATATTTGGGCCGAATTCATATTTCAAACCCAATTCATTGGCTTTATAATTTGCAGCATATATCCTCATTGCAAGATTCAATTCTAACTTTAAAATCAGATGTTTTACTGATTCCACACAGCTTAATATTGAATCCAACATTTAAAAAGCCAATTATCATAAGTGTTTAAAATCTGGTAAAATGACAATATTTGTATTTGTTAATCTTGACAGATTTGATGCCATTTAAGTAACACATGAGTGTTTATCTTCATACATTGTAGGGCAATAAAGGATATTTTATTCTACTCATCTCTAAGTAGAGCTAAGCTGAGTGTCAAACTGCAGTCAGTGCGAGGAAAATCTGCACAATATATTATTTTTACTTTAAATATCTTACAAATCGGCATTTAAATTTAGTTAGAAGTTTAAGTTTATGTGTGATCTTCCACACTAAATACGTATCCAGTACAAATGTTTGCAAAGTTCGATATTCTGCTAATGTAAAAAAAAATCACAATTTTGAAATTGTGGTGTTTCCATTAAATAAAAAACAATTAAAACTGCATGTGAATATGTTTGTTCATGCGATAAATCATCAAAACAAAATGCTACGACATCATCCCCCAACCACTTCCTGTTGTCTTCTTCTTCATGGTTTCCACCAGTAGTAACAGCCAGTTGTCATGTGAAAAAAACTGTTCCCATTGCAGTTTTGCTAAATAAACCAATTTTGATTCGGCCAAGAAAGAAGAAAATCACCTCATTCTAGTGCCAAAACTTATCCAAAAACAAGTTTCAAAATTTATATTATATTAGAAATGGCAAATTGAGAAAGTATATAGTCAACGGAAACAGAGCTAGCAAGTTTTTTTTCTATTCTTAAATGAGTTGCAAGTGAGTTCAAACCAAAACTAAAATGCCATCTGGGGTTCCTGTATACATACAGTTTATATAGTAAGTATAGTGAACCTTTATTAAATAATGTCAAAGTAATCCCATTCTCTCATTTATAGCATCATTTTGACATAAATGTAATAAATGTTGCTTTTTTCCTGTAAAGTTTAACAGGCCAGCAGGTAAGTGTTACCCAAGGACTCTCCAGTCCCCAGTAAGGTCTGTCAGTGTGCGTTGGTTCTTAAATGGGATGCTTAATTGATAGGACAGCCTGTATCAGACATCATCAAATCCCATTAGATGCACTTCATCAGTCCCAGTGTTAAATAAGATGATATCCCAGATTGCACTACAGAAGCCGAGCCAGAAGAACACGGGCGGCCAAAGCCTGGGAGCTTATTATCTAAGCACTGTTAAAGTCGGCCCAATTCCCCGCAGGCTAAAAAGATCATTTAAAATGGACTCTGTGGTGCTGGATCCTATTTCTGCCTTCACTGCTCATCCAAAGCATATGGAGGTGACTGGGAATCTTTAAGAAAACCAGAGGGGAAGTGGGGGACACTCATACGAGAAATGAATGTAGAGAGAGTGGGAGGCGGGAGGACAGGCATGAATGAAGCAAAATGAGACAGAGATTGTTGTGATCATGTGATGCAGGGAACTAAAATCCACCCACGCGTGCATCAACGCTCATATTCTAACCTCGACTACTCTTCATTCTCTCTGTCTCTCTCTGGCGTTTGGGCTATAAATAGTCTGGAGCTGCTGCTGCTAATTCCTTCATTCAGAGAGCAGCGAAAGGCAGAACACACCAGGCCTTTCAGGCATTCAGGCCCAGCCCAACAGGAACAGATCCGCCATGCTCCTCCTCAAACACTTCCTGCAGCTTCCTCTCAAAGTGTTTCCTTTCTGAAGATCCCAGTATGTTCACTGTTGATCCTTGCAACCGAAGGCATAAATATTGTTTAAATTACTAAGTACTGCTAGGGCTGCAAATACCTATTATTTTAGTTATCACTTCAATTATATTAATCCACTAAATGTAACTTATTATGCTTCTTTGGACAAGTTAAAATAATTCTATGGTCTATACAAAACATGTTCAGTACATTTTTTGCACTAAATCCTTATTAGAAAAATGAGATTTTTGTCTCAGTTTTCAGTTGTTTTAGGGTAAAGCCACCTGGAACTCTCCTAGGGTTGCTAGGTAACAGGCGGAAACTTTGCTGGGGTTGCTAAGTAACGGGTGGAACTCTGCTGGGGTTGCTAGGTAACGACCAGTGTCTGCTGAATTGTGACGTTACATTCCAGAGGTTTTTAAAACGACTCATTTTCCAGGCACCAAGAAACATTAACTTCTTGACAAAAACTAGCTGGGTTGTTTTTTTAAGAGGTTGTGTTGTGTTTAGAAACAGCAGAAACCCAAATGGATCTGAATTTTGCATAATATGCCCCCTTTAATTGAATTGAAAAAGCGGCACTTTCTGCAGATTTGTTATTCAACCACTTCAAGACTTTTTCCATGTCCATCCATTGTAACAAGTGAAGAATTTTTACATTTGATATGCACATCCTGGGGTCGTCTGTGCTTGGCCCACTGTTACAACAGTAGGAAATGTGTATTTTTGGTCCTAAATAAGTCTTTGGACTGTTAAGGTTTACCAGAAAATGGGAGCAATGATTTTCTTTTCATTATTACGAAGATATTAAATTAAAGATTATTCAGGCTCCAAAATCTGACAGAAAGGAAGTTTTGCAACTTAAATGTGATCACTTTAAAATATAAAACATATAATAAATGATCTACAACTGTATCAGATCTTATTTTGTTTATGATATTTAAGATTAGTTTGGACAGAGATCACCATCAAGGCAAGACCCAAAGAGAGAAACTCAGAGTTAGAGCCAGACATGGAAACCAAAATCCTTTAAAATGTCTGCCATGTTTTATCATGCATCACTTTTTATCTTTACATTTTAAAGCCACATTTGATTCGTCTGCACAGTTCATGTCTGCATTTAAGAGCCGAAGTCGGACATGTATGAGTAACGAGGACCAAAGCAGGAAATTCTGACAAACCTCATGTTTCATTTTCTGGAGGGAGTTCCGCAGTTCAAACAGACTCACTAATGTTTCTATTCATGCTCAGTCATTCACAACCATTTATCTCACATCAGTTTGATTTTACAGGATAAATCTGCAGAGAGAAATCTCATTTCTTTTAGGGTTACAACATCCTTCATGGTTATTACCCAATTTCCAAAAGACCAGTAAAAACCCTCCAAATAATATTTCTTCTTAATCCAATTTTTAATTTCAGGCTGCTTTTTCCTTTGCATATTTTACTATTCTCTACAAAAAAAAATATCAGCAAATAGGTGAAAGTTTCAAAAATCCACAAATACTGAACCGTGAATCAGCTGAGGTTTAATGTATAAAACTGCATTCAATTCACTTTCTTTCCAATGTCGAGGTACATTTAATATCCACTGGAGGGCAATTTGTATTAGACCCCGCAGAAAAAGCATTCACTAATAATAAATAGAGTAAATAAGATAAAAACCATCACAGTAGAGACATTAAAACATAACTACTGATAGATACAACATTCAAAACGAACAAAAATGAATGCTTAACTATTAGCTTTTTGTATAAATAAACTGTAAAACTGTATTTGTCATGAATGCTAAAATAAACTGAACTGAATTTCCCAGAATGACTCCCCACTGTCACCACATGCTTGATTACATTAATGAACATACAACACTGTCTGCTGGTTTGTTCCGACAGACAGATTTGTATTTATTATAACATACTTAATGTTAGAAACAAACAAGCTTAAGATCCAGAGAAACTCCTATTAGTTTATAAATTATGAACTACTTATTCTTATTAAACATGGGGAACCAATATTTAGTTTTATACGTTTACCTTTTGGTTTGTTGTTTTGTTCGTATTTCCTTCTAATTTATGTGAAGCACTTTGAACTGCCCTCTTGCTGAAAATGTGTTATACAAATCAGATTCCCTTACCTTAGTTAAAGTTAACAGATTGTATCATTTGGAACAGTTTCCAACGAAACAAACTGAACTAAATGTCACTGATCTTCTCTCTAATGTGATGCGAATACAACAGATTTTTGTTTAAAATACTTTTCCAGAAGTTGTATTGTTTCTATGTGGAATGAACAACTTTCTGAAAGGCAGACAGAAGACGTGGCGTTTTCTCGTATGACAGGAGAATGTCAATAAGCGAAAAAGAAAAACAAGAAGACGATATTCACTTCAGGTGCAAAAACTGAGACGGACTCCATAATTTTGACAGCAAGGCTGCAGGTGTTCTGACCTCCAACCTAATCTCCAGATCCCAAACTTCAATCAGACTCTGCTTCTTGTCATGTCCTTGTCTATTTTATTAAAGACTCAAGTTTGTCTTTCAGTCGTGGAGTGCAGACTCGCACTAATGAAAACTGTAGGGTGTGTGATGAAGGATGTGTGAGCTGCATCGTTCATCCCTGGCTGTAGAAAGATGTATGATCTATATTTCCCCGCCTTTCTCCCATCTTTGCACCGTGACACGTATCCACTGAGCCTGCCTGGAGAGAGTGCTGATCCAAAAGAGCTAGAAGAGAATAATCAAGGATTTCTCTGACATGAGAAAGAATGTATTTCATATTTCCACTGCTGCTTGCCGGCATCCTCGCCTCTCTTTCTATTATTTATCTCTTTGTTTTCATTCAACTCCGGCCCTTTTGACGACGCTGCAGCATGGCCCAGCGGACGCCGTGAGCATTATTGTGTTAGTATTGAACTCCTCTTGATGAATCTCAGCAGAAAATTGAAATATTGCAGGATGGGGAGACTCTGGAGTTTGAGCTTGATGTATGGAGATAGATGAAGTATTGGATGGAATAATTTATGGGGCGCTCTGCTCGCACCCTGCAGCTCAGCCAAAGAAGCGCATCGCTGACAACACTGAGGTTAGCAGATCAAATCTCCAAGGGCTTTCTGGCAAAACCAATGCGTCTCCTTCTTGAGGCGACTAATTGAAGAGAGCGAACATCTTAAAAGGGGCCTTTGTAGCAGTTTGTTGGTATGAAACCCAAGCTTACCACACATTAGGCTGGTTAAAAACGTGGCAAGTGGCTGATTTGGCTCCAGACAATGAATCTGCTGATCAGCAGATTTAGAAATGAGCTGCAAAAACAATACGGTCATCACAACAATGGTGCTTACAGATAGCACTTTTCAGGCCATTAAACTAATTAATTGCTAAATCCCAAATGTGGTCTTAAATTGATGTCTTAAACTAAGAATACTGTTTGATTGACGAAGCTCTACGATAATGAATCCTCCACAATGGCCATTGTTGCAGGGTACAATGCTGATCCGTTTGACTTTATTAATATTAGGTTAATTTATTTTGATTATCTGCATTTATATGATTACTTAATTTGATTTAAAATGTGCAAAAGAAAAGAATTCAGTGGTTTCTGAATGGCAAGCCAACAACAAGCAGTCGTTGTACAGCACATGCAGCGGTAAAACCAGCTGACCAAATGTCCTGGAACTCAGCATGGTTACACTAACAACCCATTACCTGGGTTGCTAGGTAACGGGCGGAACTCTGCTGGGGTTGCTAGGTAACGGGCAGTGCCTGCTGATTTGTGACATTACATTCCAGAGGTTTTTAAAACAGCTTTTTTCACTAAACACCAAAAAAACATTAACTTATTGCCAAAAACTACGTTGGTATTCTTTTAAAGAACTTGGTTCTTTTTAGAAGCAGCAGAGACCCAAATGAAAGTACAAAAACATGCAAACTGTGAATTTTGCATAATACGTCCCATTTAGTTGAATTGGAAAACTAGCACTTTCTGCAGATTTTTCATTTAGCTACTTAAGCCTTTTTCCATGTCCAGTAATTAAATTGCCTTTGTGTGGAAGAGGGGTTAGTTTAGTGCTGTGACTTGCGAGGTCCACCAGGGGGACTCAAGAGACTTGAGTGGCTTTTTTCTCACTCAATACAAGAGAGTGAGTGGAAGAGCAGTGATTGTTTCCTGTGATCATTTCTTTTACTATTTCCCTTCTTTTAAGGTAATTAATGGGGTAAGAATTGTAAGAGGATGCTAGCCGTGTATGTATTTAGTTTGCTTTGCATCACAGAATAGTTTGTTTGGCGCTAATGTGCAGCGTGAAAAGTATTCAGCTATCTAGTTTAGCTTTGTTACTAACGGCAGGAGACCTCATGTCCCGTTATGGCGTCTGGCAGTTTGATTTGTTTAAATAAGAATAATCAGCTGCCTACTTATGATTTCTGTACAGTTGGTACAAGTAATGTAAAACACTTGGTTTTGTTGAAAAATATAGTTTAAATAATTTGCAGTTAAAAAGATTATACAAAAATGGTGTGCAAAATGATGTGATTATTAGCTGCTCTCTTTGTCATGAGAATATTTTTGTTTCGTTAACTTAAATACACTCGAGTGAGTGGAAGAGTTGTGATTTTGTCTCCTGTGATCATTTCTCTTGCTATTTTCCTTCTTTTAAGGGCTAACACTACCATTTACACGTTTACACTAAAATCAGCTTTAGCATGAAGGCTTGCTCCGTGTTAATGGCTGCTGACTGCTGAGAGAATCATGGGTTTTTCTGCAAGCTTGGGGGCGGTGGAGGTCCTTCCTTTTCCCTGCCTCATCCATCGATCCAGTGTGACTCCGTAGGAGCCACACGAAAACCTCTTTCTATGATTTATGAGATGTTGTCTCCAAAGGAACCAATGGAGACCCCAGCCTCCCTCCGTTTGGTGAGAAAGAGCACCCTGCCAGCTTCCCTTAGGCCTAAAACATAATATTATAGAACCACAGGAAAGGTGAAACAAGATGGGTAATAATTAACATTGCACATAACAGTTGAACTGTGAAGTTAATTTTCTACTGCAACCGGTGGAAATCCAAGACCATCCATCACTAACGTAGGGTGGTGAAACATAATATTTATAGGGTGGAAAGGTTACACAGAGTATTATGTATTATATATGACTATGTACAGGGAAGAGAAAAAGCCTTAAAAACAGGACAGGATGCATCAGGCAGCTTGACAGGTTGGTTGCCCCTGGCAACCTGCAGAATTCATCACGATCTTTGGGTTTTTAAACCTAGAGTCAGTGACATTGAGGCACAGATTCTTAGGGGAAGAATATGAAATGTTGATGGACAACTTCCATCTAAAAACTAAGTTTTGGTGCCAGTGTGTGGGGTTAGCTTCCCAACACAAAATGAACATTATAACTTAACTTATGACTTAACTTAGAAAAGAGTTAAAAAGGTATGAAAATGTAAAATGTTATGTTAAGTCAACTTGAGTTAAAACTTAATTAAATAAGTTAATATTTTTATTTCTCTGAACTAATTATTTTTAGTTTTATATACAGTAATTGCAAAAGATAGCTAGGTCAACTTTATTGAATTTGTAGCAATAGCTTTTATTAAGTATTTTGAAAAGTATGAGAAGAGAGAATGTCAATAAGAAAGCAGTGTTGGGGGGCAACTGTTAAAGTTGGCACCACTTAACTGAGTTGAAACTCTCTTAACTGAGAGAGAGGGTTACATTTAGTCAGAAAATGTTTTTTTACAGTGTGCGAACATTGCTGATATTTATCCCGTTTTCTATCCATTTTGTGTCTAATCTGCTGCAAATAAAACCCACTAATGCCAGATTTTCTTTTTTTGTTGAAAAATCACCGTATTGTTTTATGCTTAGTGTTTTATTGAACACAATCACAGGATCTAAACCTCAAAATAGTTTCTTGACACCATATATCAGGCAAATAACTAGCCAAAATTAAACTATTAGTAACTCAGAATCAAGCTAATCATTTAGAATCACTAGCCTGATTCTGTATACAATCAAGCTAATAACCAGTCGTAGTCAAGCTAGCAACTGCGCAGTTTCAAGCACTCACCAAGGTAGATTCAAGCTAATAACTAGCAAAAGTTGCACAACAAGCAGTCGGAGATAGGCTAACAAGTAACTACAATCAAGCAACAACCAGTAAGGGATGAGCTAACATCTAGTCAAACTCAAGCTAATAACCACAAAGAGTAACTAGCTAGAGTCAAGCTAATCTAGTCAAAGTCAACATAATAACAAGGAAGAGTTGAGCAAAAAGATGTTACAGTTAAGCTAATAGCTCGTCAGTTTAAAGCTAAACTGCTCTCTTTCTGCCTTCCTGTGCTATATATAAAAAGTCATTTGACTTCCTGTGTCCTAACTAGCTAATCTACTAATCTAGTTGTCCACTCAAAAAGGAATTTCCTTCATCTAAAGATTAAATCAATACACAGGAACATTCTTTGAACCTTGGATTGTTTTCAAGAGGGAAATGTTTCCACTGCTTTTTATATCTGAACATTTTGGGTGTTAATTTGTTAAATTACACACTAGATATGTCCTTATGGTGACCTGCAGGTACTCACAGTCGACCAACTCTAAGTCCAAGAAAACAAAACATAAGATTATGTTCACAGGAAAGGGAAGCTAATAAAACCTCAGTGAATGTTGCTGAACTTTAGCAAATTTTTTAATACATTTTGTGCATCAGCAAGAATGATCCTTGTTTAAAATAAATAGTACATCGATTTAAACGACACCCTAATGCAAAACCAGTGAGGTATAAAAGAGCTATTAAGATCTTATAAAGTATTTTTCCAAACTGGTTTTGACTTTGAGTTGCTGTAAATGGTGGAAATTCACCCTTGAACAGGCTCCAGTCTAATTAGCTATTAGCTTCACAGCTAGGGTGTTAGCTTGACTCCCTTATTAGCATCTTTATGATTCTCAGAACTGAAGAATACTTTTTGTACTACTTACTGCAGGCAAAATGTTTCTTTTATCTGTTTTATGGTACTGTACTTCAAAACAATTGAACTGTACTTTTACCTCAGACGATTCTAGAGTATAAATAACTTTTTTTTTAAAACTTGCTAAGAAAATATTGGCAATAAGGGGGTCATATGTTACAAATATAACATTAAAATCCTTTTCCAGAGGAAACATTTGCAACCGATGAATTAAATATGTAACTGTTGTAATCTCACCAACACATTCAGGCAGATGAAAATAGAAATAATAAAAAGGCATGGCTTTCTTTGCAACATGTGCTAAACATTTAAGTATTGGATAAAGAGCCATGAGTAATTGCCAAATGATACCAAACATGTTTATCTATAAGCAAGCATGCATTCATGTCAGAGTGTTCCACTTGTTTCCCTTTTGCAACGACGGAGGCATTAAGAAGTAATTCTGCAGGATTAATCCACTTAAAACTGGAGGAGATTTTAAAAGATTCTGTCTAAAGGGTGCCCTAAAAAAAGGACAGGAGGATTCAAAAACGAAGCCTCCGGAGGCTGGAAGAGAATGAAAAAAAGCAAAAAAAAATTTAAACTAGAGCATACTCAATGTATATGTGTCAAGCGACAAGCTCAGATTTAACTGCTGCCCAAAACCTGATGTTATCTTTGTTCCACTAATCCAATTTACCAAAGTCCCTACACTGCAAAAACACAAAACATTACCTAGTATTTTTGGTCTAGCTTCTAGCACAAAATCTTAGTGAACTTGAAATAAGACAAAACTAATTTAGAGTAAATTTTCTCGAGCTTAATATTGATTAAAAGCCAGATTATTTCACTGGTAACACATTTTCCCATGTTATAAGTGAGGCAATCTGCAGGTGGAACTAATACTTTTTAATCAATATTAGGGAATTATTTACTTAAAACAAATCCTTATATCTTGCTGAAAAGCTACTTGTTAGTTAGTTTGGTAACACGTTATTTGAAGGGGTTTGCATTAGACTGATATGACACTGTCATGAAGGAGTCTTCTTAAATATTCGTCACTGTTGTCAGGAAATAATGACACTTTAATGCATGTTCAATGCAACTTTTAATGCAGTTTTGCATTAAAAGCATCATTATTTACCAAATCAGACAAAGCTGACACTTAAAATAGACTTTTAATGGATGTTTTATTGCAACTTTACATTAAAATGTAATTTTTTAACCAAATAAGGCAAGGATTGGCAGTTTTAATGCAAGCTTTAATGCAACTTAGCAATAAACGTGTCATTATTTGTCAAATAAGACAAAGTTGACATTTAAAATAGACTTTTATTGGACACTTTAATGTAACTTTGCAATAAACGTGTCATTATTTGCCAAATAAGACAAAGTTGACATTTAAAATAGACTTTTATTGGACACTTTAATGTAACTTTGCATTAAAAGTGTCATTATTTACCAAGTGACACTTCTGAAAAAGTGCTGCCATTAGTTTTTGTCTTATTTTGAGTATACTAAGATATTTGCACTAGAAACTAGACACAAAATACTTTGTAAGATTCTGTTTTTGCAGTCTATGTCCTCCTCTCAGCAGGAGTTGCAAACAAAATATTCAGAACAAGAGTGGGAGGAAAAGAGGCGGAAAACAAAGAGATTAACCTGCACACACCACACTAATAATGATTTCTGACACCACTCAGGATGCTTCGTGAATACTGATACTCCATGCAAATAAATTTCCGCAGTCGGAATCCGTTTTACATCTGTGTGACATTTCCAACAACAGGACAGGATGTAAGCAAGCTGCTGGTACAGTGTGTACCGTATACATTCCTGTATGTGTTATTTTACATTTCCACCGCATCTCAGACGACGGGGAGGAGTGTGTGTGTGTGTGTGTGGGCGTGGGTGTGTGTGTGTGTGTGTGTGAGATGTGATGCGTGGCGTCGTGTGCTTTTTGAGCCACAGAAGCTGAAAGTGGCCGTGACGAGGTGTTGAGGGCTGCAGTGTTGGAGAGGAGAGGGGGAGGAGATGGTGTGTTAGAGCTGTCAGGAGACGGGAGAGCAGAAAACTTGGAGTGAGGGAATGTTCAGAGTTCGTTATGACACAGAAACCAACGACTTCAAGGAAGGAAATAAACAGGACAGCGTGTAAATGGTCTTGAATTGGACCATTTTATTTCTGGCAAAAGTCCTGAGATGGATTTTGCTGGTATTTCAAATGTATTCCTCCCAGTCTTTATTTCTGGACTTTGACTGGGCCATTTTAACATATGTGCATGCTTACTTCTATGCAATTTCTTTCCATATTGCAAAAATATGTAAAAAATAAGTATTTGGTCTAATATCTAGTGGAAATATCTAAGTACACCTGAAATAAGACAAAACATACAAGAAACTTTTTAGCAATATATAGGAGCCAATAATTCCTTATAGAATAATGTAAAACTGACCTTTTTTAAGCTTTATGTTATGATGTTACTCCCTCATCAAAAACCAGCATGTTTCAGAAATTCTTAAATCTCCATGGCAACCATTCAGCTGTGTAAAACGCCTGGTTGGACCTAGCTCCGCCTTCGAGACGCAGCTCCTCCTCGGAGCAGCAGTCCCCCAGTCAGCTCCTTCGGACTAGCCAGCAGCAGTTAGCAAACACCTGGTGGAGCTGAGTAAAAGCTGAGCTGAGTATAGGAGAAACTTCTCAGTGAAAAAACTAGTTAAAGGGTCGATAGAGGAGCGATGTGATGAGTTCTAGAAAGAGAAGGAGATTTTATGGAGACAGAAGCCCAATTTCAAGACATTAAATGACAAAATCAAATCTGTTTTAAGCCATATTTGATTTATTTAGCATTTTTGTAATAACTAAAGTTAACATATGTACCTGATTTTGTACTAAAACACAATATAGCCCCTTTAAAATAGATTTTCAAAAAGTACTAGTTCCACTGATTCCACAGATTATTTTATTTATAATGAAAACTTTTTCACAAATATTAAGGAATTAGTCAATTAAAACAAGACCCTATCTCTTTCAGAAAAGTTACTTGTAAACCAGTTTTGTCTTATTTTAAGTGTAGTAAGATATTTTCACAAGAAACTAACAATACTTGGTAAGATTTGCAGTGTAGTTCTGACTGAGTGTTTAAGTTTGTTGCCCTGTTTGAATATAAACATCCACCCCAGATAAAAGTCTGAATACCAGATATATTTTACCTACTTACTTCATCTTACCCACAGCATGATGATGCCACCACATGTTTTATTTTGAGCACATTTGTAATTGAAACACAACTAGAGATGTGCAGAGACCCCACCCCTTGGGTTTTGCTTGCAGAGCAAAATGTTTACAAACAGAGAAAGGTTTTGATATGGCAGTCACCCAGGGCGGCTTTACAAAGGGGTGGAGCGCCCAAGAAATAGAAAACAAAATAAGTTGTTTCTTCTTTAAGGCACAACAAACAATTATCTGGCAGAATGAAAACAGAATCAGTTTTTTTTTTATTTCTATGTTTGTATAATTCTCTGCAATAAACAGATATTTGACAGAATATTTCCTTCATAAAATTGACTCGGCATGAGTCAATATTGGCTGAACGCTCCATGTTTAGCCAGTAAAATCTGCAGCAGGATTCCTGCAGACTTACAGAAAGCTTTGTGTAGCTCATACAGGAGATAAAGAAGAAGCATAAAATTTCTAACATGTTATCAAACACGCTGCGCTGCAAGACGGAGCGCTGATGGAAGCTGGGAGACTCCTTATCGGATCCTCTGAAGAAAAAGAAATATTTTTCTTTTTTTATTGCTTTCACCGCAAGTTGTGGCTAGGCAAACAGAAATCTCCACAGAATCAGCAAAAAAAAAGGGTTCATGCCACAAAAAAATGAGATAAAAGTCAAATATTTTTCCTCATAAATCACCTGCAGACTCCAGAGGAGTCAGACGAACTATTATTCAGTCATCAGCTTATTTCAGAAACCCTCTAACAGAACCAAAGCAGATTAAGAGTCTCAGAACAACGCTTATCACATCTTATAAGTAATAACACAACTGTACTGATTTTGTTTGCAATTTATCATTTGTGTTTTTCTGTTCTTGCAATAAAATTTAGTTATGAGTCACTGGAAGAAGTGATACTGTGCATAAATAGAGCATAACTGTTTGAAAAAGGCAAGATAAATGCAAATAATAAATAGGTGAGGTAAAAAAAAGAAAAAGAAAAGAATAGCAGAGCTACTTGTGTGTTTCTTTGCTGAATATCTTCCCAACAAAGCAGCTCCTGTAAGCGATGCTATGATGAGTTTTGTCCATTGGATTAGGGAAATTAAAACTCCAGCAACTTCCTGTCAAACTCGTTATGTGTAAAACAATCTTCTACTCTTTTAAATGCATTTTAGGGATTAAAACACATTAAAAAAGCAAAACACAGATCTCTTGCTGTAATATAACAGGAAAAACTGAAAACAAAACAGCAATAAAGGAATCTCTAAAGATTCTGTCAGTACTAGAAAGGATTGGTTCTTAAAATAATATCTTTAATCTCCAATTGCAGCTGGGATCTAGATATTTACTGGATATGTATAAATGAACTACAGGGTTTTTGAAAACTCAAAAACAAACTGTAGCTTTGGGTCTAAATAAAAAATTTAATAGATCTCATTTTAGAAATTACAATAATTCTAGAAGAAATATTAAACATTGGTATATTCATTATGATAGCTATTGCTGAGTTACCTTAACCTCTTTTAATTGAACATTTGCCTCTAATCCCTTTCTGATCTTAATCAAACCTGTTGATGCATATTCCACACATGCCAGTTATTATATTGGAAACACTTTGCTGCCATCTAGTGGCTGGAGGATTCCTCAAACATGGCTGACGTGGGTAACTAGCCAACTAAAATCAATGTTCATGTCTATTGTATGAGCCGTATTAATACTTAACAATCACTTCTGAATTTATTGTCAACTCAAAAACACAATAAAAGCTTTTGTTATAAAAATGTAGATTCATTTGAGCAGAAATTAATATTTATTTCGAGTATCTCTTAAACAAAAAAACTGAAGCACATCTGATTTAAGGTCACAGTCAGATATTCCAGTTTCAGCTCATCTAATTACTTAAATGTGGAAATAAGCTGCTTTGTATTCAGTTTTTCCTTTTATTTTTAGTTTAACTATAATTTAAGTTTTTTCTTTTCTTTGGATTTGTTTTAATGCTGTTGTACTCAAATTCAAATAAAACTAAACAAAAACTAAAAGAGTATCCTGATTGATATAAAATGCTGATATGAAACAGATAGTCAATAAACCTTTAGAGAACAAGCCCCGTGTTTTAAAAGATTACCTCCTTATTATTTTCTTAAACAAATAAGAAACAGTCAAGAAAAAGTTTAATAAAATATGAGGACAACTGAAGTTTTACAGAACTTGAATATTAAGACCTTTCGGATTATTTTCAGTTTGATTCCTCACAGATGGCCAGCAAGTAAGAAACTCAAAAACACAATTTTTCACCAAACCTGAACTCCAGCAGGACACATTGACAACAAACATTTTCTTTGTCAAAGTTGTTATGGAGACATTTTGACTTTATTTAAAAGCCTGCTTTTCAAAATGCACAGAGACCTGCTGCCCAAGCAGCCAGCATGAATTATTGATGATTTCTCATGCCAGAAATGGCAGGAAAATCCTTTTTGCAGAATGATCTTATATTGTAACCCTTAAAGAGAAATTGGAATAATATGAAATATGTGAATCAAGTCAAAGCTGTAGAAAAACAAAGATCAGAAATCAACCATAAACTTCTGATTGTCGTAGCTCTTATGATTTCTGATTAAATGCACTGTTAGACAGAAATCACAGCTAATTTTTATAAGCATGAACACTCTTGTTTTTCACGGTGAAAAACCAACGTTTGCTCTTCTTAAAATGAGAAAATTTTCCCTCAGCCAGCTGACTGACAGTGTGCAGCAACTGCAGAATTAGACTTCGGTTAATCTGTCACCTTGTCTGCAACTCCTTAAAAGTAGTAAGTCAAAGAAAAAAGTAGAAGTCACAGAAATTATTGGAAAATTTTAGAAGATATGAAACTGAACTTTTTCTAATCATAGTTGTTAGGAGAAATGTTTTCTATTTTAAACATGCACTTAAAAAAACACAAAAATAGTGCAATTTTTACCTGTTTCAGTTCATTTGAGCAGCTTTTTCATTCAAACTTCAAACATAAGTGACAGGAAATGCTAAAAACATTTAACTAGACAATTACTGTCCAGATGCAGCATTAGCATTAGCATTGTGATATCCTACTGAAACAGTGTATATCATTTTATATTGATTTGATTTATATTAATGCCATATTTACCAACAAGTGGTAATAATGCCTTCAGATGTACATATTCTACCTTTAAAGTAAGTCTGAAAATGTCTCGTCTACAAACGAGTTTTGAACATACAAAATCTTCCAGACCAAAAAAGAGAGAGAGGTCTGCTTTCTCTACCAAAAAATTGATGACGAAAATGTATTTCCTTGTGTATTTATAAGAATTTTGTAAGATTGGAAAGCTTGAAAGGCACAGACACAAGAACTAAAGCGTAAATGCTTAGTAACTCAAACCCATTTGTTCTTTTCTCCACCAACCCCGTCACTTCACAGAGCGAACTTACCGTCCTCTGTGGGCACGTAGATGTTGAGGTAGAGGCAATCCTCGCTCTGGTTCTGGATGTATCCCGCCGCCACGTCCAGGTTATCCGTGAACCAAACCGGAAGCATAATCTCCGGCAGAACCCCGTGGACGTTCTGAGGGCAAACTGGGGCAAACTGGGTGGCGTTGCGGATCTCCTGCCAGGACCCCGGTGCCTCCGGCGGCTGAAACCGTCGGTCTCCGATGGGCGCCGTGGCGTAGGGAACTCCGAGGTACTGCTCCACCGGGCCTAAAATCTCATTGTTCAGGTCCTTCTTGACGCCTCTCAGCTTGCCGTAGTTGGTGCTGACTATGGGATTCTTCGAAGGGTCCATTCTCTGGCAAGAAGCCAGACTGAAAAACAAGACGAGGCTCAGCACCGTCATGAGGCAGCAGTCTGTCACGAACCTGAAGGGTCTGGTCCTGGACAACAAACCCCGCCGACTCTGTTTACTCAGAGTTAGTGGAAGGTTGTTCATGACTGGAGTCAAAGAGCTCAGCCACATGCTTCTAGTCTGTTCTGTCAGTTCGGTCCAGCGGTGAAGAGGGTAAACCATAACAAGATAAAACACCAAAATCAGACGGACTCTTCAATCAGCGCCAGGCAGAAGGTAAGACGTTGGTCTGGCCCTCGGTATGAGATCCAGGTCAGTGGTGAAACTGATTAGAGGCGATCCAAAACACTTCTCCAGGCATGGTTCTGTTGCGTTCCATGCCTGTCCTTCTCCCGTTGTCCAGATAATTGGATTGATGAAGGACTCTGCAGAGTGAGACAGAGGAATGGGAGGAAGAAAAGCAGATAAGAGTGTTTTCCAGGCCTACAGTGTCATTTTATAGCACAGTCAAGTAACTAGGTTAACTTCAGTTGCTATAAAAATACTATATATCAAATATGACTTCAAAGAAATTTGACTTTGTAATTTAACACCTTCAATTTGGGTCTCAGTTTCTTTAAAAGCTCCTGCTCTTTCTGAAACTCCGCCTTCAGGAAATCATCACAACATCTCTCCTCTATTAACCCTTTAGCGACATTTTTGCCAGTGTTTCACTAAGAAGTAGCTCATGTAATGATCTCAGCTGATGCAGAAATCCACCAGGTGTTTGCTAATTGCTGCTGGCTAGTCTGAAGGAGCTGCTCTGTGAGATGGAAGCTCAGAAGCTTGGAAACTGCAGCTCAGAGGAGGAGCTGCGTCTCGAAGGCAGGGCTACGTCCACCCAGGTGTTTTGCACAGCTGAATGGTTGCCATGGCAATTAAAGGTTTTCTCAAACATTCATGAACGAATAAAAGCAAAACTCCAAGTATGTTTTTGACGAGATAATAACATCATAACGTGATGTAAAGCTCAAAAAAGTCAATTTTACCTAAAACCGCCCTTTGAAATCACAGATGAAACTAAAATATATTCAGTTTTTTCCCATTTTAACGGTTGTCAAGCTGAGAAAAGACGCTACGAAAGACTTTCTAAATCTAGAGGCGGCACTAAGCAGCTCAATCAAAAGGGAACATTTATCATGGAGATTAACATGTTGAGGATCAGTTGACATCCATTTTTTACAACCTTTGAAACGTCTCATTTCTCACTTTATTATATTGCCCCATTCAATGTAGAGATTAACCATTTTTCTTGTTTGCTTGGATTTAGACAGAAATATCTTCATTTAAACGCTTAAGAACATAAGAGTAGCCCTCATAAGACAGATGCCTCCTGGGTTTTATGAGGGCTGAAGCTCTTATTCAACAAGAATCTAAAGAAAATGGCAGTAATTCAATATCAATAACATCACAGAAGTCATGCATGGCTAATCGATTCATCTGTGCGTTCGGTTAGCTTAAGATTTGAAGCACAGATCGTTGATGCCGTATTAAATTGTTCTAGTCTATTTTCGTTAAACATATAAAACCTCATTCAAACACCTACGCTGAAAAAATAAAACAAGTGATGCAACTAAAAGGAAAAATAGTTAATTTGTTACAAATAATCAAAGTAAATATATTACATTTATTCGGTTAAGCACACATAAATGAATAAAATTTTATAAACTTAATTCGATTGCATGTAACAAATTAGTTACATTTTTTAAGTTGGAGATCCAGTTTATTTTTTTACTGCATGGCTTGTCAAATTTAGACAAAAATCAGCCTGATGTAAGCTTGCGTTTTAATTTAAACATACTTATTATTCATTATTTAACTGACAATTTTGTTTTTGCGTCCAACAAAAGCAAAAACTGAAACTAAAACTGTGCTTGATTTATTTGCTTTTCGGTTCGTAAGTTAAAGAAATAATTTTACCCATTTTGTTACACAAAATGTAACAAAATGGTATTCATTATGGTATTCATCCTCGTATTCATTTTAGAGGATTTTTTTTCTGGGTGGGATCAATTAATGATCTGATTAAAAAAATTTTTTTAAAAGGGCGGGGTGTGGGTTTTTTCAAAACTAAATTACTCCCACTACAGTTAAAAAATATAATAATAATAATAATAATAATAATAATAATAATAATAATAATAATAATAATAAATACATATTTCTAAATATGTGTTCATCTGAATTCATTAAAGAAAATATCTTCCAAACTTTTGCTTTCTGACAAGATTCAGCTTAAATTTCAAATGTACATTTAGATGTATGAATCCATATAAAACACATTATTATGTGTTTTATATGGATTCATATAAAACACATATAAAACACATCATAATGTGTTTTATATACCCAATCCACTCAGTTTATTTCATTATCAGAAGAAAAACCCATCCAGTATATGACTATTTTTCCTTGTAACATAATCAGGACTTTGTGACGATTTAAATCCACATATCTGCTGTATTTTGCTGCTGAACCACGATCTGGACATGTCCGTCCTAAGCTGGTGTGACCTGTATCGGGCCCAAATCCTCCCTAGTTGATCTGTGTTTAACATGGCCGCTCATTCCTCCATATTACACGCAAATCTCCACGGAGAGCCAATGCTATCCAGAGCCACTTCGCCAGTCCTCAGCTAACGACTCGGCTACTGATGATTCCTGGATTTTTTTTTTTTTTGCGGTTATTAATTTCCTGGAGGCTTTAGGGTTTGCTTCTGCAGATAAAGTACAGTCGACACGAAAGGACGGAGAGCAGAGGCTGGAGATTAGGGCGATCCTTTCACTGCCCAGTAAGGTCAAAGGTCAATAATGTGCTCCGATAAGCAGCTTATAACAGGCGGGGGCGGGGGAAATTTTTCTGGCTGAACGCAGAACAGGGATGCATTTGGTAAGCCTTAACTGACCCACGGATGAATGAGAGCCCACTCGTAGTACAACCATTCATTTAATCCGAAGTGGAAATTTTCAAATCCTCGTGTAACAGAACCGGAGTCAATAAAAGGACGAGACACGGCAGAGATTATACCAGCAGAACATGACACTACCGAACAGGGTCATCCAGGTTGGGTCAATCCCGTAAAAAGATCTTTTCCACATTTTGTCACATTGTGGTGCTAAACTTCAATGTATTTTATATGGTAGACCAACACAAAGTTTCTCAGGCAGGAATCTCTCAAAAAAAAATAAGAAGAACGTAACAGAGTTTTACTTTGGGGAAGATGTTTTTATTTACATTTAATGAAATATACCATGTGAGAAAATATCCATAGCATTCTCAATGATCAGTGGAAAAACCTTTCTTGGTAACTTTTTGCTGATGAGGTTGGAATGCCTCTTTACCATCACCCTAATCTTTTTGCTCTATATTTTCTTCATCACGTTTGAATCAGCTCTCTGGCTTCAAAACCAATCCACTTCCTCTGACTTTGGTTAACGGTCGAAGATTTTAGCTTCTGCGATAGTGGAAAAATGGTTTCCAATGTGCGTATTGATGCCTACTAAGGTAAAATTATTTGTGTTTAAACTATAAAACAGGCCAGCAGATTTAGAGAAGTTTGAAAGTATTTGCAGGTGTTTGTGATGGTTTTCCCCATTATTGACAAAGTGAATTCTGTAGATGGTAGTTCCAAATGAAATAAAAAGTAATAAATCAGATTAATTTAGCTGTTTGACAATAGAAAAGGAATTTGTGTGAATAAGATGATGCATTTGGACTTCATCCATTCACTTCACTCATTGTGTTTGTGAGGGGAGCAAGAGAGAATTAAACAGATAAAGAGTAAATAATGATATAAACTTCTTTTCAGATGAAATATGACGAACGAACAAGAATTATTTCATGTTTCGTGCTGTGAACTTAATCCAGAATGTTTAGGGGTTCAACTATCGTCTTACATTTATGTATTTTAGAGCTGGGACATTAATTCATTTTTGATTAATTAATCGCAGATTAATAGATTAATTTTAATGCAGTTATTTGCATTTTCTCTTTTTTACATACGGAAGTCATGAGTTGGAGCCTGTATTGCTGTTTGATGCACAATTTGCACCTACAATCAACAGCGATGGAAAACAAAACCGCGTCTCTTGACTCGGTCAGGATTAGTTTTTTGCTTCAAAAAATGATCTTTGAACGCTGGAAAAGGTTAGCGTTGTGTACAAGCTGTGCTAATAGGAGTTAGACTATCAGTGAAGATATTCTAGTATAAAATAAACATTCGTTGCCGCAGCACAGATGTACAAGTTTCAGATTTCTAAAGACGTTTTCAAACAAGTTCCATGAATAATTAGGGATTCCTGAAACATTTGAAATCTGAATGGCTATATTAGCACTTTACAATAATCTGATAGTTTAATAACTTAAATAGCAGATGAAAAATAATAAATATCTTTGTTGTTGAGCTTATATGTCTTTATATTCCATAAATTAGCAACAAAAAGGAGTTTTGAATTAAAAATGTTGCTCATTTTGTCGATATATGGTTTTGCGATTCATTGATTACAAACCCTACATTTAATTCAAAGCTTTAGTTAACTTGATTAAACTGAACTAGTTTATTTTCCAGATATAAACTGTCAGCAGGTAGGCTATGATACAGCACACATGCAAACCAAAACACACACGGAAACACACAGGAAAACAAAATAATTATCTCTTTTTTTAATTCACCTTCCTCTCTTTTACACACTCTCCCTCTTGATCACTATAATTATCCATTTTAAGGCCATCATTAACTGAGTTAATGCTCCAGCTGAAGCACTTCTGTGTTTTTGTTGTCTCTCTTTTTTCTTTTTTTTTTTCTCTACCTCTCTCAATGCCAATAAAGCCATTCGGAGGAGAAAGTATGAGAGTTAGATGTCCTGAGGCGAGACAGCAGATAATTGGAGTCTATAGACTGATGGGCAGATAAAACGAGCGCGGCTCCTTCATGTAGCAATACAGTTTATGTACAACAAGATCTTTGAGGGGAGAAAATCCGCGGAAACGTATGGATTCTCTGAGGTTGTTAAATTGTGACGCAAACTACGGCGTCTTTAATTGCTCATTGTCTCTTTCTGGTGCAGTGGGTTCAGACGAAAATGTACTGCAGCCTGCCTTTGTTCTCCTCAGTGCGGACTTTGTTGTGCTGCCCACGCTCCCTTTCTCTCTTTCTCTGTGTGTGTGTGCGTGTACATATATGCTCTCAGAGAAGCAGGGCAGCACAACGCACGCTCTAATTAAACCGCGGAGAGTCTGGAGGCTGGCCTGCTTTGAGCCGAGCCCCGTCGCCGACAGAAACTCAGACACATTCATACATAAAAGAGACGGCAAGGCCGAGAGGCAGAGATGAAAAAAAAAAAATGTAAAAACGAGGGCGACAAACGGCAGATGAAAGGTGAAAATGCAGATGGACAGGAGACAGGTCTCTTCTCTCAGGTCGGCGGAGACCCTTCAGGAAAGGCAACACGAGGGCTGGAGAGTGTCGGGAAGTGGACGCTAATAGTCCCACTTCCACGGGAGGCTGCTGTGGAAGCGCTCACTCTTAAACATCACACCTCCAGTCTGAGTGGGCAGCAGAGCACTCTTCTTCTGAGCGAGCATCTCTGGTAAGAAGCCAAGACACTGGCAGACTCCAGCCTTCCTGGAAGGACCTGCAGAGTTTCTGGGTGCATCTGAGTGTTTAATTGCTAATTGGCTCAATTAGCAGGTTTAATTGGTCCAGCTTTGCTGTGAGCCGCGGGAGAGTTTAAGTGATTGATGAAGCAGAGAGGGAGAGGAGAAGGTGATGCTGAGGCAACAAACGGTATAAAAACGGGAATGTGGCTGATATTTCACTGTCATCCCCTGCAACACTTAAAAAATTTATTTTAGGTCTAGTTTCTATTGCAAAACTAACTTATAAGTAACATTTCAGCAAGATAGGAGCTTGTTTTAAATCAATCATTTCTTAAAGGTGACATATTTTGCTTCCTTGAACAAGTTACGGAGGTCTATGGACAAAAAAAAAAACATGTTCATTGTTTTCTTTGCACAAAATCATTCTAAAAATAATGAGATTTTACCTATTTTGAGCCTTTGTCACTTTAAATCCAAATAATTAGCTGCTGGCCACGTCCCCCCACCCCTAACTCAACGTTTATCCTCACACATGAAAATGACTTCAAACAGATGCATAATTATACAGCCTTACATCTTTGAAAAGCAGAACTGGAGCCTCCTGCACAACCAACAAGAATGCAGCAAGTGGTTTCTGGACGGCAAGTCAACAATAAAAGACTGGTCTTTTCCAGCAGACCAAACATGTTGGAACTCTGCTTGGGTTGCTAGGTAACGGAGCTGGGCCTCGCTTGGGTTGCTAGGTGACGGGCTGAGGATTTGTGACATTAAAATTTTTTGAAATGCTCCTTTTCCAGACACAAAAACACATTTATTTATTGCCCAAAAAAATCGGCTTGCTGGTTTTTCAAAGCAGTAGATACCCCCCAAAAAATTACAAAAACGGGCAAAAGGTGAATTTTGCATAATACAACCTTCATATTGATGGAAAAGTTCTACTGGCAGATTGTTCACTTGTAACAGAGAAAAACTATCTATTATAAGTGAAATAATCTGCCAGTGAAACTCATATATTTTCAATATTAAGGAATTATTTACTTAAAACAAGCTCTTACATCTTTCTGAAAAGTTACTTGTACGTTAGTTTAATCTTATTTCAAGTATATAAAGATATTTGAAATAGAAACTAGACCAAAACTACTTGGTGAGATTTTGTGTTTTTGCATTGTACTCCCACAAACAGCTTTAAAGGAACAGGTCTACCCCCCAAAATAGAGCAGCGTTCATACACTCGGCGCTATTGCACACACACGGACCCGCACACACTCATCCATGATTCATGTCGGAAGCAGAACGTTTTCTTCAACCTCCCAGCGGGGTTAGAGAGGCAGGCAGACCGCACAGGTCGCTCAGCCGAAGACTGAACAATAAACCCCACTTCCTTCACCCACCTCCTCTTATTTCAGGATTTAAAATCTAAAGGGAGAACTTTATAAGAGCCACTCTACAGTTTTTCACTTCTTTATCAGCCTCTTTACCGTTGGTAAAGGCTTTTACACGTCTGTGTCACTGGGAATAAAACAAAGAAAATGATAGAGACCTACTTTACTGCAGATATTTTCTCTAGAAATAGGACTCGCTTCAGCGACTGAGTTTCATTGCTAAACCTGTGCATGCTGGTTTTGTTCGCTGTTTTCCACAAGTATTTATACTCCTTCAGCTTAGTTACAATCAAACACTTCAATGTTTTTAATTTGGAAAAAATCAATGTGATTAACTTGTTTAATCCCAAATTTCTTCCTGCAAACTAACTGCATGCATTTCAATCCTTGCACATATATAATAAGTTTAAGATGCATGGAAAAAAACAAGATGAAAAGAGCAAACAGCCAAACATTTGACACCTAGCATAGAGCCAGCTGTGTGGTATGCTAACGGAAACAATGTTGCTCTGTTTACATGGATGCAAGGATAAAATTATTGTATATAAGTAAAAGAACATATTCAGAGAATTTTTTAGTTATACTTGTCAAATTATTTTATTTACTTTGTCTTTTACAAGTTTGAGATAGGCGTTTACCTGCAGCAGCGCAGGCAGGAAGTAAAGAGGACCACTCACACAACTTACATGAGACAATCTATTATTTCATTTCAAAATTAAAGCCAAAACAACACTTTTAAAGATTCCAGAAGTTAAAAAAGGAACTTGTTTTAAATCAATAATTCCTTCCTGATTTTCACAATGATGACCTGGGAAAAAACGTATTGTTGTAAATGAAATAATCTGCCAGTGTCGTACTTTCTGTCTATGATGTGTTTGTTGGTGGAAAATGTAGATAGGTACTGGGAGCATAAACTGTGTTGAATGTTGTAATGAGAAAAATAAAAACTCCAGGGAACACAGGGAGCCAGAGCCAAACAAAAATAAAAAAAAACCCCAGCAGGGTAATCCGGAGAAGTTATAAAGAATCACAGTAGGAATGAGAGAAAGGTGAATAAATACTGGGAGAGTGCATGTTGGAAAATTAGACCGGGCTGATTGACTAACAGGGTTCATGTGTGAGAGGAGAGAGAGAAAATGGCACAAGGGGCGAGAGAGAATAAACAACAGGAGAACTAGATTATTATTAGTTTAATTTTCCTACACAAGGAATAAACAAACCGACTAGAATCACTGAGAAAGGGCTGAACTAAAGTAAAACAGAAACAAGTCTAATGTAATCAAAATAAGAAACACAACAATAATGGAACATTTTCTTATAAAACCTGCTGACCACATAACCCGCAACTCAGTTTAGGTTGCTAGGTAACGGGGCTGGGCCTTGCTTAGGTTGCTAGGTTACGGGGCTGGGCCTGTTGATTTGTGACGTTACAATATGGAGGCTTTTGAAACGCTTGTTTTCCAGACCAAATATTAATTTATTGCCAAAAAATTTTCTGAGTGTTTTTTTTTTTCAGTGCTTAGGCTGTTTTTAGAAGCAGTAGAAACCAAATTGAAATACAAATACGTGCAAAATGTGAATTTAGCATAATGCAGCCCCTTTAATACTGATGAAAAAGTGCATGTTTATTTCACTTGTTACATAAAAAAATATCTGGTTGTAAGTGAAATAATCTGCCAGTGAACTCATACTTTTTCATCAATATTAAGGAATTATTGACTTAAAACAAGCTCCTGCATCTTGCTGAACAATTATTATTACCATCAGAAGAAAACTAATTATAGATTTTGATCACAACATGACAAACTATTGGGCCGGGACTCAACACATATCGATCACGAATGTCCCACCTCTGTGAGCGCAATTATCGGATTCTGTCACCGGTCGTCATCGCCAGACGGTTTTTGATTACTGCTGCCGGAAATATTCCCCAAACGGCGAGAATGACGAGCGAGATTAGTTATTTACGATTATCTTCAGTAGTGCTGGACCAATCAGCTGGTCTTCAACTGAAATCGATTAATTTTCTCTCCATCGATTCTGACAGATAAATGTTTTTCTCACTGCAAAAACACGAAATCTTACCAATTATTTTTTTATCTATGGTTTCTGGTGAAAATATCTTAGTAAGCTTTAAATAAGACAAAACTAACTTACAGCTTTTCAGGAAACTATAAGAGCTTATTATAGGTCAATAATTCTTAAATATTGATTTTAAAAGAACTAGTTCCAATACTGGAGTTTTATGTTTTTGCAGTGCAAGGACTATTTATGAAATTATGGAGAACCAAACCTGACATAGTTAAAAATAAAAGCAGAAATATACAGTAGATATTTTGTTTTTCCTTTTCTTACGCACGTTTCCATCAAGAAATGCATATATTTTCTTTTGCATTTTCCTCAAGCATGTATTTTTGTCAAGAAATATATATATATTTAGTTTTTTCTTTTCCTTAAACGTGCGGAAAATGCAAAAATAAAATACGTTTCTTGACAAAAATGCATGCGTAAAGAAAAGGAAAAGCATAAGGAAAAAGGAAAGACAAAACATTTATAACTACATTCAAGTTTTATTTTAAGTTATGTCAGTTTTGGTCCTCCATATACATACACAATTTCATTATGTAATATCTGCCAGATGCTAATATGAATTTAAGAAATTAAAAGTTCCTCATTTGTTTTTTTGTTTGTTTGTTTTTTTTTTTGCATTAAATGAAATCAGTGGGACAGATTACGTAATATAATCTCAATTCATGAATATGTTCTCTTAGTGTGTTCTTTTATTATTCTAACCTTTTCTTCTAACCTGAAGGAAAGAATAGATTAAAAATACCTCAAAAATGCTCCAAATTACCAATCAGGCTTGAGGCAGTACATACATTTTTAATTACTTTTATTTAATTATTTAATTTCTTTTTGCATTGATGAGCTACTAGAACATTATTATTACCTGGTATCTGCTCTGTGACTGAATTTGTACATTTTAGATTTCTAAATATTCTTTGTTTAGAGTCCTGCTTCAAAAAAAATTTTATCTTATAAATACAGAAGTTTAAAGTCTTTCCTTTCTGTTACAGATTGTACAAACCTGACCTGAATATTCTGTAAATTCCCCCAAAAATATTTAGTGTAGATGATTTCTTAAAGAAATAAGAATCTGGAAAAGAACACAAAGTTACTTTATAACAGGATAAAAACTGAGTTTTGAAACTCTTCTGCTGAATCACCTTTAATGTTCTCCTGAAACCATTTAACTTTCTTCTCTTCTTAGCTTCCCTCCAACACTCTGCTTATTATTATATTAGATTATAACTAAACTACTCTGCCTTAGCAGCAACACTGTTTCTGTTTCTGCTGCAATAAGAAGCAGCAAGAAACTTGCAGGAGACTATAACGAGTGAAAAACAATCTTACTAACCACAACGCCTGCATAACAGGAAAAAGAGCAATCCTGAACAGATCATCAACCAGAGCAAAACAATTAAAGTCTTAAAAATTTGTCGTCTGGCTGCAGAAACTATTTAAGAAGTGTGAAATTTGCTGCACAGACAATTAAATTTCGTTTTGCGGGTCTTCTATTTTTAATGTCGCCCTCGTCCGCACACGTGTGAACAATTTTCTCCCTCATTAATTACAACAAGTCTCAGCAGAGAAAATGCTGCACGATTTATTACTTGTTCATTTTTTCTCCTACAGATTGTAACTTCAAGCCTGATGTCAGACTTATGATGTTGCTGCCAAGAGGGGCGGAAAGGTGGAAGGTTCTGGGTCTCAGCTCTTCTATCAGGTAGCATGAAAATTATAAGGAGTTTTTAGCATCAGTCTCACTGTTGTTGTCATTTAAGACAGGCAAAAGGCAGGGCAGCTTTATTATGTAATGTGAAAACAAGCTTAACCCACTTTGAGAGCATTATTAGTAAATACTATTGAGATTACACCTCTTCTGTGTATCTAAACGATATGAAATGTTTTGGTTACGATGATTTGTTGACTCAAGAATTGATAGTTCCTTCATTGTGTTTTTGATTTCTTGGTTTATTTCTAGATTTTGTATTGTATATAAACAACTGTAAATCTTTGAAAAGCAAAAGTGGAGCCTCCTGCACAACCAACAGCCACTGTATAGCGCAAACAACAGTAAAACCAGCTGACCAAACATGTAGGAGTTCTGCTTGGGTTGCTAGGTGACAGGCAGTGGATTTGTGACGTTACGTTCTGGAGGTTTTTGACACCTTTGTTTTCCAAACACCAAGAAACATACATTTTTTTAAGCTCCTGTGCTGTTTTTAAGAGAAGTTTTATTCCTAAACATTTAATATTGTGATTTAATATTTGAGAGACTAAGGTAGCTTATCGCTTACAGATGTTTGACTGTTTTGGAAGTTTTTTAAGCTCTTTGGCTGTTTTTAGAAGCGGTTGAGACCCAAATAAAACTACAAAAGTCTAGTTTTTGTAGTTTTGTAAAAAAAATTACAGTTTTGTGTAAATAATTCACATTTTTTAGGCAAAAATGTGAATTTTGCCTAATAGGTCCCATTTAAAATGCTTTGCTTCAATAAAATCACATTAGCTGTCGTTGTTTTCTGCTGATGCTCGTCATCTTCAGAGTTTGACTTGCTGTTTGTTCGGAGGCGACTATTTGAAGGCTGTATGAGCAGTTATTGTGGCTAATGTGGTCAGAATTTTGTATTTTTTCAGTTTTATGCCAGGTTGATTTCGAAAACTACAACATTTTACCCTTACAAAATAATACTAAGTGAAATCAGTGTTTGAATCCTGAGTCCTTGTCTGATATAAACACAAATAAAACAGACGTAAAGCTCTCTCCTTGCAGCTGCTGGGCAGAGTAAAAGTTAGTGCCAACAGTTGTCAGATACTTGGCTGGAAGAACGAGCCAAAACAAAACACCTGCAAGCCTCGATTTCAGATGTTGCCTTGACCAATTTTGGCTGAAATGTTTTATTTCTTTGGTGAAATTAGCATCACAATCACATCCATCACCTTTTGGCTGCAAGGCTTGCTAGGAACGGTCCAAATCCAGCAGCTGCAATAATCCCCCCTGTAATTGTTTCCAGCCTCTACCTGACTAGTAAAAACACATTCAGTGTAAAGCACACGTGCCAAACTCATGGCCCACTGTTGCTTTTCATGTAGCCTTCTAGACTAGAAATCACATCAAGAAGTCCCACCAGTTTTTTCACAAAATTCACACAAAATTAACAGATATCCACATTTTTCCTGATTTTACTGCAAATGTTTCTCAAAATTGATCAAAAACGTTTCGTTTAAGTCACTACTGCCTCAGCCTCTCTCGTGTCAAATTATAGTCCACGATCGATACAGCGAGTAACAAAAATTCAGATTTAACATCATACAGTAACATCATACATTGTGGTGCTATTTTTAAATTAGCACCACAAAATCTGTGATTTTGAATGCAAAAAACACAAAACAACCAAAGTCAGTGTAAAAAGATGTTCAATATTGTTTCATTTTAAGACACATTTATTGAAAGCTGAAACAAAAAGCTATTTATGGATATTTTAACATCTCAACATTAATGGGTTTTATCAATGCATTCTGGTACAACCGGCCCTTTAAGAACAATCAGATTTACGATGTGACCCAAAATGAACATTTGTTTTAACACCACTGATGTAAAGTAAACAGGTTGTCAGGTTGAGAGTCAAAGTCAGCATCACAAAGAAAAAGAACATTTTAGAATAATATATCTACTCCTGTGACAATTTGTGCCTCTTTTTAATTACAAATCTGTAAAAATGTGGGATTTACTCCCAGTCTGCAGCTTTATGACATAATTTCTGGCGTCCTGAGTGCAAAGTAACTCTAAGGCTAAAGTCGGGTAGACGGCGAGCGATTCAACAACAGCGGCGCAGTAAAAAGAATCAGTTTGATCTCAGCAGATGCTCCATTATTGGCCGTGTTTGGCAGACTTGTGTTTGTATGTTTTCCATCCAGCTGACAGATTCTGTGTGGGCTGTGAATAGAAAAGAGCCGGCGGCCAGGTCAGTGTTTGCTCAGGCTGCTGTCAATCTCAGGCTTTTTTCTCCTATTATTTATCGCTCTGTGTGTGTCAACCTGAGACAGAAGTTATTAAAGTCAGAGCTGAGCTTAACAGATCCAAAGCTGAAGGGAGGACATACGTTAAAATGAAAGTAATGCTTCTAATATTTGCATGTACGCTGCAGAGCTCCCTCGTTTTTCCGAATATCGTAAAATATTCCAACACGGTTTCACAAGTTTTATTAAATTTCAGAGGAAGCAGCATTGCTATATTTTTATTTCCAAAGCCACAGAGATAAACTCTCCTTATCTGTGTAATCTGCTATCAGTTACCAACAGCTGTTCTGGTTTTTACTGCTCTCCATGGCGGCTCTGCAGGGCGTCCAGGATTTGCTCTGAAAATAGTAAAAGCTGCTTTTTTTTTTCTTTCTTTTTTTTTTTTGGCTTGAGAGTAACCTTCACAACAAATACAGATTTGGTTTTCTCTGGCAAAGGTCAAAGCACTTATAAAATAACAAAACAAACAGTGCAACAGCTATTTGAAGGTTTTTGCATCCATCATCCCTCAGTTTTGGTCTTATGGTTTATTTTCCTCATTTTATGCTCACTTTTCTGATCTTCAAATGGTGACAGACTTTAACCTCAACAGACAAAAGGTTGAGATAAATGCGACACATGGGAAATTAAAATTAAAATTAAAATCATACCAGCTTTTTTGGGAGAAGTGTTTATCTGTGTACTGAGTTCCTAATATTGTTTTATGGTGCAAAAAAGAAAACTCTGGTCTGTCTACAAACCGCGGTTTCTGTTCGGCTAAAGTGAATTCTGACATGGTTTGAATGCAAACGGATCAAAGACCGCATCAAAAGCACAAAGTGGACTGTAGTGCAGGGCATTCTGGGTAAATACAACCAAAACAAACACGAGTCTAGCGCTAGAAAGAGAAAAAACAAGAAATCCTACAACCACACAAATCACTGCATTTTTGTTTACATTCATGAAAAAGGAAGTTGCGCTCTGTGTCTTCCTCAGAGATTTTTCATGTCGTTTCCTTCAGTGATTCTTGGTGCAGCACCCCCACAGGTGAGGAGGGGAACAGGTTTTTCATCTAGTTTTGTTTGTTTGACATAGTGCAGTGTGAAAGAGAACCACAGCAGCTGAAAATGTAACAAATGTTGCAACTTTTGACCTTGGAATACTGTGTGAAAACACCCTAAAAGCAACTAGATGTTACCCGTTTGTATGAACTGACCTTCAAACTCTAGAGGTGAAGCATCATCGCTCTATAAACAGCTACAGGACAAGCAGTACTTGCTTGTTTTTTTAAGAGATCCAACTGCAGGTTTGGTGCATTAACAATGTCTGTTTGATGAATGTTCATGCACAGGTATGTAGGTCAAATGTAGGGCCTGCATTCACTTCATTCCTGCAACTTTATTGCATCAGGAACCAAAAAAAGCAAACATTTCCTCTGCGCTGCAGCATGCCTGCAAGCCAACCATGTGTCTATCTCCATGCATTGTCCATTGTTGTCTCTCCTACCTCAGACTCCATTCAGTCTATATTAAACCAGACTGATGTGACGGTGGAGACAATGGGCTGATACACTGCCAGCTACAGTAGAGGCTCAATGGGACGGACAGAAGGCGGTCTAGACGGAGGAGGTGCTGTCAGTGGATTCACCGACCGGACGCAGGCAGCAAAGCCGAAAGTGCGATTCTACAAGTGTGTTTC